>NC_026657.2:28559731-29159731 GCF_000004075.3 Cucumis sativus
AATTTCATAGAACACATTGCAAGTTCTTTTGAGGTTTAAGCCCTTTTTTGGTCTTTATTTTGACTACACATTTGCTCACTCCCCTTCTCATTTTATGCAAGTTTTTCAAAGTTTATTTGGCTTGTGGCTAGCCAATAGGTTTATAGCTTTGTTGTTGTAGTCAGGATTTTTTGCCATATTGCTAGACCTCCTATACTCTTCACCTATAGTAGAAAGAATAGAGATAAAAATAGAATCACACGTGGGAAGGAGGGAGAGAGATGAGGAAGGATCGTGGGAGTGCGGGAAAGGGAGGATGGAAGAGGGGGACCATTTGGTGGGGACCAGTAGTTAGTTATAATAAAAGGCAGAAGAATGGGGGGGGGGGGGGGAGGAGGGGGGGCATCGAAGATAATTTCTGGAAGAAGCAGAAGCTGCATTCCTCCTTGTGCAGGAAGAAAGGCAAAAGAGTCCAGGTTCTATTGTTCGATCTTAGTGTTTTGTTTGAATTTTTCTTTGTTGCATTTCATTATGGGTTTATTGAGTTCTTTGTTGTTTTCTGGTTGTTTGAGCATTTTGTTCTCGAATTTATGTGGGAATACTATTGTTATATTGTAACCTGTTGAAGAGATTATATATATATATAAAGATACATCTGTAGTATCTTTATAAATTGGTATTAGAGCCTAAAGCCTGGCCAGAAGAACTACCATGGCCAAGAAGGTGGAAGAAAGAATAGAGACAGTGGAGCAAGAACTTTGGCGACCACTAGTGATAGAAGAGAATCTGTCGTTGATTTTGAAAAGTATCCAGGAGATCAATAATCAGATTGATAAACAACAGATGATCATGAAATACATTGAAGGCATAGTTCGAGACGATATCTCGACGGGAAAGAAAACGGAAAGTGCAGTTAGTCACACCAAAGGGACCGAAACGAATGTTTCAGAAATATCTGAAGGATTGAAGAAAGATGGAAGGAACGATGAGGAAAAAACAGCAGGTTGGAGCAAGTTGAAGAAGATGGAAATGCCGGTCTTCAATGGAACGGACCTTGATTCCTGGTTATTTCGCATAAATCGTTATTTCAAGATACACGAGTTGACTGACTCAGAGAAGTCAACGGTAGCGGTAATCAATTTTGATGAGCTAGCCCTGGATTGGTACAGATCGAATGACGAGTTGGAACGGTTCAAGAATTGGGAGGATTTGAAACAAAGACTGTTAGTCTGATTCCGAAAAATTCGTGATGGAACGCTTGTAGGCCAATTTTTAACGATTAAATCAGAGACGACGGTGGAGGAGTATAGAAACTGCTTTGATAAATATTTAGCGCCAGTAGCCTTCCTCCAGGCGATAGTGTTAGAAGAGACTTTTGTGAATGGACTAAGCCCATGTCTGAAATCTGAAGTTGATATACTGGAGCCCAAAGGTGTGGCCCAGATGATGAAATTAGCCCTGAAGATTGAAAATAGAGAGATGGTTCGACGGGAATGTGAGCTAAGTAGTTTGTTTGGAGGGGGAATGTGGGCTAAGTTTGTTCGGAGGGAATCAACAATTCAAACAAAATTATGTGAAGCCAACCTTGATTGTAACAAACAATCAGAAACAAACGGAAGGAAGCTGGCCGATGAGAATGATTACGTTAAAAGGGGTGACAACAGAGGAAAAGAGGAAGGAAGGTCCGACCAAACGTCTGTTCGACGTCGGATTTCAAGCATGGAGGGAAAAGAGATTGTGTTTTCGATGTGAGGAGAAGTATCACGCGGGACACATATGTAAGGTGAAGGAACAAAAGGAATTGCGGATGCTAGTGGTGAGGGAAAATGGAGAAGAACTGGAAATTATTGAGGAATTCTTTGACGCGGAAACAGAGGCCCAGACCATCGAAATAGGAAAAGTGGAGAATCTGAATATAGAGCTGTCCATTAATTCAATTGTGGGGCTATCCAATCTAGGAACAATGAAAGTAAAATGGAAGATCAAAGAGACCGAAGTGGTAGTACTCATTGACTGTGGAGCTACCCACAATTTTATTGAAGAGAATTTGGTAACAACCCTTAGCCTACTAGTGACAGAAACATCCAACTATGGGGTGATTTTGGGATCAGGGGCTGCGGTCAAAGGAAAGGGAATATGCGACAATGTGGAAGTAAGGGTAGGAGAATGGAATGTTGTAGATAGCTTTTTACCCTTGGAAATAGGGGAGTTGATGTACTATTGGGTATGCAGTGGTTGCACTCATTGGGAGTGACTGGAAAAATTTAGTGATGGCATTCCAACATGGTGGGAGGAAGATAGTGATAAAGGGGGATCCTAGCTCACTGAAACTAGAGTGAGCTTAAAGTCTATGATGAAGACATGGGGAGTTGGTGATCATGGATATTTAGTGGAATGTCGGGCGACAGAAGGAAGGGTAGCCATGGAAGATTTAGATGATGAAGACGTGCTAGCCATTGTTGACGACATGATCTCCCCTCTGTTGAACAAATTTAGTGATGTTCTGATTGACCGGAAGAACTACCTTCAAAAAGGGACATTGAACACCATATATACCTTAAAAAGGGAGTGGATCTCGTTAATGCCAGACCTTATCGTTACGCTCACCACCAAAAGGAAGAAATAGAAAAACTAGTTGATTAAATGCTAAAAACAGACATCATAAGGCCAAGTACCATTCCGTATTCTAGCCCAGTACTTCTCGTGAAAAAGAAAGACGACAGATGGCGAATTTTTGTAGATTATTGAGCGTTGAACAATGTCACTATCCCAGATAAGTTCCCAATTTCGGTCATAGATGACTTATCGATGAATTGAATGTAGCTAATATGTTTTCAAAGATTGATTGAAAGGCTGGTTAGCATCAGATCAGGATGCATCCAGGAGATGTGGAGAAGACGGCCTTTCGAACACATGAGGGACACTATGAGTTCCTGGTCATGCCGTTTGGGCTAACCAATGCCCCTTCTACGTTCCAAGCGCTAAAGAACCACATCTTTAAGCCTTATATGGGGAGATTCTTGTTAGTGTTTTTTGACGACATCTTGGTGTATAGTAGGGGAGTGGAAGAACATGTACATCATCTCGAAGTAGTGTTGGAGATCCTACAGGAGAATGAGTTATATGTGAATTTAGCCAAATGTAGCTTTGCCAAGAGTAGAATAGGCTATTTGGGACATTTCATATCTGAGAAGGGCATTGAAGTAGATTCGGAGAAAATAAGATCAATTAGGGAATGGCCAATCCCCACTAGCGTTCGAGAGGTCCGAGGTTTTTTGGGACTCACCGGATACTATAGAAAATTTGTGCAGAATTATGGTAGTATCTCAAGCCCCTTGACACAACTTTTGAAGACAAGAGCTTACTGCTGGAAAGAAGTAGCAAGTGCTGCCTTGAGAAGTTGAAGATGGCAATGATGACTCTACTAGTGTTGGCCATGCCGGACTTTAGTTTGCCCTTCGAGATAGAAACAGATGCCTCTGGTTACGGTGTGGGAGCAGTTTTAGTACAAGCCAAGAGACCGATATGAGGGATAGAGCTCGCTCGGTCTATAAAAGAGAATTGATAGCAGTAGTGTTCGCGGTGCAAAGGTGGAAACCGTACCTGCTTAGGAAGATATATACAGTAAAAACTGATCAGAAGTTGCTCAAATTTCTGCTGGAACAAAGGGTGATTCAACCCCAATACCAGAAATGGATAGCCAAGCTCTTTGGATATTCATTTGAGGTCGTCTACAATCCGGGATGGGAGAATAAGCCAAGCCCTATCTAGAATGCCCCTTACAGTACACTTAAATCAACTATCAGCCCCGACATTACTCAATTTAGTGGTGATTCAAGAGGAGGTAGAAAAGGATCAATACCTACAGGAAATCAAGAAGAAAATAGAAGAGCAAAAAGTTGAAGTCCCAAACTTTTCAGTACAGCATGAAGTATTGAAGTACAAGGGAAGATTGGTGCTCTCAAAAACCTCTGTTTTACTGCCCACTGTCATGCATACCTATTGTGATTCCGTCTTTGGAGGGCATTCGGGGTTCCTAAGAACCTACAAGCAGATGACCAGAGAGATTTATGGGGAAGGAATGAAAAAAGACATAAAGAAATATTGTGAAGAATGTCATTGTATGCCAAGGGAATAACACACTAGCACTATCACCCACGGGATTGCTGCTGTCATTAGAGATTCCTAACACAGCGTAGTCGGATATTTCCATGGGTTTTATAGAAGGGCTCCCGAAATCAGTTGGCAAGGAAGTGACTTTTGTGATTGTAGATCGTTTGAGTAAGTACGCACATTTCATAGCCATAAAGCATCCTTACACGGCCAACTCTGTAGTAGAAGTTTTTGTCAAAGAAGTGGTGAGATTGCACAGGTATTCGCAGTCAATTGTATCGGAAGAGATAAAATCTTTATCAGTCATTTCTGGAAAGAAATGTTCAGGTTAGCGGGAACCAAATTGCACAGAAGTTCGGCGTACCACCTGCAATCCGATGGCTAAACCGAAGTGGTCAACAAGAGCTTGGAAGTTTATTTGAGATGTTTTTATAGAGAGAAGCCGAAAGACTGGAGTAATTGGTTGCATTGGGCAGAATATTGGTATAACACCACATACTGTAGTTCAATTGGCATTACTCTGTTTCAAGCTGTGTACAGGTGACTGCCACTACCCTTGATCCAGTATGGTGATATGGAGACTCCCAATTTGTCACTAGAGCAACAATTGAAGGACAGGGATGTGACCTTGTGTGCATTGAAAGAACACCCGCGGCTAGCTCAAGAGAGGATGAAAAAATATGCTGATCTCGAACGCATGGACGTGGACTTCCAAGCCGGTGATCTAGTTTTTTTGAAGATAAGGTCATATAAACAGATGTCATTAAGAAGGAAAAGGAATGAGAAGCTTTCTCCAAAATATTTTGGCCCTTATAAAGTTCTGGAAAATATTGGAAATGTAGCATACCGATTGGTGTTGCCAAGTTCAGCTTCTATTTTCCCTGTATTTCATGTATCTCAATTAAAGAAGGCCCTCGGAAATCATGATCAGGTACAGTAGTTGGTTCCCTATGTGAATGAGAATTATGAATAGCTGACTCAACCAGAGGAGATCTTTGGGTACCGGAAAAATCCTGCTACAAAAGAGTGGGAAGTATTGATCAGTTGGAAGGGTTTACCACCTCATGAAGCCACATGAGAGGACTGTAAAGACTTCAAGCAGCAGTTCCCTAATTTCCACCTTGAGGACAAGGTGGCTTTAGAAGAGGAGACTAATGCCAGATCTCCTATACTCTTCACCTGTAGTAGAAAGAATAGAGATAAAAATAGAACCACACGTGGGAAGGAGGGAGAGAGAAATGAGGAAGGATCGTGGGAGTGCGGGAAAGGGAGGATGGAAGAGGGGGACCATTCGGTGGGGACCAGTAGTTAGTTATAATAAAAAGGCAGAAGAATGAAGGGGGCATCGAAGATAATTTCTGGAAGAAGCAGAGGCTGCATTCTCCTTGTGCAGGAAGATCCAGGTTCTATTGTTCGGTCTTAGTGTTTTGCTTGAATTGTTCGTTGTTGCATTTCATTCTGGGTTTATTGAGTTCCTTGTTGTTTTCTGGTTGTTTGAGCATTTGTGTTCTCGAATTTTTGTGGGAATACTACTGTTATATTGTAACCTGTTGAAGAGATTATATATATATAAAGATACATCTGTAGTATCTTTACACATATTTGTTCCATTCTTGAGATTTATTGTTCACTTTTATCAACTGTTTTATAGCACGTACCACAAAATAAGGATACTGAATTTCACAGCCTGCCTTGTGCACTTTAATCATTGATACAATATAACCATGTATATTGAGAGATAGTTTCTCTCTATATTTTTTTTTTTCCGTTTTTTCCTGCATCAGCTGCATTTTCTTTTTGCACTGCCCTATGCTCCTGAAATTAAGAAATTTGACTAAATAAATTCTATCATCTTATGCATCAAGACAAAAGTTACTATTTTTAATTGAACTTGAGATGCCAAAAATGTCATGAACTGCCAATAGGTCTGCTTACGACCAGTCAATTTTCTGCGATATATTCCACTTAAAAGACTCTGGTTGGAGGGAGTGCACCTCATGTGGCAAGGTAATCTGATTTGGCATAATCAGTTCCTTTCCTTTTCAGTGCCTTTTCTTTCTTGCATGCTAGATTTTTATCAAATGAATTTGATTGCAGCATCTCCATTGTGGATGCATTGCTTCCAAGTTTCTGATGGAGCTTCATGATAGTGGGGGGGTGAATTGCATAAGCTGCGCAAAAAGTTTAGGACTTCATACTGTAAGAACATACACCAGTATAACTCACTCATTAATGTTGCAGCTTGCTACTAATTGTCTATAGCACAATATTTTAATAATCCACAACTTTTTTTTTGTTTTTTATTTCTTAGGTTTCATTTTTTATTTTAACTTCAAACATAGATTTTAATTATATTTTTTCTTGCTAATCAGGATCCTTCTCTTAGAGCAATATTTTGCATGTTATTTTTAAGCATCTCATGTATTTAAGTTGATGGTGTTACCACTTGGTTCAGTGATACTTTTTTTTCTGTTTCATTTTCCATGATTAAACAATTGATATTTATAGAAGAAAAGGAATCCTTTTGTTTTATTTAAATGAACCGATGGCCACTATATGAGTGTTAGATTATGTAATGTATGCACCTATTCCTTTTTATCTGATGTATAGTTATGCTTATTATATATATTGTTACAGACTAGTACCAGCGAAAAGTTGAATGGGCTTGGCACATCACAAGTTCAAAATTCTGGTGATTTACAATCATTTTTAGTGGAAGATGGTAACAATGATAGAATAACACTCATCCAATCGGGAAACAAGGCAGAGGGAAATGAGCTTAGACAATCACACCTATCTCCAAGTAATAACAAAAATGTATCCTTGGTTCAAATGAAACACGAAGAAAATTGTCCTTCAGTGAGAGATGTTGGATATGTCTGTTCCTCGGAATCCACTCAGGTGACAAATGGTTTGAATGAATTTGCCAAACAGGAAATCTGCAAAGGAGACAGTGGAACAAAGCTTGCTTATGATTCACTTGCTTTGGGCTGTGGTAACTCAAATCCCCTTCCTGGCGTTTCTATTGATGAAAAAGAGGCTAGCAAGCCATCCTCTCCGTTGCTTCTAGGCTCTAGGTCTCGTCATCTTATTCCAAAGCCTGCACGTTCAGTATTTAATGTAGGCTTGGAGTCAAATACTAGCATGGTTTCACAAGTACGCGTTGCGAGACCACCTGCAGAAGGGAGGGGGCGAAATCAGTTACTTCCTCGGTATTGGCCCAAGATTACTGACCAAGAACTGCAGCAGATTTCTGGAGCGTATCCTTCCCTTTTATTTTAATTGGTCTATTACTTGCTGGCGGCATATTTGCATGTCTTGATTGTTTTATCATTTTACTTGCTTACAAAATGTAAAATTTTATTTCTTAACTGCGTGATCTTAAGTTCAAATTCCACTGTTGTGCCCTTGTTTGAGAAGATGCTCAGTGCCAGTGATGCCGGTCGGATAGGTCGATTGGTTGTCCCAAAAGCCTGTGCTGAAGTACGATTCAACATGTCTGAACTAGTTTTGTAATGATGTTTTATGTTTACTGTAGTGGATACTGTAATCTGTTAGGTGATCTCTGGACAACTTTGCAGGCGTATTTCCCTCCGATCTCTCAGCCAGAGGGCCTTCCTATTAGAATCCAAGATGTCAAAGGAAAAGAGTGGGTGTTTCAGTTCAGGTTTTGGCCTAATAATAATAGTAGAATGTATGTTTTGGAAGGAGTAACTCCCTGCATTCAGTCCATGCAGTTGCAAGCTGGAGACACTGGTAAATTCCCCCCCCCCCCCAAATAAGATGAAGCAAAATGAGATATTGGTATCTCTTGACGATTGGATTATTTGAAAGCAAAAGTTTTACATTATCAACAATGGTCATTGATTTTTTGTTTGAATTGATTACCCTTCTATTAATAAAGCCGGGAAATATGATGTGGTTTGTGCCCACTGATTTATGAATTAGTTTTTGCCCTACGTCAAATTTTGCAGATTTTGCTTGTCAAGGTTACTTTTTTGTTTCTTGAAGTACCCATCTTGGAATTTCCTAATATATAGGATGGTTTCTTTTTCACTTTTGGCACAGTGACTTTTAGCCGCATGGATCCGGAGGGCAAACTTATTATGGGCTTTCGCAAAGCATCAAGCTCTTCTATAATGCAGGTAGCTGGCTGCTGCTGCAAGTAGTTAAACATTGTACACTAAAAGGTTTTAAGTTGAAATAGAATTATTTGGTTGAACAGGATTCTCATCCATCTGCTCTTTCTACTAGCGGTCACTCGAGTGAATTCTTTTCAAGTGTTTTTGAGAATCTTCCTCTTTTGAGTGGCCATTCCAGCCTTCTCCAGTCCTTGAAGGGCAACATGGATCCCCAGCTCAATTTATTGCCTGGGTACTTCAATCAACCTGGTAATGATACGAACTGGCAAAAAGCTGAGAAGCAAGATGATCAATCAAGAGAGTGCTTGCTCCTATCTTCAATGATGGTACCAGAGAGGAAAAGAACTCGAAATATTGGGTCTAAAAGTAAAAGGCTGCACATTGATTGTCAGGAAGCTCTGGAATTGAGACTTACATGGGAAGAGGTGCAGGATTTGCTTTGTCCACCACCCACTGTCAAACCGAGCAAGTTCATGGTTGAGGATCATGAATTTGAAGAGTATGAAGTATGTAATATATCGGTTTTGATTCTTATGTTGAGAATTATTTACTCTCGGTGTTCAACATGGACAAAAGTTTTTACTCAATCTCATTGTATTGTTAAAGTCTCAATTTGTACCACTTTTTCATAATTTATCTATCTTATCTTGGGGGGGGGGGGGGGGGGGGGGCTAAAAGTCTGGTTTTCTTAATTTGTGATTTTCTATATTGATTAACTCGTGGAATAAACTTGAAGTGAATCCATGTGTTGTAGGAAAAATACTCATCTTGAAGTAATTGTTGCATGTTATTGATCTGACAGCACAAAGAATTCCCTGTGTTTTCATTCAGGAACCTCCAGTTTTTGGAAAGATGAGCATTTTTGTGGTCCATTCAACTCGGTAATTGTTTATTATTGTTTGTATTTTCATACTGCACCTGTTCATTAACCTCTTATTTTAGTACCCAAAATATAAACTTTCAATTGATGTGTCCATCCAGGGGACAAGAGCAATGGGCACAGTGTGACGATTGCTCTAAATGGCGAAGGTTGCCCATTGATGTACTTCTGCCCTCCAAGTGGACATGCTTGGAAAACATTTGGGATCAAAGCAGGTAAATATTTATTTTCTTTTTCCTTTTCTGCTCGTCCACCCAAGGAAATTTTCTTGGTGAAGACAGCTTATGCATTTTCTACACTTCTGAAATCTTGTTATCAGGAGTTCATGTTCTACACTTGAAGAACTGACAACAAGGGAACTGGAAAATATTCTCAGATTGAATAAGGGTATGGTTGTGGACCATTATATTTCCCCAATACTTGTTACTGTTAGTTTTTCCTCCACTCTGTCTTTGACAGATGAGCTTGATCAATACATACAAAAGAGACTACACTATATTATTATACATTGCAGATTTCAATAGGGGTTTGTATTTCTGAACTGCATGTGGTTTTATCTCTCTCTCTCTCTTTTTGTGTGTATGTGTGTGTGTGTATATATATTAAAACTTATAGTTATAGCACTGGGATTATGAGCTAATAGTGGTCACTTTAACTGCATGAGTTTAGGTGTGAATTTAAACCTCAGAGAGAATGCAGCTCTGCATACCTCAAGGTCTGTTCTTATTGGCTTTGAGGGATCTCAAGGCTAAATTTTGTGTAACTGTGAGTTGACAAACATTACAGTCATTGACATGAATATTAGAAATGCGAGGGATGGTATGATTATTTGCATGGTCAATAAGTAGCCTATTGTTAGGTAGCAACGAACAACGCAAGCGTTCATATTAGTGCCTACTAAAGATTGTTCATTTCGTTATCCCAGTGCATTATGTTTTTCCTCACACTTTGTATTGAATGTCTAATTTCCAGAATTCAAGAGGCAGAGAACTTTGGCTTTCAGTGGACCAATCCAGGATCATGAATCCTCTGGTCTGGATGCTCTGGCGAATGCTGCTACTTTAGGAGATAATGGCAGTGATCCAGGCACTGCATCAGTTGCAACTACAACAAAACATCCAAGGCATCGGCCTGGTTGCTCGTGCATTGTGTGCATCCAACCTCCCAGTGGCAAGGGAAAGCACAAACCTACATGCATGTGCAATGTTTGTATGACAGTTAAACGTAGATTTAAAACTCTAATGATGCGCAAAAAGAAGCGGCAGTCAGAGCGTGAAGCTGAAATCGCTCAGAAGAATCAGCTTAAGTGGAGCTCTAGAGAGGAATCTGAGTTGGACAACACCTCTCGGCATGCATCCCTGAACCTCGATCCTTCTGCAAATGAAGCCCAATTGATGACAAATGAACCTAGAAGCCAAAGTAATTTGGTTGAAACTTGTAAGGACCAATTAGATTTAAATTGCCAACCTGACCAAGAAAATGAAGTAGAAGGGGTGCCTAACCGAGTGAGCATGATGAGTCTAGTTCAAATCGCAAGCCTACCATTGGAGACATATTTGAAGCAGAATGGTCTTACAAGTTTGTTACCAGAACTACAGGCAAGTTCAGCATCACATGCACCAGCCCAAGGTACAAATGAGATGGAAGGAGCTGTAAATGATGATGGGTGTTTTGCTTCTGCTGCTCAAGATCAGGAAAGTGAGGGAGAACAAATTTGCGGAAAAGATCAAAGCTGAAGTTCAATCCCGAAAGTTGAACCTGCCTCTTGTTTGTGATTATTAAATACTAACATCTAAAATATAGGTTAGTTATTTAATTTCAATGTAAATAGATAATTGAATTTAAGTCTGCCTTTTCTCCTTGCCAAATGTATATAACTCACCCTTGGTTAACAGTTGGAGTTTTTCCCGTTAAAATAATGCTGGAAAATTCTTGATACAATTGACACAACGTCCTCTCTTTGGTTTAGAATAGAACAAATATTCTTTAGATTTGAGTCACTTTATTCGTTCCAGTTGATTGGATGATTTAGTTTTCATCTCGTAGTGGTTAAGTTCTCATGTGTGGTATAGGCATAGGATTGAGGACGTACGCTAGTGAAGGGAATATAGCGAGGGTGAAGCAAACGCAACTGCAAGCCTACCAGTGAGATTAGTTGCTTGTTGCTTGTTGCTTTCAAGGAAGCAATAAAACGAAAACATATAGTATTGGTTTGGTTAGGTCCAAATAAAGGCGCAGTTAATGGGTTCTGAGTCGAGGCCTTGGAAGAAGAAATGACAGTGATTAAGAAATTTGGAGATGAACACAACTTGTTGGACCAATATGAGCGAGTAAGCTTTAAAGTGCGACTAAACCAAGCAACATTGGAGCAGAGTTTTCTTGAGCCGAGGATGGTGAGGTCTCAACTGCGGGCACTATTTACTGGCTCAGGCTCAGTTGAACTACCATACTTGGTAACAATAACAACTACTAATCAACTTCAACAACATTCTCAACTTACTCAAACCCATTTTGGACAGAGAGTAGGGCAAGGAACTCCCACATTTCAAAGACCCCATGTCTTGGAAATGGAAAACTCTCAGTAAACCCCTGCGTCTTTGATTTCTTTTAATCTTCTCAATCTGCTTCCTTGCAGGAACAGGCTTCAGTAAAATGCTATATATATATATATATATATATATATATTATCGATTATGGGTTTAACCCTCTGCTTGAAAATATTGGGCCATATTAGCGAACATATTTAATCAAGATAAAATTCTATTGCATGAAAGGAGAATTGGATGATGCAGGCAGGGTTTTGGAGCAAATGCTGGGAAGGGGTCATAACCCAAACGATGCAACCATCACAGCACTCGTGAATGCTTTCTGCAAAAGGGGTAAAACGCAGAAAGCTTCAGAAATGGTTGAGCTGGTGGGAAGGAGAATAGCTTGATACCTGACATTTACACGTATATTGTTCTTATGGATGGCTTGTGTAGGGTCGGCAGATCAGACGAGGCAATGGAATTGCTCAATGAAGCGGAGGAAAATGGTTTAAAACCAAGTGTTGTCACTTTCAACACCCTCTTCAATGGATTCACCTTCATCAGAGCGTTATGCAGGACATCCTTGAAAGAAAAGGATGTATTGGAAGATGCCCATCAACTGTTTAAGAAAATGAAGGCCTGCTGATCCAAGCACTATGTTCAGCAAACATGATTTCAGAGGCACTCGCAAATTTGCATCATATGATTGAAAAAGGCTACGCTCCAACACCGATTATCAGTGACGTTATTGTTCAAACACTGTCACAGGGGAAGCGTCAACGAAACATTCTGTGTTTTGGGGCTTGGAATCCCTTTCACAGCAATTTCTTTCAGTGCTTGTAATGAGCTTAATACACAGGGAATATATTTCAGTGCTTGTAATGTATGAGCTTTGGCTTTGAAACAAGGTGTTAACCCCACCAAGTCCCCGAGATAAGCAAACATATATCAATTGCCCGGCCGATTAAATAGCAAAATTAAATTTTATGCAAACGCAATTATCAATTTTCTGCCGATGATTGAATTACTTCTCGCATACTTTCAGATACAACTTGACTGCTTCACAATAATTTGGTATTCTTTACTTCACCAATAACAAAATAATCCAAATCTTAATAACTGGGAGACAAAATCTTTGCAGCTCCATTGCCGATCTTTCACGAGCTCAATCTACAAAGAGGCCAAAAAAATCAACAAAATAATTGCTCTTTCGAAGGGTACTGACTAGGCATTCTCACCAATGAGTTTTAACTATTAGGTGTGTCAAATTCATGCTCGGCTCGTGTATTGTCCAGTCCTTGTATCTATCACAATACTATCGCCTACATTTATAAACAGAGGGACACTAACAACGGCACCAGTTTCAAGTGTAGCGGGCTTCGAACCACCTGCCAGTGAAATATCATCTTCAATTAGAAAAAGGCTGTCAATAAATATATATATATATATATACTGGCTGGAGGGTGGGAGGAGAGAACAGAATGGCAGATGGATCAAAAATATCAATTTGTATGTCCAAGACCAGGAAATTAATGTCAATAGCAACCCATCCACAAATCATATGATTGTGGATCAAGATAACCAATGTTCTTAATGAATTAGATTTATGAAGCTTAAGATTAGGACATCGTACAAATTTGGTATGTAGCTTTCTTTATTCTGAATCACGGATTTACTAATTACAGGGGGCTACATAAACCAAATTACATAAATTCAAGTTACGAAACCTACGTCTATAAAATTATAAACGCACAAGCTAAAAGTAAAGTATACAGATTCAGCCGGTTACAGTTGCTTTCCCACACAGGACACAGCATAAATTATATAAACCTAGACTTCTTAATTTCACCCCATATTAAACCTACGATGAGAAATAGTTCCTGATTGATACATCGTACAATACTCAAATAACTACATGTTTAGTTCGTGGTTGATGCATTATCCAAACAGTTACATGTTGTAGTTCTTGGTTGATGCATTATCTAAACATTACATGTTGTAGTTCTTGGTTAATACTACATTCAAAAAATTAATGTGACAAAAACCTCATAATGCAGGTCATGTATCAACCAAGAAAAATCTATCAATCTAAAATGAAAGCTTGGCCTTAAGTCATAGAGCTAGAAATGAGCCAAGCGGATATTTTTTGTTTCCAAAAATAAATGATTCGCTAGTATGATAATTTAGGGTCTGCTAGATAACAATTTGATTCTGTATTTTCAGTTTTTAAATATTTTCTATTTATGATTTTCTTTTTTATATAATCTCCTTTTAACAAGTACATTAAAAAACCAAGTCAAGTTTTGAAAACTACGAAAGAAAAAGAAAAGTTTTATGATTTGGTTAATTCACATGTTTATTTAGGAAAGATAAAAACCATTATGATTAAATTGTGTGAAAATGAACAATCATGGTTGACCTAGAGATGAAAAAGGGTCAACGGGTATAACAAATGAACAATTTTTTCATTCTTTCTCAATGGAAGTTGTCTATTTCATCCGAAAAAGTAACTAGCTAAGATTTAATATCCTATGAGTTTTCTTAGCACTCACAAATGTGTTTATCAAACGGGCCATCAATTATTATATTAATGCAATTGCAAGTAATAATATACATACATACACATATATAAATTGTTAACGTCAAGATATATAAGATAACAGATATATATATATCAATGCAGTTACAATTATAGAGATGATCTAGACTTAAACATCGAGTGGCAAAATTGATGCTTTATTACTTGATGAGGTGCTAAAACTCCATCATTGCTTCACACAATCACTATACCTTCGTGATATTTGTGAACTTGTCTATAATAAACGACAATTTAAAAGTACCCATTAGCTTTTCTAAAAATTGTAAAACAGACGACATTTTAATCCTTGTTTCATGAAGAATCACAAAGTGTGAAATGCTAAAAGGAAACATCCTGGTGCTTCCACAATTAGCAAAATCCCCTCAGATCCGGACATAAAACTCCATTAAAAATGTTTGAAACCAACCCAAAGCAATAACTTCTCTGGTCTCCAAAATTATTTCGATATGTAATAACCATTAACTTAGTGTCAACACCCAAATGTCAGAAGTTAGTAATCTGATGGTATTAAGAGATTGGTTTAGACACTAATCTCAACCGGCTAAAAAATGTTGTCATATTTTAGCCCATTTGAATTCGAATAACCTCATCTAGCAGCAGCAAATTGTTAATAAAGCACTAAAAAAATTCCTTCAAGACAAGTAAAATCGCAGTACCTTGTGCCGTGTCACCTTTCAGTCCAGGATCAACATCAACCACAGTCAACTGAATTGTGATGGGAACCTCAAAATCAATGACCTAAGGGAGGGAAGCGGACAAAAGAAATGAGAAAAATTAAAGAATTCTTATCATCATATTTCACTTCTTGTTAACTGAAGACTGACACAGTGGCACTTTGTAGAAACTTGAAAGCAAATGCATGAGATGTGACACGTTCATCAAATTAAAAGCTGCTAAATCTTATGTGGCCGTAATGTGAACTATTTAAAAACACCATGAACAACTCTAATTGGGCATCCCATGCCTCAAAACTCAAGCTATCCAATCGATCAAAGTTACCTTCCCATTCCAAAACAGTACGATACAGTCCATTCCTTCTTTTAGCCACTTTGTCCTATCACCAACGTCTGCTGCATTCAAGCGTATTTCTTCATACGTATTCTGTAAAACGAGCAACTTAGACTCATTTCATGCTGGTGAGACTAGCAAACAAAAATTTATTTGCAAAGTAGCATTCCGTAGAACGTGACTGTGAGAAGAGCTGCCCCACATATCAAATCGTGTAAAGAGAAATTTGAGAAAGCTGTTAAAGACAACTAAATCATAAGCATATATATACTTTTATATACCAGGTCCATGAAAACAAACTGGGAACCGTCTTTGTAAGTGAACTGCTTGACTTCCTTGTATACATTGGCCTCTTCAAGCTGGAAAGACGTAATGCATAAGTACATAACAATGAACGTAGAAGAAAATACGAGAAGGAATATCACACTTATAGCACAACTTTTACGGACTCAAGAATTATGAGAGGAACATTTGGGGTCATAATTCATTTTCTGTTGTGGTTATAGCGTCCAGCTTTTTACCTAGTAAATCTAGCACGTAGAACAGTTTTGATTTTTACATAGTCACAAATTACATTATGCAACAGGCTAAGTGCATCAATTTTACACCTGAGGAAAATTCCTTTATCCCATCTTCTCGGAAACGAGTCTTTATGAGTAGCTAGAGAATTTTCATGACTTTCAAATGTGAATGAAATAAAAGCTGAATCAGGCATCAGAGTTCAATTTTAGCATCAGAGTTCAACAGGAAATGAGTGGATGAGTTTTAACCGTTTAGTAGAGATTAGAGGTCAATGAGCAGATCATATTCTGCTACTCACCGAACTTCCTGCTCGAAAAGTCTTCTCAACCGTATTTCCGGTCACGTAATTGCGAATTTTAGTCCTCACAAAAGCTGCTCCTTTGCCGGGTTTAACATGAAGGAACTCTATCCAAAAAGGAGGGGAGGGGAGGGGTCAAGTACGACTACGAGTCTCTCCAATCAAGCAGCAATAAAATGATGATTGGGGAGAAGGAAAGTTAGAGTAGAGAAAGAAGAAGAACCTAATACACGCCAAGGAGCTCCATCCACTTCAATATTGGTGCCAACTTTGATGTCGTTGCTAGTTAACGCATAAATCCCTGAAAGTGAAACAAAAATTAGAATGGTAGAGCCGTGAGAATGAGATAGTAGGAAGAAGATTCAGAAATGAGAAATGTTGAATTGGGGAATGGAATGGTTTACTGAAAAATCCGGTACGCGAACTTGGGGAGAAAGAGCGCAAAGCGAGGGGCTTCAAAGGAAGCGAAAGGGAAGTCTTTGAGGATGAGGTGCGGGCGAGAAAAGCAGAAGCCGAGGAGGCATTACAGAGGAGAGTGCCAGCCATGGGTAGGGGCTGTCTACGACTATGTAATTGTACAAACTGCTTATTCTTAGCCTGAGCCTGAAATGAAGCGTCCAAGATAAGGACTGTTAGCCGGGAGGTGAAGGATTGGGTCCGGCGGATAGATGAAATTGAAATTGAAAATTGTCCTACTTTTTTTAAAGGTACTATAAGAACGAACTTAGTGTACGGGATTGACATTAGGGGACAGTTATATATATATTTATATCATTTGTTGCCACCTAATTTAAAATTAACAATCTTCTCTTCTGTTTCTACCTTAACATTTAACTCACGCATTATCTTTTTGTTAACCCAAACTTAATCTAACACCACTTAAATAAATCAAATTTGCAATTTATTTTCATTTCAGCTTACTATAGATTTCAATATTCATCTCTTACCCAACAACTGTGCATAAAAGTAGTGTTTATTTGGAGAGATCTACGAATTTCTCCATCCAACCATCGTCTCGCAACTTCTGCCGTAATAATCAAAGAGTTATTTTGCACGTTAGAGAAATGTAAGAATAAGACAGGCCGAAGGAGGTGGTATGAAGCGAACCAGATCTCTGTAAAATGGCATTTTCCCAATCCCACCATAACCCAATTATATCTACATAACTAAAACCTTTTCTTCTACTACAACACCAGGGGTTGCATTTATCCTTTATGTATTCGTTTGAATGACCAAAAAAGGTTGAAAAATAAATATATATATATATTTTAAGAAAAAAGTTCATATACACAATCAAAATCCTTCAACCCCAGTTCGCCGAAAGGCCGATGACGATGATTTTCGACTTCCCTGTCTGTCAAGCTCCTCAAGTGAGTGCGAGGAACAAGCACGTGGTGGAAGAGTTAATGGCATGGTTCGTCTAGATGAAGATGGAGAAACAGACAGCCGTGCACCTGAAGGAGGTGAAGGTGAGAAACTCATCCTGGGCGCTGGGGTGATGATGCCATTAAGGCTCGGAGACCTTGAAATCTGTTTTCCAGAAAATGATGCAGGTTCTTGCAAAGGAAAACGACAGGAGTACTTTACGTCTTGTATGCTGCTAAGACGTTCAACAATTGCTCTCATCGTGGGCCTTTCAGATGGTTCCTTCAGAAGACATCTTTGTGCTATGTCAGCCACAATCCTTGATGCTTTAGATGGGAAGCGTCCTTTTAGCTGGGGATCCATAATCAGGGATAGTCGACAATCATCGGTGAGGAAAGGCCGGCTCCACTTAACTAAGTTCCGCTCTTCCTTAGGATGACGGTTATCAAGATTCCTCCTACCAGTAAGTAGTTCCAGAAGAACAATTCCAAAACTCCAGACATTGCTCTTAGGAGTAAGCAACCCTCTCTCCAAGGTTTCCACAGATAGACTTGCACCAATCTGCATATATCACCGAAGTAAAAGGTCATTTACGCTGCCACCTATTAATCATCATACAATAAAAGGAGCCGAGTTTAAGATAACATAAACCATGCTAACATATCATATACAAGAAGATATAGGAATAATGCACGCACAGGCGTGTGTGAATTATTAGATATCTCTCATACTAGCCCGCTGGGATATGATTGGTTCATATACAAGAAAGAAGAAGAAAGTGCCATCACCAATTTCAGTTGACTAACCACTGGATTGTTGGGTATCTCTGGATCGGGAATATGTCCAACACAACCATATCCAGAAAGTTTTGCACTGAAGTCTTTGTCAATCTGTATGTTGGCAGTCGAAAATTCATTGTACATCGCCTGTGGATACGAAGTCCCATCCAAATAAGACATAAGCCAAGTGAAGCACATCTCATGTCAAGTACATGAATAAGACAGACAAGTTTAATCACCTGGAAAGGTCCTTCTTCGTGTAAGAAAGCCAGACCTTGGGCAGCACATAATGCAATTTTCATTCTTGAATTCCAGTCAATGAGGGGTCCTTCAGACCTCGAATATAGAAGCCTGTCCAAACTTCCATGAAATAGCCTTTCATACACCAACATCCTCTGTTCAGAGCCATCGCGTGCATGGAAGCCAAGTAGTTTACAGAGGTTAGGATGTTGAAAAGAGGCCAGCGTGTTGACTTCATTGACAAATTCCCTTAATCCCTGGGTAAGCACAGTCACTTCATAGTTAGTCGAGGCTGTAACTGGAAACCAGTTTGCAGAGGTTAAATAAAACGTCTTAATTCTCATTCTTTCTGCACATATAGCTCGTAAGGTTAAATCTACGTTCTGCTTGTGTAGTCCGAACCCTAGAGTCTCTTCATGTTTGAAAGGTTAGTTTATATGAAGAAAATCATGGATTTCTGGAGATTCAATGTGTCGAATGTTCCTTTATAGAAGGCAATAATAATAGCCATCCATAAAATGATAAAATGAAGGTTAAATTGCAAATTTGGTGTTTTGAAAAAAAGTTAGAATTTAGCCTTATGGTTTGATAAAACCCTCATAAATAATTCATAGAGACCATATATGAGAATATATCACATCATAAGGACTAAGTTCTAACTTTTTTCCAAAACATAAGAATCAAATTTGTAGTTAACCTATACTAATTGGCAAAATGGATACCAAACAAAACCAATATGAGCTGCCACTGCCTATTCCTAAACAAATTTAAGTCACCCCAACACTTAAATAAGTAACCCCCATACAAACAAGAGAGATGAATAAATGCACATCACAATGGAAAAATATACATCGTGTCCAGTGTACCAAGTAGGATTTAAGAAGAAAGCAAACAATATGAAAAGACATCAAACCAGAAAAAGAATAAAATTTCCAGAAAGTTTATAAACCTCGCAACCAATAGGAAATTTATTTAAGCAAACAATTTATTTATAATATAATCTCAAAAGCAACATAGCTGAGAATATCGAGTTCATCCAAATAAAGTAACCAATTGTAGTACCTGATTTGATGAATAAAGACGCGAAACAGTGGCCTCAAACTTTCTTAAGCTAGAAGAATCGTCTCCAAAAGAAGCCTTGTATATAAAGGATGAGAGACCTTCTGACATGCACCGATCGGAAGAAAAATGATGGCAAGCAGCCGATACTTCTTCAAATGAGAAGTTGCGGAGTGATCCCGTAGGAGGCAATGGCAAGGGTCCGGACGAATATAATGATCCACTGGAACTGGAAGTCACCGATTTAAAGCTTCCTGAAATCTTCAAAGAAGCAGTAGCCTGAGGTGAAGGAAGGGGAAGTGGTTGTGGACCTGAGGATTTTTGTTCTTTATTCAATCCAATATAAAGCTTTGGTTCATCATGTGCATCATAATCTATTGCTCCAAGAGCATCCTGTTCGGCGGCATCAAGATACGAGGGAGCAGATAATGCCCTTGCTCTATTGCTGGATACTTTATTATTAACTGGTTGAATAGGTTTTACTCTGGTTCTAAAACTTGGTGGTGCGGATTGCAAAGATCTAGTTTCAAGTTGGGGCTCAGGGAGAATGGCTGGCAAGTGCTCCTCCTTAGTATTAACAGGTTTAACGTAAACAGGCTGATCGGGCCTTTTCTTTTTAGTCTTCCAAACAGTGAAACAGGGCATCTTCTTTTCTTCTTTTTTCTTTCCAAAGACTGTATAGAAATGTTAGGCTTTTTGCATTGATCTGCAGAAGGAAAAGCCAAATGCAGTTGTAAAAAACTGAAGTAGGTGAGATCATCAGAATTAATACCGCCAATAATCTCAAATTGGATAAACATTATTGAGCATTTCAATGCAGCAAAACTCCAAAGGAACATAACTAAACATGCACATTGAGCCTCTCCTTTTATGGGAATAATAATCTACGAATCTAGTGCAATGATCAAGGAAGTGGATGCAATGATGAGCAAATGAAATTGTTTGATGAACTGCAATCTAATCATCCAATTCCGTCTTAATGTTAAAATAAAAGGGATCTGACAGTCTGAGAAAACGGGGAAGAAAATTAAAAAAGAAAAAAAAAAAAAAAAAAAAAAAAAAAAAGGCTTCCCCGTCCTATATATTGTGGCAGAAAGCAGGTCAGATCCACAACAAGACTATGTTTAGTTTGGAGAAAATAGTTACAACCAAAATCTCAAAGAAAGTAATAGAGAGAAAAACAAAATAGAAGAAGATAAATGGATAAAAGGGAGAATTGGAACCCTAAGATAGCAGAAAGCATGATGAATTAAAAAACAAAAAACAAAAAACAAAAAAAGAAGAAGAAGAAGGCATAGGTGAAGGTGGAATGAATTTGAAGAGAAGAAAAACAAACCTGGAAAGGATAGAGTGAGGAAGATGAGGAAAAGAAAGGGTGAAAGAAGTCAAAATTAGGAAGGGAAGAGGAGAAATAGGTAGATAGAAAGGAGATAGTTAGAGATGGAAAGGAAAACCCAGAAAAAGAAGATAGGAATCCAATAGTATTATCATTATGAATCAAACATAGAGAAGATAGAGAGATGGAGCCCAGTGAGCCGTGGTCAAACCTACCCGGCTTTTTAATTCATTTATATATACATATATTGTTTATTACAAATAAAACCCAAACTTCCTTTTTACCAGAAAAAAGAAATACAAAATGACGAGGGCAATTGGGTAAATTAGATAATACAAATTGTGTGTATTTCAATTCAATTCAAGCCAACTCCAAGTAGGCCTCGATTGAGGTGACACCCCCCAGTCAAAGTTGGAAAATGGTTGATATTTGAAACTTTTATACAAAAATATTAGAATAGTAAATGAGAATTAATATTTTAACAAGGAAAGAAAAAGAGAAGAGTTATGTTTTAAGACAGCAATGGGGAGTGGACATATAGGGTTGGTGTTTGACTATAAATCTTGGCCGCTGGATCCACTTCGGGTGTGGAGAGAAAGCTACGAGCCCCCACGTTCGCGGGACCCACTTACGTACTTGAGATTAAAATTACTAACCACAGCACAGCCCCGGTTTGACATCGCATGATCGTCATCGGGTCTCATACCTTCCTCTTCCTTCCCTATCTCCATTTCCAATTGAACTTCAGATGTGAGGTCAGTATACTTGTTTTGTATATAACGCTTTTTCAGGTGAGCACATTATCTCTTACATATTCCCTCCACCATTATAACCTTTTTTTTTCTTTTATTGCTCAAAACCTCAAAGAGTACATTTTAATACCATTCACTCAAATTCATTTTGATAAATTATTGTAATTTTATATATAAATTTATTAATTTATAAACAATTACACAGATTTCTATTCAAAATCACATATACTATACCTTTCAAATGAAATTTCTGAATTTTTTCTTTTTCTTTTTCTTTTCAGTATCTAAACGAGTAACCAAATAAGTATATTGAGATATGTTTTGATTTCAATTTAAACTCTCCTAACCATTTCAATCTCTTCATCCTTCTAATTTCGTTACATATCTATCAATACTTCTTTTTAATCTATTTTTTATTTATTATTTGTAGCCCAAGTAGGCTTTTTTCCTTCCATTTCTTTTTATTCGGGAATAAGATGTATTTATCCAGGAACAACGTAACCGATCGAAACTTCAAATCGATCCAGGAGAGACAAAACAACAAATTCAGTTCGAGATGCACCGTTTTTCCCTCTCTGAAATGTCAGTTGGGTAAATGGGAAAAATAAGGAGACGTTGATGTGACTAAATATTTGTAAATTTATTATCTTTGTTTAGTATTGATTTGGGTATATGTCCCGTGGTAAGAGTATTATTGCATTCACAAGTGGATGGTTCTTGTGCTGGAGACGACGATGGAGCAGAATTGTTTTGAAACAACTTGAGTTTGTCGACATTGGATTACCTTCAATCCAAGAATTCTTTGGAAAACATTAAGATAAAAAAACTGTATATACTTTGTTTCGAAAATAGTTTTCATGTAAATGGTTGGTTTAGATAATAAAATAAATTTTTTTAAAAATTGGGAGATGAATTTGGATAAAAGAGAAAAACAGAACAAGGAAGAAAAAGAAATATGTCATAAAAATTGGCGTAAATGTAAAAGATGTACAAATGTATCCAATTGGAAGAGTAAGAGAGGAAACAGAGGAATTAGCAATAACATTGCCCAAAGGTACTTACATTTCTGGAGCCATAAAACAAATACACACAGGTAAACCCATATAATGGAGCTGAAGCTGGGACCAATGGCATTTGCAAGCTCAATTTGTGTCTTGAGTGCAACAACCACATAACCCAATCCCACACCAAAAGCAGCCACACACCTTCGTTCCTGCACATCAATCAACAATCAACAATAATTTTTCTTATAAATTGAATGAAAATTCCTCATGCCATGATTTATTCCGTACCAGAAGGCCAACATGCCAAGACCGATATCTAGATTCAGCATGTGGGAATTTAGATCGGCGATGTCCCAAATGCTTCTTTACGAAGCTGAGCATTCGAGATTTCAAAGTCCGTCGCCGTTGAAGGAGGATCCGAGATACGGATTTGGAATCCACTTCGATGAGTAGTTTATCAAGCTTTAGGAGGCGTTGGAATTTCCCGGAAGGGAGTTTCAGAGTGGCCTTCAGCTTGATATAAAGGTTACAGATCTTGGCCTGAACGCTGATTTTGAATGACCGCCGATGACCTATCGCCATTGCCATACATGACACCGCTCACTGAAATGAGAGCATCATCCTATTACTTACTGACCTAATCTCATACAGTATGGGCCCATTCGGATGATCGGCCCATTTGGGGCTAATCGGCCCGCTCAACCCAATCTTAAGTGTCACCAAGTATATGATAAGAATTCGAGTCTAATAACCTTTCTAACCATAGCTTAATTGGTTAACCCAATTTTTTTCACTCCCACTTGTGTCAAGTCAAAGATAATTAGAGTATATTTGAGCAATGTCTACGTGAATTGCCATCTCTTATTTCATTTATTTTCTTTTGACTGAAAATATGCTCAGACTCAACCAACACAAAAATTACAAAGACAACAATATATAAAAAGTCGTCCACACATACACAGATAGAGCGCGATGGATGCATGTGTTGTCTAATTTACTCTGTCTTTATCACAACAACGTGGGGTGAAGTATGAGAGAGGGTTTGACGGAATGGCGGCAGTTGGGGCAAGAGGAATGAGACAAGAGTCAAGTATCAATGCATGTGAGGTGGAATCCATGGTTGCAAATGGGCAACATTCTAAGCTTGTCACCCACCTTAAACTGGGCAAGGCAAATTGCGCAATCTGTGTTCTTAATATTTGCATCAGTTCCATAAACCTTAATCGAAATCAAAGCGATTTCTCGCTTCTTAAGCCCCGGTGTGCCAGCGCCCTCCTGTGCTCTCTCCAACTCAAAGCTATACCTACACCGCAAAACGCAGCGTAAAATAGAGTTTACTCCAACCGCTCCAATGAGTGCACATAATAAAGCCGCCAGTATCACTCCCATGTGCACATCGAAATTCATTTCCCCCACATAATTAGAACAATTGCTTGTCCTGTTCCCCTGCACTACCTTTGGTTCTGCAAGTTCCTGCCGCAGTTTTTGATCTGTCGTTAATTCTAAACTAAATAAGCATGCTTTGTGGGTTTAATCAATGATAATAGAATAGGTGCTGCATAAAAACTATAGCGAAGGGTTTTATAGGGAGTGATTGATTGTTTGTGGCAACCTGGTTGTTATTTAAAAGAGAAAAACCTGGTTGTTATTTAGATGATGAAGCTGTTAGTGAGTGATGAGAAACCGGTGGGCAAGAAATATGTTAGAGAGTGGACACGTAGTTGATTTTTTTTTTTTTTGCGCGTAATATGTAATAGGAATGATCAGATTTTTGAGAGATGTGGTCAGTTGTAGATGGCAAAATGCAATTGGGGCGGATAAAGAGCTAGTCACTTCCGTTTTGATTAGGTAGACAAGATAGCAAAGGTAATGGTGAGTGGTGAGAATGAGAGATATATGTAGATATAATAGTGATCAATGCATGTAGGTATATTATATAAGGATATATAAGAGAGAGAGAGAGAGAGAGAGAGAGAGAGAGAGAGAGAGAGAGAGAGAGAGAGAGAGAGAGAGAGAGAGAGAGAGAGAGAGATTAATATGGTTTGCATGCCAAGTTGCCAACCAAAATATATCCTTATTTTTCAGATTCTACTGGAGAATGAGAAGAGTGAGATCAGATGTTGGTTGGTTTGGTATGATTTTTTTCTTTTTTTGTTTTATTTTTTTAGAAAAGCGCTTCAGAGTTGGACCAAATCCGGGTGCGCTGCATCTGAGAGATAAAAAAAGCTCTACTTAAACGTACATATCGTCATCATCATCATCATATATTATATTTTCATTCCACTAATTTCTTGTTCTTGTGTTTTTATAAACAAATTGTAGTTTGGCTCAGGAAACCAGTAAAGAAAGAAACAGAAAAGAAAGAAGAAGGTGCTCTTCATATTTCTTTTGATAAGATCATAAAATGAATAAAAGAGCCGGTGGTGGGGACGACCAAGACCACTGTGTGTATATAATTTAAAATACAAGTAGAGTACAGTATATACTTGAATCAACGTCAAGTACAACATGTCTAAGTTGTAGATTAATTTAAAATTTATACACATATTCAATTATCTATGCTGCTGATACATGGTTCCATCTATTTGAGAAATATTTGGACCGACTTGTTAGGATGACCCAAATTGTTGAACAATCCAAAAATGTATATATGATGTGCATAGTTTTTCATATATTATATTAATTTATATTAAAAGAACTTCTTTTTTAATATACTTTTTATATTATCCATTTTAGTTTACATTAACTTTTTTAAAATGTTTAAAACTAATAAGATTTCTAGGGGTGGACATGCTAGACCAAAATGTCGAGCCGACCGTCCAAAATCAATTCATTCAAAGATGGTTGGTCAGAGATAAGGATGAGTTTGATTAGTGTTGGTTTGAGAAAAATAGAAAACCAACAATATTTTAAAAAAGTTCCAAAGGTTTAAAGCAACCTAAACGATCAATTGACTGACATACGATCAGTTTATACTTCTTTTCGTAGGCAAGATCGGTTTGAACATTTATAAAAAATGATGGTTTGGTCAGACCAACTTCGACCGATAAATGCTCTATCTTAAATAACCCTTTAAGATAAATAGATTGTAAATGAAAATTTGTGCTATCAATAATTTTATCTATAAAATAATTAAATAAATAAGATTTAGTAAATTTGAGTAACATTTCGTTAAGAAATATATATATATTGATAGTATGAAGTTTTAGTCTATTGAAAAAATATATAAAGAGATTCAACAAAAAATAAAAATAAAACCATTCGAAAAAATTATTGGGAGAAAAATAAAAACTAAGTCTATGCATCTTTAAGCAGTTTTTGAGGGAAAAAAATTTTATATTATTCAAAATGTGCCCGTCGACATTTTTTAACCGGGTTCAAAATTGATCCTTTTTTTTTTAGGTTATAGCATTGATCATTTTTCGACTGTTTTGGGAGCTACCATAGTACACCGCTAACGAGCTCCACCCAACCCCTAGCCTATTTTTTCATGTCATTCAGTATGCAAAAGATGGGATGCCACACTTATCCGCCGACTATCATCGGTCTAAAGAGGTGCAACAAAAAAAAAACAAAAAAATCAAACCATTCAAAGAAAAGTATTGGAAAAAAATAAAAACTGAGTCTGGGGCATCTCTGAGCAGCTTTTGTGGGAAAAAACTTTTATATTACTCAAAATGAGGTCACCTAATAGTTAGATGTGAATTTTCGAGACTTTTTAACACGATTCAGAATTAGCCCTTTTTTTGTAGGCTATGACATTGACGATTTTTCAAACTTTTTGGATGCTACCGTAGTACAATGCTAACGAGCTCCACCCGACCCCTAGACTATTTTTCTGTGTCATAGAGTATGCAACAGATGATATTGCACACTTATCCGCCGACTATCATCGGTCTAAAGAGATGCAACAAGAAAAACAAAAAAATCAAACCATTCGAAAAAAAGTACCAGGAGAAAAATAAAATATGATTCTAGGGCATCTACGAGCAGCTTTTGTACAAAAGAACTTTTATATTACTCAAAATGAGGTCACCTAGTAGTTATATGTGAATTTTCTAGACTTTTTAACACGGTTCAAAGTTGGCCCCTTTTTTTTTGTAGACTATAGCATTGGTTATTTTTTCGACCGTTTTGGGTGCTACTATGGTACACTACGCTAACAAGCCTCACCCGACTCCTAGATTGTTTTTCTGGGCCATACAGTATGCAAAAGATGGGATGTCACACTTATCCGTCGACTATCATCGGTCAAAAGAGGTGCAACAGAAAAAACAAAAAAATCAAACCATTCGAAAAAAAGTATTGAAAGAAAAATAAAAACCGAGTCTAGAGCATATGTGAGCAGCTTTTGTGGGAAAAAATTTTATATTAGTCAAAATGAGGTCATCGGATAGTTAGATGTGAATTTCGAGATTTTTTAACACGATTCAAAATTGGCTTTTTTTCTTTTCTTTTTCAATTTAAATAAAACAAATCTTTTCTTCTCAATTAATTCCTTCCAAAAATAAAATATTCAGTTTTTTATAAATTTTGGAATATTAATAATTTGAAAATGTTAAATTTATGTTTGTCATTATTTTGGATATATGAAACAAATAATACGCTTTTAGGGGATGATAAAAGTTTTAATAACATAAGTGTATAATATTTGCACGATTTTAGAGATGATAAAATTTTAAATTCAAATTATTATTAACGATTTTAAGGATGATATAATATTTATTTTTATAAACTTTTAAAGCAATTTTTATATTTTGGCGGTTTCAAATTAAAATTTAAAATCTATTTTTAAAACTAATTATGGAAAATAGATAAGGGTATTAACAAGATAATCCTAAATTTTTTAAATTATGTTTGGCATCGTTTTAGGAAAATCAACCAAGTAGCACGACTACAGGGAAGATCAAAAAAATTTTAGAATAGTTCTATTAAATACATCATAATTATATGGGTAAGATACAATTTTAACTGTAATTTATTATTATGTTAAATAAATTGTTATTAGAAATATGAAAAGTTTAGAAAAATTAAACAATTACCACGATTATAGGGAAAATATCAAAATTTTATTAGAATAATTATATATACATGTGCATCATAATTATAGGGGTAAGATACAATTTTAATTTTAACAACCACAACTAAATAAATTGGTAATTACTTCATTTGAAACCTACAAACATGAAAATCTGGTATAAATTGAAGAAATAAATCTGGGGATGTTGATTCAATCATATATCCATCCGAAAAATAAATATTTATTTAATATTTTTACCCAACTGAATTATTTACAAATACACTGTATCTGTGATCATGGGTTATATTTAATCATTTTAACCTACACAAATACTACATTTTACTTATCGCATAAGAATTTTTCACTATACAATTAAAATCGGTTGAAAATATATATATATAAAAAAGTGAATTTATGTTTGTGTTTGCCACTACCATAAGGATATGATCGTTTAAAAGAATTCAAATTGACGATTTGATTGAATGTTATAAAATCTAACTTCGAGTTGTTATTAGAAATAGGAAAAATATGTATTATATAATAAAATATTAATAAATATTAAAAGAACTTTGTGAAATGGAATGGGATGAGATGACAACAAAATTTGAATTCAAACAGTCATTACTATATATATTATCAATTATAGAAATAAATTGTTAATTAATTGATTTGAAATCTAAAATTCCGAAAATCATGAATAAATTGCATGCATAAATGTAGGGGATGTTGGTGTAATTTTGCAAATACACTATAAATTTTAATATTTTTTAAATTTATTTTTTTTCAGTTTGTTATCCAATTTTTTGTCATTATGACGGTTATGTCTATATATAATAGAGTAATTAAAAGGGTTGGTCGAAACCCAACCCAAAATCGATCCAATCTTTAATTTAAAGAGTGAAGCCTAAGGAAGAACTTAGGTCTTTTATTTGGGTTTTGGATGGAATTGGGAGCTTTATTTCTTAGGATTGGTCTAATACCTGCTGCCTGCTGGTACCCTACACATCTAAAATTGAACAAAAACATTGAGAAATTAGAGGTGGATGTGTTTACTAACCAAAGGAAATAAGGAATATGGTGAAAGATTGTCTCAACATCATTTATCAAATCTGAAAAGATCAGAATAAGAAATATGAAAATATAACTTTATGGAAGTAAGTTGAAAAAGAAGTAATTAATGTTAATGCTCACGATGGTGCAACCGCTAATGAAAAGAGAGAAAGACATGAGGTATACTACAATTTTGGATCACAATGGCACATGGCCATAAGTTTTGGAAAGAAAATAGCATTTTGTTTTCACCTCTTATATTGATGATATAAAATCTCCATTTTCAATATTTATTGAGGACAATAAGTGTATGATTTGGAAAGGAGACAAATTTGGTGTTAGTTGAGCTTAATTTCATTGTAATTAATAATGGCAACTAAAACCCACTAACCAGCTTCTGTTTCCAGAAAAGAAAAAAAAAAAAAATTGATGCGTCTGATTAAGTTGTTGATGCTGTGTTTTAATTTAATGATAAAATTGACTCTTTGCTTTTGATGCTGACCGATGCTAACTCTCATCACCATCTGACACCTAATAATTAAAATACCAATAAACCAAGCCTCCAATTTAAAATAATAACTTGCTTGACTCTTACTAAAATATGGCTAGATCTAAATTTTACTAGCAAGTTCCACCGTATTATGATATATTTGTTAATACTTTGGACATAAATTAGGGTCTTTCTATTCTACTTTTTGGTAACATAGTTAGTTACAGGTTGCAGTAACTTAAATTTGAGTGGATCATTTACAAGTAGAAATATTAGTAAACAATCATGTTTATCAAAGTATTTATTTATACATGTGTGGAAACATATTTCTATAAAACAAACCTCAAATGTAAAAAGATGCCAAATATTTGTAAATTAGTTATCTAAATAAATATTTAACTTGTCTGCCTTTTTAATAATAAAACAAACGTGGGTTATATTCCCATGTTGTCTTTTGTTGAACCAATTTGGATAAAAATCAACTTTAATAGATTTAAGATTTTTTTTAAGGTTTCCAAGGTAGGTGTATATATATATTCTTAATTATTATCTAAAATACATGTTTTTAATATTAAGGGGAAGAAAATTTAAGAATGAGTTTTGAAAAAGTAGAAAGTGAATTATTTTAGTTATTAATAGAGATGTCCTAAAAGGTTATGGTTAGAGTTTTGTCTGTGTTGATGTGATTATGTTATGGTTAGACAGAAAGTAATAGTAAAAGGAGATGGACAGAAGAGAGAGAGATGAGTATTAGTAGGTAGAAAATGAGGGAATTTTTTTTTATTAAATTGATAATTGATAATTTGGAATTCGCAATGATATAAATCATTGGAATCTCATACTCATACACACAACACAGTAGACGTAGTAGAAGAAAAAAGAAGAAGCATAGGATATCAAACAACAAAGTATCCCATGCTGTTTATTATATTGGTATTTAGGTAGATTCAAATCTAAGCTAATTAAGCTACCCATGGAGACCACTAATATAATAATCATAATTAACTATAATCATAATAATGAGGCAGTAGATGGGTGCGGTGGAGGATGATTACACGATTACCATTCATTTAGTTCACCCTGCAACCAAACAAATTCAAATTAAAATTAGAAACAGAATCAAGAAGGGAATTAGTTAGAAGATATAATAGAAAAGAATTAGAAATAGATAGATAGGTAGATACTTGGCGCAGTCGGTGCTGGGGCTGATCTTGTAAGGAACAGAGACACCACACTTGCTGGGAAGGGAAGCGGCAGCGCCATAGTTGATGCCCTCGATGGACCCTGCAGCAGCCTTCAAGCAGTTGCAAGCTATGCGGCGATCGACAGTGGTGGAGGCTTGGCTGTTGAGGGACCTAATCCCATTACAACATACTTGTGGAACCTGTCCTTGTGCGCTTCTCAAATAACCGATGCATCCCGACACTGATGAAGCCACTTTCCCGCACGTCATACCCGCCGCTTCACCCTGCACTACCATACACATCATCACAATCCCCACAATCCCCACAATCATCAAACCCTTCAACTTCATTTCCATCTCTCTTTCTTACGCTTTAATCAGATTCTTCCCTCCACAAATCTAATTGTTTACTTTTCTGATCTTCCTCTCTCTCACTCGCTCTGTGGATTAAACCCCTTCTGGTTGCCGTGTTTATATAGCCCATTCATCATACACATACACTCCATGCATTTATGACGCTAACCCGGACAAAAGGAGTTGGTGGTAGTTGGAGTCTTCACTTCACTCCACACAATACTGGACCCATACCCCCTTCCCCCCTTCGCCTTTTATTATAACTTACTTTTCGGATTCCCATAATTTACCCTTCATATCTCTTAACCATCAACAATTAGTAATGATATTGAAGAAGAATGTCGGTAATTTAGCGTAGATTAGTAAACATTGGGAAACACGTGGCCTCATGCATACCTATACCTATATCATCAACTTCAACATATTCAACACATGGCCTACCACTCTCACCCAACCACGTGTCACTTCTTTTCTGAAGCCCAATTTAATGCTCTTTTTTTTTTTTCTTCAATATATAATACAACAATAAAAATATTCCTAAATTCTTCAATGCTATATCATTTTAATAAAAGCTATTGTTGGATTTCTTTTAGTTCTGTATATCCAATTATCTCATCATATATTTAATTGTTTTTGTTTACTTAAATGTAATGGATACAAACATACTTAAATGTTATTAAGTAATTTGCTAGGTTTATATCAATAAATAGGTTAATGAATAGTTGGACGATGGTGTTTTGTTTATATTCCCAAGGTCCACTGGGAACCACACTATAAAGCCATCTTAACTTTCCACCGGACCCATAAAGTTTCTATAAATTTGGTAAATACAATTAATACGGTGCAAAATTGGATGAACAGATCCATACCCAACTTTTTTCCCCAAATTCAATCCACCAATCCCAATATTACTATTTTAACTTCTCCTTTATATATATTCTCTTTTCTCTTCCATTCTCTAACTCCATTTTACTAACATATCTAAATTATTTCAAAACTACTTTTAATTATAAATGGGTGGAGGGAGAAGTAGAGTGGACAAAATGATAGCTTACAAAAGATTGGAAGGATTCAACATGGATATCAAATATTGACTCATATTTCTGATTTCTTTTACTAATAGACATGAAATATAGTTAGGCTAAACTATAAAAAAAACCACCGTCAACTTAGCAGATCTATAAAAATATCTTGAAAGTTAAAAATAAATAAATGAATAAAATCTATAAATAAGAAAAAAAAAACTTGAAAGTGTTCCATAAATACCTTAAAATTAAAAAGATGTTAAAAAATAATTCAATTTTTATACCAAAATTCTTTTAACACCTAAAATAAAAAGCAAAGTGTTAGGCTAAAACATTAAATTCAACAAAAAGAATTAAAAGAAAAAAAGAACTCTCATTAAAGCATACTAATTTTAATAATTTATTAATTAACTTGTATTGAATTAGAGAAGGGAAGGAAAATAGAGAGATGGGACCGCATTAAGCTATATAAAATTTTCAAAATTTTATTGTGTGTTAACCATTAAGTATGTTTTAAACCTTAAAATTCAAATTTTGGTTTTGAATTTTTTTTTAAGTATTTATGAAAAATTTCAATAGTATAAGGATATTTTTTAAAATAAAGTTTAACGAGTTTTTTTTTTTAAGTTAAAGGAGAACTTAGTTAGATTATCGATGTAAGGTTAACCTCAAAATTGTTAGCGTGTTTATTATTTTATTTTTAAATTAAAATAGTTTACAATACATTTATGCTATTCATTTATGTGGTGGGGTGGGATTGGTTGAGTTTATTATTTTATTTTATCAGAATGCCTTTAGTTGTGAAGATAGTGAAAGATGAAATTAGGACAGTAAGTTTTTAGTTGAGTGAGGTAATTTTTGGTGGGCGGTTCGGATGTTTAATGCCAATCCCTGAAGAGTCAAGGCTTCCACATTGCTCCATCCTCCCTCCTAGACCACGCCATTGGGATAAACACTGGGATTTCACCAATTTCCATCAATTCACAATTAATTGAGCATCAATGGGTTAGGTAAGAGGTATGACTATGACTCTGACTCAATTTTTTCTATTACCACATCATCAAATAAATATATTATTTTATTTTATCACTCCTTCCTAATTCTTAAATCTTACTTTTTGTGACTGAGTAGTAGAAAAAAAATTCATCTACCTCAAGATGGGTATTTGGTTCACTGGAAATAAATTTAAATTACAATCCACCATGGGGAAGCTAAGAACATTATCTTTTACTTTCTACAACTATTGATACACCGACATTTTATATGAAAGCAACTAATTTCCGATGGATCAGAAAAATAATACAAACATCAAAGTTTCTTTTCAAGTTCCAACACTGGACCAATTAGCTAACAACACAAACACATGCACCAGCACCAGCACCGCCCTATGCCAAGCTAAGTTTGACTGACTTTGGACAAATGGGATTCATTTCCATATGGTTTTGACAGACGAAAGCGATGTTGGTGTTGGGCTCAAGGGGAAAGCAAGAAAAACCCATAAAGAAACAGTTTGTCACAAACGCAGTGGGCTGAGCACCACGAACTGACTGAAAATTATAGATCAGAAATTTGCTAAATAGGGCCCAACTCTTGAGAGTCCATCTCAATCCTTTTTCCTCCTCCCCATGACGCCTCGAGTTCTGTGCAGTGTGTCAAAAATAATGAAACAGAAAATTATGAACACGCCAACTCCATCAACAGTCAACAGTAAACAGTGTCGTCAACTGAATATTCACCAGTGGATTATGAACATTAACATCATGGACTTCCCTCCCCTGTACAACCCTTGAACCATTGAGTTTAAACGTGACTCGATCCAGCTTTCTTACAGACTCCATAATTAATCATCTCCTTTCTCAGTCGTTCCACATCATCCCACCGCTCTTCTTCGGCGTAGATGTTTGACAAAAGTACGTAATCTCCATCCTTCCCTGGCTCCAACTCTGCAAGTTTGCGGAACGATTCTTCCCCCAATTCTACATGCCTGTGCAGTCTACAACCACCCAACAACGTTCTCCATAGAACAGAGCACGAACTGAAAGGGCAAGTTTTTATCATAACATAGGCCTCTTCCAAAAAACCCCATCTGCTAAGAAGGTCAATCATGCAACCATAGTGCTTTAAATCCGGCATTATCTTGTACTTGGTAACCATCAGACTGAAAAAATGGCGTCCTTCTGCCAGCAGACCCTTGTGACTGCAGGCAATCAGAAGAGCAATGAAAGTTATCCGATTGGGTTTGTGATCACCATCCTCTGCCTTCATTGAATCAAACATCTCCAAGGCTCTCTCACAGTGACCATGAACTGCCAAACCCATAATCATTGCATTCCAACAACTTACAGGCTTCATCTCCATTTCATTGAATACCTCCAAAGCTAAGCCCAGTTCCCCGCATTTAGCATACATATCTACAATGGCATTACCTAAATATCCTTCAATTCTGTAATGCTTCTCTTTCAAGGAATCGTGGATTTTCTTCCCTATCTCCAATGCACCCAGTTCAGCACAAGCACCCAATATAGAGATAAAAGTTACTTCAGTTGCTCGAATGTTCCACTGTTTCATGCTATGGAAGAGGTCCAGAGCTCCCTTATAATCTTTGACGTTCACATAACCGGAAATTATAGAATTCCAAGATACAACGTCCCTCTCAGGCATTTCTTCAAACACTTTTCGTGCTGCTACAAGATTATTCAACCTAATATATCGTGCCAATAGGGTATTCCAAGAAACTGCATTTGTCTGAGGCATCGATTCAAGAAGAACATCCGCCGACTTATAGTCATGAACTCGATTGTAAGCGGACATCATAATGTTCCAGGATACAGCAGTTTTGACAGTCATCTCATTGAAAATCAAACGAGCAAAACCAACCAAGCCACTCCCAGAGTACACTAGAAGCAATGAGTTTTGGACATGATGGTCTTGATCAAACCCCAATTTCAGGATGCGTGCATGAATTTCAGAACCCTTGCGAGAAATGATATGATGCCCAAAACATTGATCGTCCATTTCAGTGCATTTGATAGCTCTAGCACAAGCTCTGAGCACAAAATTGTAGGTGAAATGATCAGAATCAACATCCATCCGTTGCATACGGTTGTAAATAAGCAAAGCTTTAAGGGGAAAAACAGTGTTGGAGTAGGCCCGAATCATGGTGTTACAAATGAAAGAATCGTCCATGGAAGTTTCTTGGAAGAGAGCACAAGCATGAGGGAGACTTCCTAATGGAGAAAGAGAGGAGAATGCAATTAGCTTCGTGATTATAGGAATGTGATTATAGAAACCGGCTTTGACGATGAAAGCTTGGGCCTGTTCCAGTTCTTTAATGCAAGAGAGACGGTGAAGTTTAGGAATCATCATGTTAGGAAATGGAAACTTTCAGAACCATATTCCATCTTGACTCGTACTGAATACTGATTGCTTTTCCTTTGCAACGGACGCTACTAAATCCAATTTTAAAAGCCACCGGATTGCATTCTATCCATTTATTTTATTTATTTATTATTAACCCAACATGGGCCTCTCTTTTTTTTTGGAAATCCTTTAACAACAAACTATATACAATCAATGTTCCTCAAATATTGCATATTCGTCACATCAAACGACATTCTACTAACTAAATGGTTTCAGTTGTGGTTTATGTATTATGATATTCTGATTGAGTAAATAGATTTCTGAAGAAAAGTCTTTTCTTTTTTCTTTTTTACCCTGAGTGAGTAAATGTTAATATGAGAGTAAAAAACAGTCACAAGACGACTATGTACCTACCCCCCCCCTCCCCCACCCTTTACAACCCAAATCGACTAAACAATTCTGGAAGTTCTCTTTCTCGTTTATTATTTGGTCAACGGGTTCCCCCCCGTTGCCATCATCTCTTTTCCACAAGCACAGCCCTTCTTCATCCTAATTCTTATCACCCTCTTCTAAATCCTACATTCCGGGTAGGTCAAAATATATATTTATACACTACCACAGGCATGGCTTCTTCTCCATGTGGAAAAGAGAACAAGCTATTCGAAAATTATACCCCTTATTGCGAGTTCTTAGCTCTCTTAGCAGCAAACAGTTGGCGAAGGAATCCAAACTTTCCTCTTGCACGAGAAGAGAACTCGGTAATGGCACTATTGCTAGTTGTTGCTGTCTCTGTTGTGTCAGATTTTGGTGACGATGGTGAAGATTGTGAAGGAGGTGGGAGTGTAAATAGATAAGCATTAAGCATGCGGATGATCTGGCTGAAGCTGGGCCTCATGTTAGGATCTTCAACCCAACACGACTGTACTATAAATGCCAGCTCGGGAGATATGTCGCCTGGAATACTGGGTCTCTCTTGCTGCATTTTCAGACCACATCAACAAATGGTGAGATATTTTGGAAAAGTAACACACAATATGACTGAAGAAAATTTTCTGAAATGACGTGGTGAAAAAGCCCCTTCACCTCTTTCTTTTTCTTTTGTTGACAGGAGTAATCGGGCGTCTGACCCATAATGTTGCATTATGTGCGATACTAATCAAAATAAACAAAATAGAAAGAAATGAAACTTTTGGCACCTTGAAAGCAGCCGCATACGCAGCTTGCAGATTGGACATCCCTTCAAATGGCATTCGGTTGGTCAACAGCTCCCATAAGACAATTCCAAAGCTGTATACGTCAACTTTGTTGTTGTAATGCTTTTTCTCTCCCTGGCGCAATGTAACAGTGCTATACAACTGCAAAGACAGACATGATGGCCAATAAAATTTCATCTCCCAGAAAGTAACTGAGCAAGAGAAGCTGCATTCACAAGCCAATGAACAATAAAGTAATCCTCAGAAAACATTTCAACAAGCCATTAAACAGCAAGATTATACATCATATTGAATATTGGGTACAACAGATTTGGAGAAGAGGGAGAGACGTGTTACTTTAAAGATGCAAAAGATTCCTACAACTTTGGATCATTTCTACAAACTTAAAGCCCCAATTTGTGTTCTTTTTATATTATGCATTTTGCAAAAACGTCATCTCTGTTGGATAATTTAGAAAATCTCCATTTTAAAATGCTTACTAGTTACAGATCTCTGAGATAACAATAGTTTGACCTTCATATATACAGAAGTTTACAGTGCCATTCCATGAGTATCAATGAAGCACGACGTAGCACATTTTACTTGTAAGACAAATTAAATCGGCATGCATATATGAACTTTTTGTGAAAATGAAAGGGTAGATATGCAACAAGGAGGGTGAAGAAGAACACCTCAGGAGCCATCCAGCGGTAAGTCCCTGTTTCTGCAGTCATCATCTCAGTCACAGATTCTTCTCTAGCAAGTCCAAAGTCTGCAAGCTTCACAGACCTTTGATTTGCAGTAAGCAACAAATTATCTACATTGCAAGTACTTTATTGATGTAAGTATTGGGACATGTCCACAAAACCAGTACATATACCTATTCATTCTAATTCGGAAGAGTCATGCATAATAATACTACATACATGTTCAGACAGTAAAACAAAATACAATTACAAGGTACAAGCAAATCCCAGTTTGAATTTGGAAACAATGATAAACAACGTCCAAATATATTAAAATGTACAGAGCAGGAGGGAGCAGTAGCCCAATTAATTAGAGTAAAGAAACGTTTAGATATAATCATATTTCTAAAATTCATGCCACGGAAAAATTCTGTATTTCTCAAAATTCACACTTCAGCAATAAATCAAATATCAAATAGAAAAGTCCATGAATTTGGAAAACAAAACATAAGTTAAAGAAGATGATGAAGCAAGATGATTGAGAAATCTCCAAGTATCATCTCTACACCAAAGTTGAATGCAGAAGAGATTTAGCAAGTTAGGCCAAATCTACCAGAGAACCTTCACGAGTTTGCAAGTTATACATCACATAATGTTCTACTACATGTTCTCTAGTTTATAATAGCAAAGTAGAATTGACAGAGGATACCAGGTTTCAGATCTCTATGTATAATCCCATTTGCATGTAGACAATCCATAGCACGAGCAACATCCAAAGCAAAGTTAATGGCCATCCGAGGGTCCAGCTGTTGTTTACGATTATTCATCAGATACTTCCTGAGTGACATCCCTGGTAATAGCTCTGTAACTATCACCATTAGAGGTTCTTTACAAGCTCCAATAAACTGCAAATCAAATATCTTGCTATGTTTGGTAAAAATATAAATCATTGAATGTGACTTTAGAAGGAAGTAAAAAACCACTGTTAAAAACTTTATTTTTTTTAATTTGAAAATAATAGGTTTAATAAATGCAGGCACACTTCAACTTGATTTCCTCACCTTGACAAGATTTTCATGTTTTACTCGGGACATCATATTTACTTCACGGGCAAAACGACTTTCAAGTGCTGCTCTTTCTTCTGGAGTACTCCCTCGATGGAGAACTTTAATGGCGACAATTTCATTCCGGTACCTTCAAAATAACAAATAGTCTTCAGTCGCTTAACAAAGTCCAGTAGCCTCTCATAGGTGTACAACCCCAGTGTACAAGTGGATGGTGTCAGGCAAGAATTTGTGGCAAATGGCAATAACTAATTTAGAACAAAAACAGGCTTAATTTCATGGAATTCATGTACGAGCTCTTGAATAGTTCAGCTAAGGTTATAATTTGTTTGCACAATGTGTTCCATAATCGTGGAAATGGAAACAGAACATTTTTATTGTAGGAAGCACATACCACTTTGACTAGAGGCTCAGTGTAAGAGTCAGACACTCCAGTTGCATTTAACCTTTATGTTTCAAATATTTCCTCAAAACAGCTAGTACGTGCAGATTCTAAGAGATTTGTTTATGGAATAAATTTAAATAAAATCATATGGGATATGCAGGTTAGATACGTATGAGACTAAACTCATACTAACAACAAGTTACCTGAATAAGGAAATTGTTAGTGCCAATTCATTATTTCTAAACCATGAGAATGTTTAGAGTAGTGGCAAACAGAAAACAAAAATACATGGGAGAAAAGAATCACACTGACCTGCCTTCATAAACTTTTCCGTGAGCGCCCTCGCCAATCTTGGATCCAATAAATAGCAATTTGGGGTCAACAAGAAGATTATTATCGATGGTCAAGTGTTGGGCCGTTATGGATCCATTCTGGATGACTGGTTTCTGATGTGGCTTGGTCAAAACTGGGTGTTCGGTTTCCCTATCATTTACCCCTCTATTCTTCTCGTTACAACTCATAGTGCAGCCTCAAATTAATCCCGAATTCCTCATAGTGATACAGAGTAAACCCAGTTTCCGGATTTGCAATCAGTTGAAAAGAGCATGGATGGTGGGTTACGTATATGAATTATGAAGGCATTCAGAGGAGCAAAAAAGTGGTAGATTCAAGCTTCCCATAAACGAAAAGAAAAGGGAGTGTTTAAGGTCCCGGGCGGGTGATGGGTTTGGAATAAAAACTAAAATTAAGTTGGCAATCGAGAGAATATAGGTCCAGTATCCGGGGAGTGTGTTTAAGGGTTAAAACTTAGTTGGGAATCAGTAGTTTGAAAGTATGGACACAGCTTTGCTTGATTTCAAAGCCTCCAAAGAAACCCTAGGAAAACTATATTTAAAAAAAATAAAAATAAAAAAATAACTTATAGTTGACGCCAAAAATAGAGAGGAAAAATTAAGAAAAATCCATGGGGGGGTGGAGAGGTCGTTATCTAAGTTGGAGTCTGGAACTTGATTCTCATTTGCATAGTTGAACAGAAGAACAAAGCATCTGTATTAAACACATAAAAAAAAAAAAAAAAAAAAAAGGTGAAGAAAGGGGTTAGGGGGAAAAACAAAAACAAAAGAAGAGAGTAAAGCTCTTTCTCTCTCTGTACCCACTGAGGAGAAAGAAGCAGTCCACTGGGTGCGTCTGTGTTCCGACGACAAGTATGGATAGTTTTTGGAAAAAGAAAAGAAGAAGGTTAGTCCAATAGGAGTTGTAGAGGTAGAAGTGGCATGGAGTGGGTTTGACGTTCTTTGTTAGAATTGTGAATTGCGTTGGACTTTGGTTGGGTGGAGTTGTGGACTTAAATCCTATAATGGACAAACCCATCCTACTTGCTACCTACCATCTTCCTTTCTTTTTCTTTTTCTTTTTCTTTTTCTTTTTCTTTTTCTTTTTCCTTATTATTATTTCTTTCTCTCTATCTTTTTCCTCATCTCATCTCATCTTATTAAATTAAAGAAAGATTTTTAAAAAATAACTAAATTTAATACAAATTTTCACAAATTTATGATTTCCTATATTTTTAGCACAACTTTAAGTTTTTAACCTTATTTTTATTATTTATATACCATTGAATATATAGATTATGAAATCGGTATTTTTTTAATTCTTATATATATATTGTTGCATGATACATATATGTGATTTGTTACATATATATTGTTTTACATATTAAATAATACATAAATGATGTTAGCTTCAATACACCCTAATGTATTTCGAATACGAAATATAAATTATTACTAACCTTAAATTTTTGGCAATTTTTTTTCGAAATATCACTATATCAGTCAGCTACCGATGTTCTTCTTCTTCACCGTTTATACTTTTCCCAATCTTCTATTATTCGACGTCTTTTGTGAAGAAAATGGAATCAATGTATTCGAATAATGAAACTTTTACATTTTTTAAAAATATATATATATAAACCGTAACCCATATCTCTGATTTCTCTCGTTGTCGGCCCACCTTCTATAACTAAATTGATATAAAAGTCTTTCATTTATAAAAATATACACCGTATTATTCAATAGATACTATACTTAGGTATAATATACTAAAAACAATGCAAAATGAAAAAAAGAATTAACGAACTGAGAGATTAGAAAGTGAGAGATGTGGAGGGTTAATTTTTTTAACAAAATAACTCAAATAAAATTAAGGGATAGTTGCAAATTTGATAATTAAATTTAAAATAATTAAGTATATAGCAACATTTTTAAAAAATTGCAAATATAGCAAAATTTGTCAAATTCAATCAATGATAGAGTTTATCACTGATAGACCATGTTGTAAAAATTGGTATATCATCGATAGATCATACGAGTCTGTCAGTGATACAAGTCTATCGGCGATAGTTTTGCTATATTTGTAAAAAAAAATTAAATGTTGTTATATTCTTAATTATTATTCCTCAAATGGCCATCAATTACAATTACCCTAAAATTAATTAAGAAACAAATTTATTACAATATTACTCTAATAGAATTATTCAATTACCATATTTACATAAAATATCTAATAAATGCACGTAGTAGTGATGGTCAACTTTTCTTTTTCTTTTCTTTTTATTTTTTTAATATATTATCACTAATAAATATGAGTAAATTAGTGATTTGGATCTTATATTTATTATTAATCAATTAAGTACTTTTATGAAAAAATTGGAAAATTTAGATCAATCTGATAATATAGTATACAATTTAGACAAGGAAAATTGGAATGGATGATTAATTTAGCAATAATAATTAAGGATATAGCAAAATTTTTAAAAAATTACAAATATAACAAAAATATCACTGATAAACTTGTATCGCTGATAGACTTCATATGGTATATCAGTGATAGATCAATATTTACAACATGATCTATTAGTGATAGACTTATATCATTGATAAAATTTGAGAAATTTTATTATATTTACAATTTTTTTTAAAATCGTCCTATATACTTAATTAATTAATATAAAGCACCCCACTTGTTTAAATATTAATCAACCCAATTGGGCCCAAACATAAGTTAGCCCAATCAGAGGTCAAACTCATCTAACCCCAAGTTCATGAGATTCCTCATAAACTTTATAAATATAGAAAGAAACTAAGAAAATCAATTTTCAACAAATGAATGAATTTTTTTACCATATGGCTTACATGTGTGTAGTGTAGTGTCCCAAGTTTCAACTCTCTCACCTTTTATTTTGCTCATATTTTCCATTTTCAAGGCTTCTATCTAATAAGGATCAAATGTTTAAAATTCAAACCTGTGGCGATTGGATTATAACATTTGAAACTAAATTTCTAAACATTTTTCAAGTAACACCACCGTGAGTATCGAACTAACTCTCTCAACATGTAGCTGGAAGAAATGATATAATGTGAAGCTGAGTTGTTTGTGTATTACATTTCTGATAATAGTTCTATATTTTAATGATTGGAGTAAGTCTTCTCTGTCTGTTTGGGTAATTAAAATGGATCTCCACCAAGTTAAGTTACTGATATGATATCTCTTCCAAATTCCTTTAATTTAACTTATGTACTCCACTGCTTGTGTTTACTGTTTATCATCCCAATGTGTTGCATGTAGTTGTTTCAATAAGGGATCGAGCTAGGGTTTTCGAAGGCGGAATTAATATATTTGTTTGATGATCACCACAACCCGTTTTTCTTTTAATTAATATATTCGTATGTTATTATGTTAAGTTGGGTTATAGGTTAGGTTAGGTTGTGATGAATATATAATATATGCATGGATGGGATTGATTGATCATCAAAATACACACAGAAGCTCTATCTCTCATATGTGAAAACTGTATGTAATGTGTATAGTAGTGTAATATCAACACACACACATATATATAGGAACTTTGAATTTGAATTTTTTTTCTCTCTCCCTCTCTTAAAAAAGAATGATTCTGGTAATTTCTAATAAGAAATTAAAAACGAATTACATTTAATTTGTTTGAACATTCTATGTCACTAAATTGTGTCATTAATATTTAAATAATTTTGCATTCCTCCCATTTTCCAGCTCCCTAGCCATTGGAAATTAATTATTATGATCATTCGGTTCTTAGCTAGAGATGATCGTTATCTGCATTATCATCGATGAGAGCCCCAGTTTCAACATCCTCCTCTTCTTTAGCAGTCTCTTCTCCCACCGCTGCAGCCAACTCCACGGCCCTAACACTTTGTTGTATCCAGTCTGTTCGAAGTAATGTACGCACCAACATACACAAACACGATATCTGTGCAATCATTAGTCCAAACCACAGTCCCAAAAAGCCAGTTTTGAGGGTGAAAGTAGCCAGCACCGCAACGGGGAGGCCGATGAAGTAGAATGCATACAGATTTATTCTTGCCCCTAGCTTTGGTCTTGCTGTCCCTGTTAAGACCCCACAAGCCACAGTTTGGGGAGAGTTGCTAATTTCACACAAACCCAATACTGGTAATGCTGAGGAGATCATGCGAAGAATCTCTGGCTCGTCTGTGTACAATTTACCCCATACTGATCTGACGGATGTCATGAAAAAAAAGGCAGTTACTCCAAAAGCAAATCCGGTTGAAAGTCCAATGATGGCAGTCCATTGAGCACGAATGGGTTCCCCTGCACCTAGAGCGTGGCCAATGCGGGTTGTAATTCCGGCGCTTAATGAGAATGGAACTATGTACAACATTCCAGTTGTTTGGATGAGGATACCCATGGCTGAAACAGTGTTTTGTGGGTTATTCAATAGTCCACAAAGGAACAGCATAATCTCATACCACCACCACTCCAAGCAAACTGAAACTGCGCTTGGGATTGCTAAACTTAACAAAGGTTCCCATCCTTGGAAAGTGGAGAGTATTGTAACGCCATGCCAAGGTTTCAAGGGCTTACTAGAGAGTGCAAGGTAAATCATGAGTCCAACATTAAGGTTTAAGGTGTTCCATGCAAGTGAGAGGGCGACACCTTCAACACCCAATTTCAAATAAGTGACAAGAAAGTAATTAATAAGTGGATGTAAAAGGGCAGAGGCAACGGAAGCCACAGTAATAGGAGTGGTAATGCCTTGGGTTCTTAAGAAAATCCTTAGTGGGAGATGGTGGGCTTGAGCTAACAATTCAGGGATGGAGAAAACCATGTAGACCTTAGCTACCTGTGTGATTGCAGGGTCCTGACCTAACCAAAGGAGGATGGGTTCCATATTTAGCCATAAGATGGAGATTGGTATGGACACAAGTAGGAGTAGGCATAGTGTTTTGAGGAAGGTTTGACTCAGAACTGACCATCTCTTTGCACCAAAAGCTTGACAGCAAATTGGATCCATTCCAGTGGATAGCCCCCTAAGAATTGATATCCCTGTTATGTTTCCGAACCCAAGTGCCAATGAACCACCAGCTAGTTCTGCTTTTCCCAAATGACCTAAGAACAGCATGGAAACAACCGACCTTGAGTACATTAGAAAAGACGTCATTATTATGGGACCTGCAAATCTCGCCAGGGATTTTAACTCCTCTTTCATCTGCATCCATATATAATTAATCATTGTTGTATTTGTCACACACACACACAAAACTTAATAACATATTTGATCTTTACTATAATTAATTAATTCCTTTAATTTCCTCCTATCACCCTATATATAGATATATATATATATATAATTACCATTTCCTGCCCCTCCTAGTCTTGGTCAATTATATTTGGGTAAATAATGGAATTTTAAACAGCAAAAAGATTATATATGTTTTATGAGCTTATATAATAATAAATAAAATAAAATAAAAAACTTCATCCAAGTTTTTATTAATAAGAAGGATATGCATCTGATTGAATTTTCCAACTAATTCAAATTGAAAACTAAAATCTTCCCAACTTTAATTTTGGTTAGTGATTCCTATTGAAGAATTCAAATGACAATATGAAAGAGAGAGAGAGAGAGAGAGAGAGAGTACCTGTTGTGGAGGAAGGCCATGAGGAAGGGCATGGAGAGGTAAAAGGCGGCGAAAGAATCCTGGGATTGTACCACTAAGGTTACTATTATTGCTGCTACTATTACTATTACTATTACTACTCATGATTTTAAGTTCATGTTTAGTGGTAGTAGTAGTCGTCGTCAACGTCTTTCCCATCTTCTCATAATATAAATGCTGCCCATTTATATATATAAACCCCCTCTCGGCCTCCTCTTCCTCACTACTACTACTACTACTCTCTCCTACATCTCTTATATCTCAACCCCCCCCATTATTATTCCCCATCAACTCACACACACATAACTAATCATAAAAGTACACACACACACACATACTTCCCTCCCCTTAATTTATCTTAAATTAAAACTACATTTTAATACACACACACACAGAGGGAGAGAGAGAAAGAGAAAGAGAATGTCTGTCAACTAACCCAGAAACCAAAAAAGTACAATTCATCATCATTTCTCTCTGTGTTTCTCCTCAAACTGTTTGTGTGTTTCCATCTCCTCATAATTAATTATATTTTATTTCATCTTGAATCTAATTATATATATTATGCCAATTTCTTTTTTCAAATTTAATTTGTAGTTATTGTAAATGAGTAATGGACCACCAACTTCAGAAGTACTTTTTATATATTCCTTCTCTGTGTAGTGTTATGTATAGTTTAATAAATAGATAAATTAAGTACAATAACTTTATCACACACACACACATATATATATACTACTACTACTACTACTCTCTCCCTTTTTTGAAATTTCCATGAGCCACTTGTGTATTATTCTATATGTTTGTAAACCCTAAACCCAACTTTAAAATTTTTTCTTGATTTTCTAAATGGCCTCTTCACCGTGCGTGCGATTGGTTTTTGATACTATATATCACTATTTATTAATTTAACTTACTCTTTTCCCACGTTCCTCCGACATCATGTTGTTTTAAGATATTGTTTTCAAAATACATTCATCCTTGCCGGTCCCATTCCATTTTTCTATATATATCTCTCTAAACTTAATATATCTTTCTTTTTCTAGTTTCTTAGTTCATTCATATAAATAAATATATACTTTACTCCTATATATATATATATTTCTTGGTTTTCTATTGGTTCCTACAACTTCAATTATTTGTGCTTTGCCTAAAACCAAAATGATGGATAGTTATGTGGATGTCCCCCATTCTCCTCGCATCCGCCTCATATGCCGATTACCGATACCCCCCCACCTTTATTTTCCAATTATATGCAATACCCCCTACATATATTATCCCTATATATCAAACATATATATATACACACACACACACACATATAATTTATAATAATTAATAAAGTTCGAATAATAATAGAGATACACACACTCACTCATATATATATAAAATACATTATGTTAAACATCCCACCAACTGCTTCATTATTGGCAACATTCTTCCCATATACTTATCACTTCCTTACCTATATCAGCTATCTCTATTGAATCTCCTGTTAACCAGTCTCACTAAAACCCTTCTCCTCAATTATTGCTCATATTCCTATAACATTATTCGTTCCTTTCTTTTCATTTTCCTTTTACGTAACTTGGGGTCTACACACTGTTCCCTCCTAATTTTTATTATTTACTTTCATATGTTTTCAAATTCCCAGGCTTTTCTCTACCCTCTCCCACCCCATAATTATTTGACTATGAGCTCTTCCCTGTTGTTTTTTTTCCCTTGTAGATGCATTTACTTTGGGTTAGGGTTAATGAATATGAGAGTGCTACTAATATGTCAACCTAGTTGAGAAAATTTTCTACACCTCTTTGATCCCACACTATCTAAGATAACTTATATATATACACATACATTACATACATTGTGGTTGTAAGATAGAAACCACCACGTTAGTTTTGACTGATTTATATTCAGGCAAGCCGCAGCTAAAAGACAGTAAAGTAATTAGCAATTTTCGAGTGAGTGTTACATTATAGTATTAATGGTATAGATAATAATATCTAAAAAGGGGATGCTTTTCTTACAACAGTTTGGATTTCTTAAGCTTGGATTTACGGGTAGATTTGTTAAGTCTGATTAATTTAGCGTAATTATGCTATGTTTTCTTCGTAGTTTACGTCACTTTATAGCAAGTTTTATAATTAACCATAGTTAAACCATTCAAGTTTAGGTTGATTATTGAAATTTCCTTTACATGTGTACTTTGTATAAAAAAAAAAATAGTACTCATTTACCCCTCCAGTTAAGGTGTATAGCTTATAGCAAGAAGAGAATATACAAAATGGAAACTATATGAGAAAAAAAAAATCTCAATTCTTATACCAAGTAATAGTATGATCACTTTTTTTTTTTCTATGTGTGTTAAAAGTTAAAATTATTGGATGTTCTAATTCTAATTGAGATGTTTGGGACATTCATGATCCAAATCTCTAGAATATCTTCTTGAAAGATAAACTCAGAAAAATTCAAAATTACATAGATTTAAAATGTTTTTTTTTTATAAAAGAAAACCACAGGCAAGAATAATTAGTAGATACATCTCTAACTAAGTTAGCATTCGGAAGCATCCTCATCATGCCCTACGTAGGTTTGAAAGGTTGTATTCATTGTTTTTGTCTATAAACAAAAGGATACCTAAGTATATTTTGTTACATTTTTTAGTTAAAGAGTAGTGATGAAATATTTGAAAAAATATTATTATGAAATGTTTATTTAATTTGTAATATATTGTATTGTTGTCTTTGTTTGTTCATGATTTTGAAAATTAGATTAGAATATAAGATGAAATATAGATGTAGTAGAGTTTTGTGATATATAACAAATCTAGGGTTACAACTTACAAGGGTTTGGATTTCTTAATTAGTTTTCAAACACTACATACATACAAAATGAAATTTGTGAGTTAATAAGATATTGGAATAATTAATTAAGTGAAATATATATATATAAAGAAATATAATGTGTGTATGTGGGAAAAGGAAAGGGTAGATGGATAGATATTGCAACCTTTCATATGTATATACAGTCATATATATCTCCATCCTGCGTTATGTTTTTATTCAAAAGAAACAAAAGCTACTCTCTCATGCCAACACATAATTTCATAATTACTATTTCTTTATATATCTTTTTGGCCTGCAATTATGATAATCCCCTGCCTTTCTACCAATTTCCCCTCTACCCTTTTCTTTAAATTCCTTATTTTTTTCTGCTACTTTTCTCAGGAGGGGTTGGGGGGACACTGTGATATTCCTCACTACAAAATTAAAGAACAATCCAAATGAAAAGGTGAATTTTTTTCAATTTGAATCAGTATATACACTCCACACACCACAGTACATTTGAATTAAAGAAGGGTCATTTTGGCAGAATCAAGAATGTGAATGGGTTGTGGGAATTAAGTCAACCAGTCCTCCAATAAGTTATGTTGGAAGTTGGAACCCTACCTTTGGGACTGTGCGAAATTAGACACAACTACTCTCAACAATTAATAACAAATAACATATATATCATACACACATCCTAATTCCTTAAATATATGACAGTAAAAGAAAAAGTAGTTCAATTTTAGTTATTAGGTAGGGATATATATATAGTAAAATAATTAATGATGATGAGTTTGATAAATGATATTCTAAGGTAGCTAAGGAGTTTGATCGTACAAATTTGAATTAATGTGCATTAACTAATGTTTAATACTATATATATATATAGGAAAAGTAGAGGAAAGGGAAAGAGAAAGAGAAAGAAGGTATGTGAGAGTGAGAGAGAGGCAGCCGTACATGGAACATTGCATGCGCGGGGTGTGGTATTACCTATGAACCAAACTAAATATTATATATAAATGTGTGTGTAAAGAAAAGGGTAAGTTAATTAATTAATGAAAATGGTAATTAAGAAATGTAATTAAGGGTGCGTGGGTATGGCTTTGGCTTCTATATTGGAGAACTCAGAAGAGGTTGTCCGCTGCCCCCTGGAAACAACTAACCCCCCATTTCTCTTGTACGGAAAAACCAAGAGATGCTTTCCTGACCAATCTCAGCTCCCCCATATGCTACGATCACAACCCTAAACTCAATTATCATTACTTTCTTTTTCTTTTTTAATCTTAGGATTGCATTCTTTTTTCTTTCTTTCCATTTACTATAATATACGTTTTCTCTTTAAACTAATTATCCTCCCGTACTTCATACCTTTCATCATCTTCCTCCCCCTCATTATTATCTTTCCCTTCCCACCATTTTTTATTATTTTTTTTTTCAAAAAAAAAAAAAAAACTAAAACTCCATTATTTCCTTTTAATTTCTTTTCAATATCCTACACACCTTACCTACACTCACTCAAACCTCTTTTCCCACCTTAATTTCACCAACACTAAATTCATTCATTCATTCATTGTGTTACATCTTATAAATATTTGTTTAACAATTAACTAGTTGTATTCTAGTTCTAGCAATTGGTTTCTTCGAAAGGATTATCGTGCCCACAACTTGGGAAATATTAGTTATATATATATATATATAGCTGCCGGGCACTACTCCCACCCTTTTATTAACATTATCTTTATCACGTTAGTTAGACACTTCAATTCGAGAATTTTTCTGCATTTTTAGTGTAATTATTATATGTTTTGGTTTCAGAATTTTAAAGGCACCCATGGTGGCTTTTTATTTGGTTAGGTATTCCTCGAGTTTTACGAGAAGACGTGTGTTAGTTTTTAGTTCTCAGGGGTCATTTTTCAATTTTGAAGCAATACCGTTGTCTATTCGAACCATCAAAGTCTTACACATTTAATATCCTATTCCCCTTTCTACCACCTTTTTCCTTATCCTTTATTTTATTCTTATTATTTTCCTTCTCATCTTTCTATTAAATTCACCACATTTCAATTCAGAACAAACTTTAAAACCATTTTTAATTATTAAAACCTTTGTTGTTCTTCTTCCTTGTATAGTTAATCTCAATTTTGAAATTTAAGCTTTTAAACAACAGATCTCCCCCTACCCTCCTCCACATGCTATTTATCTTTTTAAAAGCTTGATCAAAATCTGTTTAGCATTTTAAAATGCCCCATTTCAAAACTTTTCTTAAAGCATATAACTTCTAAAAATGTAAACAAAGCCTAAAATTTCAAGCTCATTACATTAAAAAAAAAAAAAAAAGGAGCAAAATTGTTTTAATTTATGTGAGAAAAACTTTAAATGGCCATGCATATATATTTATTATACTATTGGATCGACTTGTTAACACGAATAAATGTTTCAATTTAAATGTAACAGACAAATATCATGAGATATATAAATGGAGTTCAAATTAGATGATTAATGGGGAAAAATATATATATATAAATAAAGAGTAGAGTAACTTTTGTTATGCGAGGATAGAGAATAAAACAGAATATTAGAAAGTTGAAGTAGAATAGAATAAAGTATAAAATTCAGAGATTAAAATAAAATCTGAAGCTTTCAAAAAGAGATGCGAGTCAGTAAGGGAGAAATACAATAGGAATAGAAAGTACAAAAGGGTGTAAAGAAATTACCCAAAGTAGAATTATCTAACTACTCTTAGTCGCATTTACAAAAAAGAAAATAAAAAAGTTAGAAAAAAGAAAAAAGATTCTTCCCCGACCTAGAAAATGAAAATATATGGGGGTTCGTAATATTAGACTTTTTTAAGGTAGACGTAGGCCGATGTCCTCCAACCTACATACACCTTACAGATAAAGAGTTAAATTTTTTGTCTCTTAAAAGAAATGGGTAACTTGCATACCGCTTTTTAACCCTCTGGAAGGACATAATACCATATCAGCTTCAACTTTGAATGGGTAACGCCTAGCTTAATATTATGCTAAGTGTTTCCGTGAACTCTCTATTCCACTTTTGCCACTCCTACGCCAGGAATGCTGCTTTCAACTACTGTTTCTCTTACAAACCTGTAAACCAACGAACACTTCTTCCTTTAAGCTTAACCTATATTATAATATCAATCATTCTCTTCTACTACTTCCATGACAACCATATATACTCATACCTTGCCAACTTGTCCTTCGATGATTGCAAGATGTAAACCGACAGAATAAAAGATAGCGTAAGACCTGTTGCATTTGCACCACACAAAGTCAGATCACCCTTCATTGGGAACACTATTTTTTCCCTCTCTTCTAACGTCTCTCCATCCAATATTCCCCCGTCTATTTTTCACTTTTCCTCTCTCTTCTAACACTCTCTAACTCGTACTTCTCTCCCTAAATTTCCTTTCTTTCCACTTCCTCTCCTCTCTTTAAGTCAGTTTAACTTCTCTAAAACAAATCTCTTCTAAATTTTCTTTTTCCATGAATATAGCCCTTTACGAGAATTTCATTTTTGTAATTAAAGAGTAAAACTATCGTTCCATTGCAATAATATAATAGATTAAAATATAATTATTTTAAAAGATCATTCCACAAATTGTCAAAATTTCAATCGAAATGAGAGGAAAAACGAAATTCCCCCCATTTAATATGTCAACCCTGTTGACATGTTAAAATTTCAAGCAAATATAGTTCGAAGTACACAATGATCCTATCTAAAGGTCCACTTGGTTATAGTGAAAGAAAAACAATACTTTTCTATCAGCTTCAGAAAGATAAAATGTAAAGCAAAATTTTGTTTCTAACTTGGCTTTTGGTTTCTGATATTTAGAACTCTAAGAAAAGCGTTGAAAAAGTATAATAATTGAAGTACTATTTGCTTACAAATATGCTTTCGGCATTTAAAATTGAGTTTTACTAACTAAGATTTTTTGTAAACTAAATATCTAGTTAAAAATTCACTGATATTGAGAAATAGCCCAATATTGTTTAAAAATTGAAAGTAGAGAAATAGTTACAATTATACCTCAAACTTTCGGTTATAAAAATAAAAAATAAAAAAAAAACAAAACAAACAAACACAAGTGTTAAATTGAACCCACAAATTTACATCATTACAGAAATTGTAACAATTGATTAAAGGTCCAATTTCTACCAATATTGTAAATTTAAATGTTCAATTTTAAACCAGTCCAAATTTTACCATGGAAAAATTGATGGTGTAATTGCCAAAATGCTTTGGAGATGATTTTTGCAATTTACCAAAAAAGAAAAAAAAAACAAAAAATTGTAATGAAAAATCAATTGTCTTGCTTCAAAGAAATAGAAACAAAAAGAAAAGGCGTTTTCAAACAAAATTTTAAGGCTTTTGTTTTTAAAAATCCGGCTTCCCTTCAGTTGACATTCGACAACCCTCAGACAAGTCTACTCATTCATCTATCTAGACTTCATTATCATGCTTTCTCTAGCGTCTATAATTCTTTAATTATTTATTCACCACAACACAAACACACACGTACCCAACAGACTAACATGTACATCTCCCTGGATTTTCTTTCATTTTCTCTAACCTCCCAATGAATCCTCCCCTCATTTCTTTTTTTAATCTTCTGTTCTTTTCCTGTCATTCGATCTAGTACTTTATAAATACCAATCTTCTTTTAAACCTTCACAAATAACAATATTAGCAACGCTTATAAAATCTATTATTAAAATACGCATTCAATGTTTATATAAAAAAAAAATTAAAAAATTAAAACTATATGTTGAGAGCTAGTGGAAAAACTTGTGATCAAAATTCTGGTTTCTATTTTTTCAAGAATGAGTTTTATTTATTTAAAAAACGAGGCCTGAAGTTTTCAAACGGCGAACATAAGGAGTTTGTTGTGCTGTATGGTTGGTGTATGTGAATTATCAGAGGCAAAGTAAGTACAAAAAAATAAATGTCAGTTAAAATATCATTTTGATTCTTGTACTTGGACATTGAAATTCAAATATTCAATTTTAATCTCTCAACTTCTAATGAATCTTAAATTTAGTCCCTTGAAATTATATTTGGTTGAAATTTTGTTAAATGATAAGAATTTTCATGCAATAAAATACAATATGAAAATATATCTAATAGTAAAAGAGTTTTAAAAAAATTAACAAAAATAAACTAGGGACTAAATTTAAGATTCATAGAAAATAGATAGATTAAAAATGAATTAAAGTACAAAAGCCAAAATGGTCCTTTAACCTAAATGTTTTTACCTGATCCGAACAAAACATATAATCCCGAAGTCACATCAATCTCTGATTGCTCCTCCCTAGAACACGCCAAGAACATAGGTTTATCAGAAAGTTGCGGAATAGCTTAATCTCAATCACGTGCATTTTATATCATGAAGTTATGGAGATGTAAATGATAGCCTCCAGGAACAATATGATTTGCCATGTTAAAAACTGTAACTCAATCAATTATTACTTATTATTTGGTACATCTTTCTTTCTCCTTTATATTCCACCTGTTCACAGTCAATGTACCAGACACAGATGAACCCACTCATAATCAAATCCTACGGAAGAAACTAAGCCGTGTTATATAATTCAAATCATGAACTAAAATGTCGTTTTATTAATATTCTTTGCATAGTGATCTACAAAGGAACTAGTTTACCACATTCGGACTTGGAATATGCAAAGTATATCCATATGATATGGATAAGGATTGTAATATAAGCCTCCGATCAGTAGGAAAAAGAATCACGGCCTTACCATGTATAACGGACAAGAATGTGCTTCGGCCAATGTTGTTGATCCCAGAATTGTTTGCTAATATGTGGATGTGTATCAATGTCTATTGAGAAGAAAGTAGTCAGAAGGCCAGGAAAGAACTTCACTTTAAGGAGCAAGATATATTGGTTAGGAATTTAATAAGTTAAGTAATATGCTATTAACTCTCAACAGGTTCTAAATAATGCACGGAAAGTACTCTCATTATATGACTTCATATCAGATATTAAACTAACAATCAGATACTGACAGTGCTATCTGAACTTTAAATTGTACTGCAAGAATCATCAAGCGGCGTCAATCAAAAAGTACAAGCAATGACAACGTCGGTTTGACATGGTTCTTCAAAAAGAAAATAATAGCAATGGTTTGAAATGAAATGGAAACAATTTCTAACATAAAGCTAGAGGACATATCCTCCCATGATATAAGAATAGTCTAAAGCATGAATAATGACAGAATACAGTTGTTAGAAATGTACTGGAAATGATTTCTTGAGCAACAAATTGGAGATCCACATTTATCTACAGGAGAAACGATAGGCCCAGGATATTCATTCATATCAGAGAAAGTGAGTGATGAGAAGTGCCACATGAATAGTCGTAGGTGCAGTTAAATTGCATGATCTATCATTTGTGACTTAATGGTGTAACTAATAAAAGAAATTAACGTAGTTTTATCCCTGTTGAAATGGAAATTCTTATTTTTAATATCCAAGTTTATAGTTATTTCATAGTATAGGGTTCCATTTCAAAAGTCAAAACCAGTTGGCCGTGAGAGGAGTAGCTCATTTATCTTATAAAGAATATGAGTCCTTCGTTTTTCCAAGGTAGGATTCTAACATCTCAACAATAGTCCAAATTGTTGAAAACAATTCTTCAAGGCTGCTGGACAGTGAAGTGAGAGAAACATTTGCGGAGGTTATATGTATTTTAACATTAAAAATAATAAAATAAAATCTACAAAATTTGGGGTGATACCACTCCTAGTTGATGCTCTCCATATTTAGGCATCAAATAAAAAATGGATTGAGTTGCATAAAGCTTTATGTTCCAGATATTGGAATAGAAACAATTGCTTTCAGGAAAATTGGCATGGAAACTAAACTCGGCTTCACAGCTCCCTATATGTGCAGGCTACCATTAATTAGATTTATTAATTCAAATTACTGGAAAAACAGGTTTTTAGGAAAAAAAGATGGTACGGGGAAGCAAAACACAGAAAAAAAACTTACTAAGACCAAAACCAAAGGGCAATATCTTCAATGGGTAATGCAAAACTACAAGAACTTGTGGGTGAATTACAGTCATCAATATCTTCATGCTTTGGGAAGATGTAAGGGAGTAATAGATTCTTTTTCTCTCCCAGGTTATCTTCTTCGTCTTGCGACAAGTCAGGCTGATCGGGATCAAAATTATAGGAAGAATCCCCAGGCTCTAGGAGTGGTGAAGGGTGTGTTGATTTTATGGAATTAATCTATATTTCATTCACTATTTAATAGAGATACAAACCTATATATAACCATAGAGAAATACACTTAAGGAAATAATATCAAATAATATCTCTAGAATAATATCTCCTAAGAATAATCTAATTATATTAATACCCTCCCTCAAACTCAAGGTTGAAATCACAAACTTGAGTTTGCTAAGAACTAAGAAAAGAAACAATATATCTAGAATAGAATAAAAAACCCGAAGAACAAACACACAAAGAACTTCTAGGTTAAAACAAACCCACGAAAAACTTCTGGGATAGAAACATTGATCCTCGTATAGAGATCTATAACAGAACCTAGGAAGAACAAAACAAGAACTTCAGGGGGCAAAATGAAAGAGCAAAACTGAAGCAAAGTAGAATCAAAGCTGGACGAAAACAGGGTCGGAATTGGACAGAAGTGTTTTGTCGGATCGGAATGTAACCGAACCAACTAAACTAGAGCAAGTCAGAATCAGATTAAACGGGAAATCTGGGACGAACAGAACGGAAACTGAACTGAATGGAGCAGAGAGGCTTAGCGGATCTGGACAATAACAGAATGGAGGCATCGTTGGATCTGGGCTTCGATCTAAACTTCAAAGGCAGACATGAAGAATGGGTCTGAATGAAATCAGACAGGTCTGGAACAGATTGGAGGCGGACGCGAGGATCTGAGGACATGGGGTTTCATGGGTTTTGTCGGGACAACATAAGAAGATGGAGCAACGGCAACGAAACGCAGCGGCGAGCAGAGCTTCTTGGACGACGGACAAAACCGAAACTCTTTGGCTGGGCGTTCGACTTCAACTGACAGAGGTTCAATCGGCTGCTTGGCTAACGGAAAAACAAGAGGTCGGACGAAGAACTATGAAGGAGATGGCCGCCACGGACGCTCGTGAAAAACGAATGGGGTTTCTGGGGTTTGGATGGTGGCATATTTGAACAACAATGAGTGGCAAAGGGAAGGTGCAACGACAACGGCGGATTTGCAGATCTAAGGGGCGGCTTCGGCTAATGGGAGATGATTCTGCCTCCGTTGATCATTCATCAACGGAGGCAGAGATCAAACGGGATGTAGAGGCTAGAATTCAATAAGGCGAAAACCCTAAAGCTCTGTTACCATGTTGATTTTATGGAATTAATCTATATTTCATTCACTATTTAATAGAGATACAAACCTATATATAACCATAGAGAAATACACTTAAGGAAATAATATCAAATAATATCTCTAGAATAATATCTCATAAGAATAATCTAATTATATTAATAGGGTGAACCCCATCAGTATAGTGTGAGCTATCTGAATCAAACCTATCACTTTTGATTGAACTAATATCCTCCTGCTTACAAGCCATCTTTGAAGATTTGGAGACTTCATCCTCCAAATGTGAATCAGCAACCAGATCATGTCAGGGTTCTTCACCAAATTTGTCAACTTCACACAGCATAGACTTCCTTCTTTCTTTTTCTTTGTGCAGCAGTTATCTTGTTAAGAGAAGAATCTCAGCTTTTAGTGAACCGTCTCCTCGAGTAGGTTTTTAGAGTCAAACCTTAACACTTCCAGGGCTTAGCTGGATTGAAGAGCCTAATAGTCCTCTCCAGCTGTTTAGTTTTCAATCGAGCTCAACAATTTTGAAACCAGATAGCAACCTGACGAGGCTGCAGCTCAAGGTCCTTTGCTAATTGAACATTCCTTTCTGGTCCAAGCTTGTTCTCAGCCTCGAAATTTCTCTTGAGGAACCAAACCTATTCATCGGTTAAACTTAAACACCTCTTATTTTCAGGGTAATGGAAATAACCTCCAAGTTTTTATCCCCATTATCTTCACTATTAAACGGGCAGAAGAACAATCTATTTGATCCATTTCCTCCACAAATACCTTCAAAACTCATTATGGATCTTGAACCAAGCAGAGAGAGGGAAGTAAAAGAAGATGGACCAAGAAAAAACAGAGTATTAAGAGGTTTGAAAACAAAAAACCTTCCACACACTGTGATTGGAACAAACACCCTTATGCTACCAAAAAGAGAATCTTCTTTCTTTCCCTCTCCTATTCCTTCTCGGGGATGAGAAACTTGGATGCATTGTAAGAAGAGAACAACCTAACGGCTGAGGAAAAAGGGAATCACCCCCACCCAAAGAGACTAAGGGAGAGATTCCAATTGTTAACGATCATGAGTTTAATTACAAAAGAATATTGTGTGACTAAGAGTCTAAGACACCATCAAGATGAGGTAAGCATTACGTTTCTAGAAAATATCAAAACCAAAAAACTTGACTTCAAAAGTTCTTTGATCCCTTTCCTCCTAAACATGCCAAGGAAAGCCCTAGCCACACAATTCCATAAAACTTAAGCCCATTTAGACAGATTTACCAACTATTCACATGCTTAGGCAAGCACCATGACATACCAAAAATGTCGAGTAGGAAAGGCCCATCTCAAGCCACAAAAGAACAATGGAGAAAAAGATTGTCAAAAGACCCTCCATTTGAAAGCCATTTGCTACAGACCAAGGGAGATGGAGCAACTGAGTACATTTTCTTTGTATGAGGTCATGAGCATTCAAACCTCTATAAGCCAGTACTGGCCCTTCCCCCCTCGATTTCCCCCTTCCCATTCCCACTTACACTCTACCCATCATCATTCCTCTCTACATTCTCTCTTTTAATCGTTGCCCATTCCCCTCCCTAGAGTTTATGGCTAATTATTATTTTCCATCTATAGATATTCCTTCCAGTGGCTTTGAGGTCTATTTATTTCACAATGTAAAAGGTCATTATGTACTCTCAATTATTCTGATTATTTAATAATATTATATCAAATTATCACCTACCACAATTCTCACTTCTCTCTCCTCCCCCCACCCCACCCAAGGCACGCGCACACACTTCCTATCTCATCTCCCGATTCCATGCTCAACAAAACTACTTTTGGTTACCCCAAAGTAAATAAGTCTCTTAGAAAATAGTCTCTCACGCGTAGGTAGCACATCAACAAATGTTCTAAAAGCAACCGTGTCAGCAATTAACTCAAATTCTGTTATATGTTCATATGATTTCAGCAAGAGGAACCTTATATCAATGTATAAATGTGGACTTTTGTAAAGATATGGAGATATTTCACTTTGCGTCAGACTACAGTCCCAATCACATCCAGAAATTAAGGTCTCCAACTCACATGGACAGTGTAGTCAATGATATTTTACACTTTGCTAAAAGTTCCACATTGGTAGTAAAGTGGATAGTGTTTATCTTAAAAGGTAGCTAAGAAAGGCTCTGCAGGTGCATTAATTTCTATCGGTCCCTATTCCCTTCATCCAGCAGAAAGAACTATAATTCTATCATCTATGTATCAAATAAGGAAGGAGCGTGGAAAGAATTAATAGAGACGTGACATACAGATATGAGGCATGTCCACTACTTTGGCAGTCACACCATGAAGATCACTTCCAGAGTACCTCTGCAACACAAAATTAAATTGACGATGGCTGTTAGATGTAAGTAGTTGGCGACTCAGCTCAAAAGTGGAAGATTGATCGTCCATCCATGAATTGTGAAAATAAACAAATATTTTGATCTATCTATAACAGATACCATACCAAGTGGACATCAATCATTGGAACTTCTGCACTTTTGCGATTTATCACAAGAAGCCATGGGACTAGAAACTTCTCTTTTCCAACTTGAAAGGATCTATATTCAAATAAGATGTATGGCACTAAATAACTCAATAAGTGTGATAATCCACAAAACAAGATAAATGTTGTGGCAAATACAAAAGCAACCACTGAATATTAATAATCAGAGAGACTATATAAACTAAAAATTTAAATGTGTTTCAAGTAATCGCATCAGATAGCCTGTGTATCAAATATTATTTATTTTTGCCAAAATATGTGAAGACCAGTATTGACAACCAATATTTCGTCAAAATGTGTGACGACCAGTTGTGATTAATATCTTAGCGGGTTATCGCATAAAATTGGACCTATAGTCTCGATAAACATTGATACTCTGAATTAACTTATTAACAACTGAGCCTACTTATTGCAAACATGTAACTAAAAGCAACCACTTAATAGCATAACAATGCATCAGTAGCAGCTGACCAAAAATTAGAAACATTAATGGAGATAAAATAAGGAAATTGTGTGCATTAACGAAACCTTGAGGTTAGCATAATCCCTACAAGTCACCCACACTCTCATCGTGAGAGTCAAACTCCTCGATTTCAACATAGTAAGTGCAATCCAACAGATATTTAAAAACTTAGGCAAACTATATGAACTCAAGATAGACAGCAGGCATTAGGAAATATTGCAAAATACAAATAGTTTTATGCCGCATGAATTGTTATACTAAAAATGTGTGTGTGCGTGTGTTAAGAGGTAAACGAGAAGCAACAAATTTCTTCACACACCATAAACGATAAGACTAAAAAAAATGAAAGTAAATAATTGAAAGGACAGTAGAGTATGAATATCCTCAACAGCTAGTAAATTGATTGGACCGTCCATATTATTATTCTCGGTCTAGAGGAACCGGTCTCCGCCGTCCATTTTCATGATCATAATAAAAAGTTCAGCACAAGACAAAAGATAGCGTTGATCAGCAATCGCAGGTTATAAGATTATGATATATAAACACTTATAATCGAGTTAATGTACATTTAAAATAATTCAGCACGATATTCAGTACAAGATTCTCACATTTTATAGGGATCAGCTCCTGTGTAGCCGACCGGTTTCGGTATAGGAACTAGAACCTATAAATTGAAATGGATCGGTTGATTAAATCAGAAGCAGAGAGGAAAGATTGACAGCACATACAATAGAACTCAATTGATGAATAAATACCTCGCGATTAACGCCATAAATTGGACAATGACGACCTATCATATCATGCCAAACTGTTCTCGACTGAAATAAACAGAAAAAATACATATAAAGTAATCGGAAAGGAGAAGATAGAAACAAACATCCATTGGAGCCAAGGGAGAAAGGGAAAACAAACCGAGTGATACTGTCCCATCTTGCTCATCGGAACAATGTCTCCAGGCCTGTAAGCCAGCAAAATGGGAAGGAGCGACAATAAGGAAAGGAGTAGAGAAAGAATTGGAGGCTTTGCCATCGTCGAAGGTGGTTTTCTGAATCGTTCGAAGAAGAGGTCAGTGGAATAGAATCGGTTTCCGTCCTGTTCTTTTCGGAGTGGCGGGGATCCTTGCCACCCAAAGCCCGCTACTTTCTAATCCAGACGGGTTTTATTTGGGTCCATGTCCATCTAATGCCCAGGTCCATTTCAGACTCGACCCATTTTAGATATTTTTACCTTTTTTTTTCCTTTTACAATAATCTAATGAAAATTATAATAGTTAACAATTTTATAAATAATATTTATAGAGTAACATTTAAAATAATTTTACATATATAAACCAATATTTTCAACGTGGTCTATTGGTGATAAACTTTTATTAATGATAAATTTTGTTATGTTTGTAATTTTTAAAAAATATTGTTATATATGTTAACATTCTTAATTTAATTGCTATATTTGTAATCATCTCAAATAATAATTACAATACCATTGTCTTTTCCAAATACACTTCATTTTAGATGTCTGGTGCACTATATTGTTTTGTGTTTTTAAAGTTTCTCGCATTTCACTGAGTCATATTGTTTTTTGAATTGCATCCAAATAAGTGTATTATTAAAATTATAACAAAATGGACTTTCACATATTTTGTTTTTAGTTAGTGAAAGCTTGTTTTAGAACGATTTAAAACAATAATCAATATATTTTAGTGATATATAATTAAATTTGTTTTCAATCGCTAACTTACAGTTTTAAATAAATTGACAGTTTAATAAAGTATTAGAATATATAGTTTAGGAGGTCATGTGTATCAAGCGGGTGAATTGGTAGTTTGATAAAACAGTCTTAAATATGTAACAATTACATCAAAAGGTGTGTTTTTACGTTATTGATCACATCGTGACTAACCCACGATCAACCATTTAAATTTGTTTTTCGATTCATCCATCTCAAATATTTGAAGTGTGGTTTTCATCACCACATAGTCAATTCCAAATTTAAAGTATGTTCCAAACCAAGTCGTGAATTATATTTTTAATCACTACATAAAAGAAACCTACATATTAGAAAACGAAAAATATAAATTATATATTGACGGAATAAATAAAAAAATAAAAGAACATCATTTTAAATGTGATTTTTTTCCAAAATAAACTGGATCTATTTTTTGTTTCAAAAATACACATAGACGGTGAGAATTTAGAACTTCAAACTTGCTGATGATCATGTATACATACTATTTATTTAAATCAACTTTTTTGGGTCTTCTCGTAGATAACAATCAAAACATTCAAATAAATATAATTTGTTTTCCAATGTATAAATATGTCATCAATTGGATTTAGTTTTTATTGATATTCTAAAAAAACAAAATCAAACCCAATTCGTCAAACAAATATATATAAACTAGTGGATTGCTTAGGGTCCTTTTGACAAAGTTGAGTTTATAATTAACTAATTACTATAAATTAAGGAGTAATTGAGATAATTCACACAATTAATTAAGTAAAAATTGGTGGTTCAATAACTACCCTCTTTAATTGTCCATATGATCAACACCTATATTTATCAACACACAAATTAACAATAGTATTAATAAAGGAGGACCTTCAATTTTAGATTGAAACGTATTATTTTTCTAATGAATATCGGATAAAAAAATTTCAAATGTTTAATTTTTTTTAAAAAAAGTCATTTTAAAATAGTGAGAGTGTTTAACAAAAACTAATCAAAATAAAATCTAAAGTGTACTTCAATTAATTATTATCCAAAGTGTTAGAAGTAACAAACGAGTTTATAGTAAAACGTTTTTTCTAATTAATCTCAACCGACCCTTAAAAGATATTGAAATTGTAGGTTTAAAATAAATAAACAAAGCGTATTTTTCCATTGGTGACAAAGTGATTAATCCAGGAATTATTTTTTCAATATATGTATAATCTCTCTCTCTATATATATTTTGAAAAGTAGAAAAAATATTTGATTTAATCTAATTATAACTAGTGGCCAATAATTGTTGTTTAATTAATTGTCAAAATTAGGACCCACATAGATGTTATGACAAAAAAGGGTTGGATTTAGCAGAATAAAAGTCAAATTGGTATGCATAATTGAAGTTTAAATTATTAATTACCACAACCCTTTCGTCTTCCCACACACCTCCAACTCTCCTTCAACTCATCGTTAAACAATTCAAACAAGATATAAATTGAGCTTGTTTAAACAATTTAACAGTTTAAGCTTTGTATTCACATTATCTATACATCACATGCATCAACCACGAGACTCAATATATTTCAATCAATCTATACTTTGTATATTTATTGAGAAACTCAAAATGTTCACCTTAGTTTACTTACAACTTTAAATCTAAAAGAAAATTAAACTTTAACTATGACATGTTAACTCCACGTAGAGGTCAAATGCTCCTATAGGATTGAATGAATTAGCACGTTGTAGAACGATGGCTACAAATGTGTATTGAAAAAACATTAGAAAATAGTATCTGATCACTTGAAATTAAAGGCGGAACTAAAAAGTTCATAACTACTGTCAAAATCAGCTTCATTCAATAGTCATTGAAGCTGTAAGAGTTTTCCACCACTTATATCTATCTATGTATATATATACAATCTATTAATTGATAGAAGTTATTGTGATTTTGGAGGGCAGGTCTCTATCTGAAGTGGATTACATCAATATAAAGTTATTGCAAGAGGCCACCGAAAAACAGTAAATAGTGTTAGGTGAGTGGTTATATGAGAAATGAATAATATAATACATATTTGAAAGTTGAAAGTTGAATTAAAATGAAAAGTTAGGTGTTGTTAGAAAGAAAAGGTATGATTTAGTGAAAAGGACGACATGGTTTGGTAATTGAGATTGAAGAGGGAAATGGTTTACGTAAAAGAAAGTAAAATCACAATATCTTTACAACAGAGACGTGCGCGCATGAGAATCAGATTTATTGTTTTATTAAAACCAAAGATCCCCACAACTTCAGATTTCCTTCAAGATTTTTGTCTCCCCACTCCTTTCTAATCACTAATCCATTCATTTCCCTTTCTTCTGCCCCTTCTAATCAACGTTTTCTTTCCTCTCTCTCTCTTTCTTTTTCTACTTCTCTCTCTCCAACACCACCTTTTTTAAATATGAACCCTGATATATTCTTACATGCGCATGTTCAAGCATATTATTTTTTAATGTAATGTGTCCTAACTTTTCTAAAAACAATATTAGATGGAGAAAATGCCTCACCCTTTTCTCTGTATGTTTCAAATACAAGTTTTTCATTATTTATTTATCTGCACGTTACATATCTTTCTTTACTTGCATGAGAAAGAAATTAAAGAGTCACAGGGAAGAACAATATGTGTGCGTATATATGTATATTTTAAATAAAAGTTAACGATGAAATTAAGAAAAAAAATGAAAAGATCAGAAATATGTTATTTCGTCTGTGACTGTTTATGAATAAGAAGAGGTGACTTGACGGTATTAGTTGGCATGCCCCAACAAATATAATAATGAAAAGAGCAGATACGTTTCTATTTTCAATGTTCTTTTTACAAAAAAAAATATAGAATTTTTGCGTTGACAGAGACCTGCAGATATAACATAAAGGGGCAAGAAATTGCTTTCTTAACAAACAATTCAACCCAACTTTTTCCAATTAAAACTTCACTCATTGGGTTTCTCAAAGCTTTTCCAGGGCTACTTTCTTCCTCCTTCCATGGATTTTTTAAATGCAAAATTTTAAAGTGTCTCACAGTTTTTCATAATTTTGATGGGAAATAATCTAAACAAATAACTCAAACCACACGTATCTAATTAATATCATTTATCAAAAAAGCTTATACATTATTTTTAGTTTACTTGTTATTAATATATATACAAACTCCAGTTAACATCAACTGAAACGCACGATGCTTATATGCTAGTTTTAAATCTGGTTATGCTTTTCTTCTGATATTAATGTGTATGCTTAATAGAAGAAAAAAACTTGAGTTGTTGTCCTCTTCATTAATTGTTATATAGTGAATCTATATATACAACACGTATCAGACAACAACAATCAATTGTTTGTAGCCTTTTTCTTCCTATGCGTGTGTGGTTGAGAGTGATGTGGGATCAAATAAATTAAAAGATGCAGCTGAAGATTAATATTAATTGAAGGCCATGTATTTCACAATTCAATATAATAGACTAAAGTAATCCCATGCATGTATGATATAATGATATAGTACCTGGAGAAACCTTTCAACTTGGAAAAGCAAATTAGGAAATCTTCTTTTGGATACAGAAATAAATAACGAAGGGTAGGGGCCGATGATTTTTCTTGGCTTTAAAATGGTGGGCCAACGCCATTTGACATGGGTGGATCCTCCTCTTCCTTTCCTTCCATATTACTCTCTCTCTCACTCTCGTCTAGATATGTTCCTTTTCTCCATTATTAAAATCCCCCCAATTTCATGTTACTGAAAATCATATTCCGTATCATCAAATACTATTTGTACGCTGTACTTTGCTACTACCAAAATTTAAAGATATATATAGTTTCATCACTCCAAGTTTCCATACAGTACATAAACACAATATAATAATTTAGAGTAGTTTGAAAAATATGGAGAAAATTAATAATCCAGTAGTCTAGCTAGCTAATCTCCATTTATTTACTTAGAGAGTGAAGAGGAAAATAGAAGACCATGGAGATATTATTTGGGCAAATAATAAACAAAAGAAGAAGAAGAAGAAGAAATGAAGAAATAACTAATAATGATCTCCAATAATATCGGTCATGTCGAACCAGATTTGCTTGAAAACTTTGACGATTATGTCGTGATATTCGTCAGTGTTGAGAGAGAGATAGCATGCAAGAAGGTCTTCCAATTCATTGGACCCACTGATTTTGTTCTCCACAATCATCTCCACCATTGATTCTCTGAAATCCCTCTGTGGATCCTTCGTTGACTTCACGATCGCCAGGCTGTCGTTCAAACTTCTCTTCCCACTTCTCCGTCGACTAACATGACTGAATCTCTTGCTACTCGAAACTCTCGGAGAGTTCACAATACGAAGCTTGGGTCCTGGAGAATTGAGAAGGAACCGACGCGAGGGGCTGCTCCTGATCGGTTCCGATTTATCATTCTTCGTGATGGTGAGGGAGGGACACGTGGAGGCATCTGCGGCATTGGAGGAGGAGGAGGAGGACCTCGTAATGATTGGAGGAAGCTGATCAATAATCTGCGGAAGGGATTTCAAGTACTCTTCATCTGAGCCGTTGATTTTTTTGGGTGAGATTTTGTGTTCCTTTCCGAAAATGACGGCGTTGGGATCCTCTTCTTCCTTCTCTGCATGTAAATATGAATGGTGAGTTAAAACAGGAGGGGTAGTAGTACTTGTGGTTGTAACAGACTCTAGTGCCGTCCGGCCGCAGCTGCAACCGGAGGAAGAAGTAAGAAGCAAGGTGGAGGTGGGTGCGGCGGCAGAAGTAGGTCTTCGCCTGGGCTTTTTTCCTTTAGAGGATCTTCTGGGTGGTTCAAGCGGAGAATTATTGGCAGCAAGTTGGGAGGGGGTGAAATGAATGGATTTTCTTGGGTGAGAATAAACAAGATCAGTAGTATGGGAATTCTTGGAAGACTGATCTTTTTTGCTGTTTCTTCGCCTAATAATAGTGGTCATGTCTTTCAGCTTGTAAAACCATGAATTTGGCATCATATCCGAAACCCTAAACCTATAGTTTCCCATCCTCCAAATGTAATTGTTTCTCTCTCGACTGCACTCCACTCGATCACCCACCATTATATTTCTTTTTGCCTCTGCTTCAACTTCGAGGGGCCTAAAATAAAGGCAATTTCAAATGGGGTCCATATGGTTAGTTGGCTTTAATTATTACACCTTAATTACCTACTTCAATTGGGAAAATAAACCTTCCCCTGCCCCTAATCATTATTATTAAGTATATTTAACGGCCCTTTCGTAAAACTTTTCGTTTTTTAATTTTTATATTTTTGTTTATCTATAACAAAAACCTAAGCTTGTTAATTCATTTTGTTTCCTGTTTTAATAAAACTAAATGAATTTCCTTAATAGTTTTTTTTTTTCATTTTAATTTCAATTTTTCCTGATAACTTATAAGTTTCTTGAATTAATTAACAAGCATACTTGTTTATTAAAATCAAGTTAAAAATAAAACAAAGGAGATTGAGGGTATTTTCTTTGTGGCTTTGAAAAAACATAATTATATAAATTGAAAACTAAGACTCAATTCAGCCTAAGAAAGCAATTAAATAAAATATTTAGATGTTAAGATTTTACATTTTTGTTTAGAGAAAAAAAATTGAATGAATGACCTTAGGCTATATATATATATATTTTCTATCTATTTATGGAACAATCAAGATCCAAAGGCAGAAAATTGTGGGACGTCAGTTGTTTAGTGTGCCACATCACCATTCACATGTATGTTTCTAAAACGCTGTTTTCCTTTTGGCCCCTTATGCACAGATTTCTATACAACTATTTCTATACAACCAGACAACGGAAACAACCCTTCCTCATTTCTTATTAATAAAAATTCTCAATTTACTTAGTTTATCCTTTATATATATCCTCACTTTTAAGATGGTCTTTACTTTTGGAATTTGATACTGTTAGTTGTCTTCTTTATTAACCATTTAATTGTATATATACATACACATGTATGTAAATATAATTAACTTTTGTTGCAGTACCAAACTGTACGTTGAAACAGAAAAATTAGAAAGGGTTCGGTTTGGTGCCTACGTAATTAAGTGGGCATGCATTGTTGTTGAATGAAGAAGAATATATGTGTGTGTGTGTGTGTGTGCATACTTAATAAAGAAAGAGTTTTGTTTTTTCAAACAAGTTATATATACATATATAAACTGAGAGTATATGATCAGACCGTGAATTGATAATGCCACCGATCAATATAAATTACAACTATAGTATAGGTTTATATAATGCTATATATAGATGGATTTGAAATAATTATATATGTAATACTAATAATTAATGGAACATATATAGTTGTGGTTTTAAATATATATAGCAGCAGCCAGAGGGTAGAGGGTGAAAGTTTAAGCTTTGATGACATAAGAATTATTGAATTGCATTGAAGAGGCAGTGGATTATATTGAATCTGCAGATTTGATTTGGGGTTGAATTTAAAACAGAGAAAAGGCAAAATGAAATCCAACGCAAAAGACGACAAACTTAGGGTGATGGTGAAAGAGGATGAAAACATGAATAGACAAATACAAAACGTCAGAAATTGAATACGGGATCCCTTTTGGGATAAGAGAAAAAATATATGAAGAAAAGGAGCACAAAACCCTTTCTTCTTCTTCAATGGGGAAAAAAATGATGTCTCCAAATATTGGACTCTACTCCAAATAAAGGACATTATCAATTACTTTAACACCTTTCTTTTCATTTATAATGGGACCCCACCCCCCTTTCTGAATCTCCCTTTTCATTTTACTTTAACTCTTGTCTTATATATATGTATAAGTAATAATATAGTTCTCGTCTTAGGCTTGCCTTACACCTAATATCAAGCAACACAGGATCACAAGACACTCCAAACTCAAAATAAACTTGTATAGATATATATATGTATATATGGGCAAAGTACAAACGACTTAAATAACGACAGAAGAACCCGATGAAAAAAGAAAGCCCATATTTACATACAACCACCACTAACCTTCATCTGATTCACAAAACTGTTTAAGAACATTAGCTACTATCTGGAAAGTTGGAACGTAATCCATGTTTAACATAGAAACAATAAACAATATTGAAAATTAGGGTTTAATTAAAACTGAATTTTGGGTTACATTACATTCTAATTTCATTATGGGTGTTCAAACGTTCCCTCACAAGTAATGTCATACACTTGTCATTCATTGTTGAAAAAGGGTAATATCTAGATCATTAAAATAAGCAAACAAATAATGTTTGATTTATTCTGGGTTTTTGTTATAAATCATTCACACTCCTCGTAACTGTACCTAACATAAAAAGTAATGTCATACACTTGTCATTTATTGTTGAAGTATTTACTCTCTTCTCACAGTTCACAACCACATCTTTGAAAAGAAGAAGAAGAAGAAGAAGAAGAAGAAGAAGAAGAAGAAGAAGAAGAAGAAGAGTTACACATTTTATTATATATTTTTTTGTCCGCTTCTAAAGTGTTGGTCATCCATTCAGTATGTAAAAAAAAATACATATTTGTCTGAACAGTGGATGTTATTTGTAGCCTTTTGAGTTAGATTGGGTTGTTAGCTCGGCATATTTAGTAACTCAATTCTACCAATTTTAACATTAGTCAATTGTTGAAGTTTTTACTTAGAGAAACTCTATCTTTACTCCTTTCCCACTCCAATGTTTTACATCCACTTCACTTGTCGACGACCAACTTCAGCAACGTTCTCTGATGACCACTGTGGTGCTAACTCCTGCAATCATCTCTCATGCAACGTTCACCTTCAACAATATGCTTTGGATCACTTCTTGTTGCCAAACATTGGAAACCATCTCCATGTTATTATCTTCAGGGAAGAACTTAACCACACCTTCGATAATCATCTATAGCGATCACATTTGACATCCAAGTATACTCCACACAACTATTACCTTCAATGACGAACTTTAACAATCACCTCCAAAAACCAATTTCGACCACCAAACTTCATCAATCATCTCTAACAACCAACTTAAATGGATCATACATGGTAACAAAAGTTATAAGGAACAAAAAAAAAAAAAAGGGAACAGTGGAAGTATTTTTAAATAAAAAATTGAAATTATTTGTTACTATTTGTTTTATGTACAATGGTTGATACCCTTGTGAGTTTACTTTTCATTTCACCCAAAAGACATCATGTCACTTGTGATCATTGTTTTCTCCCTTATATACTAACGATACATCTAGAATTTGGAAAATACAGTTCCCATTGGGAAACCTAAAGTTTGATGAAAAAAACCTCTATACTAGGCCATTTTGAGACCCAATTAAACAACGACCCAACATTTATAATTTCAAAATGTATAAGTCATAATTGACAAACTTGATATTCAATATTTGTTATCGGTTAAAACTATATCATCAACACAGTAAATAAATTATGTCATCAATATACACTAATTAAATAATAAGTAACCCACAATATATATCGTACAAAACGAGAGATGTAAAACAATCAAATCATATTTAGTGATCTGCATATCAGTTTAATAAGAAGAGACAAAACCATTCTGATTTGAGGAGTTTATGCATGCATAGAAACACTGTATTGAATCGTACCAAAAGCCAACAGCAGGAGATGGTAATAAAAACAATACTCAACTTACGCTCGTTGGTTCTCAAAGCCCAATTTATGCAACATTGGACAAAGTAGTATAATAGGGCTGTAAGGAGGCCTCATGCCCTCTATACATAAACGGCCCAATAAGAATATGAAGCTCATTCGTACACACACACCTTTCAATGGCTTCAAGTCAACAAAGCACATAAATTTCACACATAATTTCACTAAAGATGAGCTTTGTCAAAAATATCCGTTTTAGCATTCTTCAATTTTTATTATTACTACCTATCATATCTTTGGAACATTCTATATTATCTTATATTTAGTGTAATGTAATTGTTTATCATTGAATCTTATAGCTATGTGATGCTAAATTTATTATTAAATGCATCTTCTTCTTTTTCATTAAATATCATATCTGCCTTCCATCTTGGGTTATACCCATTCCCTTTACAACAATTAATTTTTCTCTAAACCCTAATTAATATGAGATTAATTTCCTTAATCATCTCATTTTCCATTAATACATCAGTTGATTTCCAAATACTGCCAATATTTTATTTTGTAGTATGAATCTTACTTTTCTTGCTATTTTGTGTTAATCAAACACACATATTATATATTGATCCAACATTTGTGGTAATCTTTGTACTCAATTTAAATTATATACTTCATATCATAAATATACTATACACACCAATGAAATATAACCATAGAATTATATGTCTCGTACGTAATAACATGTAAATATAATAAAATCATATTATAGCAAAATCAAGAAGCATTAAACAGACTAAAAAAACGTAGAATAAAGGAACAATAATTTAAACAATAAAAAATAAAGCTACAGTAAACTATTCAGCAAGATATTTCTCCTTCTTGGGTTATTTTTTTCCTTTTGTTTTATGAGTAAAAAAGTTTAATATTGATATTTACTTGTGTGTTAAGTAGTTAATTTTGAAAAAGGGGGTGTTAAAGTAATGAAATTTATGAGAGGAGTGATTGGGAAAAAAATGGTAATAAATGAGTAGAAGATTAATAATAATATTCGTATACTAAATCCAAGGTTTTGGTTTTATGGGTTGAATAGAAGTGAACCGGGTTTATTTAAAAAAAGAAAGGAAGGGGATTAGGGGAAGGGAAAAGGGAAGGAAAGAAATAAGGAGGGCGAGGGATTATTTAAAAAAAGAAAAAACATAATAAAAATTTTATTGTTCTATCTCTCTCTTTCTCCCGTACTCTCTTTTATCATCTATCTCTTTGTTATCAGAGTTTTTTCGCTGGGACGGACGACCTTGACGACGGCACCGACGCTCTTTGGACTCATCGGATCATCTCATCTCATCTTCTTCAACCAAAGATTTCTGGTTTTCATTCTCTATTTATTTGCCTTCTCATTTCTCTATTATCTTTTTTTTTTTTTTTTTTTTGCTGCCATGCCTTCCGCATCTCCTACTCTTCCCAACCCCCCAGCTTCCGCCCACTCCATCCCCTTTCACATCTGATTACTTTTAACTTTAATCAATTGCACTGCTTCTGCTCATGTCCTATTTTCCAGCCATTTATGCTGGATTACTATTCTCTATCCAAGCTTTCAACATTTTTTTTTTAGCTCCTAGGGTTCTTCAACTTTCTTGAAATTCCTTTATTGCCTTTTCAATTCCCAGCCGAGATTAGGGTTTGGGTTTTCGCTAAGATCGACGATTCTCCCTCCTTTTGGGCTTGCTTCGCTTATTGGATTCTTAACGTGGAGCGTGGGCGGCGTGGGTTTTGGGGATAATGTGTATACTGTGCGTGATTCAGAAGTGGTCTCGCCGGGTTGCTACAATGCTTCCTTGGTTAGTTATTCCGCTGATTGGACTGTGGGCGCTCTCTCAGCTTTTGCCGCCTGCATTTAGATTTGAGATTACATCACCCAGGCTTGCTTGTGTTTTTGTGCTTTTGGTTACCCTCTTTTGGTACGAGATTTTAATGCCTCAGCTGTCAGCTTGGCGGTTGCGCAGGAATGCACGGCTTAGGGAGAGAAAGAGATTTGAAGCTATTGAGTTGCAGAAACTCAGGAAAACGGCAACTAAACGATGTCGGAACTGCTTGACTCCATATAAGGATCAAAATCCTGCGGGTGGTCGCTTCATGTGCTCCTGCTGTGGTCATATTTCTAAAAGACCAGTTTTAGACTTGCCTATACCACCGGGGTTTTCAAATTCTGGGATCATTAAGGAACTTGTTGGTAAGAGTGGGAAATTATTGAATCAGAAGGTATGGCCAGATAATGGGTGGATATCTGGCCAAGATTGGTTGGAGGGCGGCACTTGGGTTGGGAAGTCCGTTGCAGGAAAATCTAGTTATTGGAGGCGGAATGGTTGTGGAGGAGATGAACATTGTTTGGCAGAAAAGTCTTACTCAGGTATTGTAATTTTCTGCTGTAAGCTTTTTACATCTATTTTCTTGAGCATTAGATGGCTTTGGAGAAAAATGTTTAGGGTAAGTTCATCAAGAGAAGACAATTTATCTGATTCTGAGCATAGGGGGCTACTGGCCAAGATGGGCGAGAATGGGGCTAACTTTCCCGAGAGTAGGGTTGAAAAAGCACGTAGAAAAGCTGAAGAAAAAAGACAGGCTAGATTAGAGAGAGAATTATTGGAGGAGGAAGAGAGGAAGCAAAGGGAGGAGGTTGCCAGATTGGTGGAGGAACGAAGGAAATTGAGGGATGAGAAAAAGGGTGTTGAGAAGGATCGTGATAGAACATCGCAACTTTTCAGAGAGAAGGATGGGAAAAAGGAGGCTGAAAGGAAACGGCAGGAGAGAAGAAAAGAGAAGGACAAGAATTCAAGTAAGAGTAATTCAGACGCTGAGGAGTTGGAGAAGAAAACTGGTAAAGAAACTGAACGAAAGCGAGATTTGGACAAGAAAAGTGAGACTGATCGTCGTGAGAATCACAAACTTGGGCTAGAGGGTGTTAAAGGCCAGAGCAATGTGTGTCATAGTGTAAAGAATATCCCTGGAAATAATTTTGGCCGAGGATATACGGGTTCTAGGTATCTTGATCGTATGCGGGGTACTTTTCTGTCTTCTTCTAAAGCATTTGGTGGTGGTAGTTTGTTTGGAAAGGTATATAATGCTCCAGCATCTGTTGTTAAAGACAAGTCTAATGGCTCTATGGATCATGTAAATATGTCAGTTTCTACTAGAGATATATCATCTGAGCGTGTGGTTGGGAAATCTGCTTTGAATGGAGATGATAAAAACATCAACCATCCAGTAAGTTCTAATGCTGTGTCCTTTCCCCCCACACAACACACACTTACACGGATAAGTATTACAAACACTGTTTACTCTGTCACATAATGGAATGTTTTAGACCTCTGTCCTCTATTTTGCCCTCTTTCTCCTATAAACACAGCTATACTCGTATTTCTTTGATTCTAATTAATTAGAGAATAATTTCTGATGTTCTTAGCTTTGCTTGCTAGATAGGAAAGCCTTGTTTTCCTCCTAGTCTGTGGTCCTTTTGTATGCCTTTTCCCCTTTTATACTTCTAATGCATACAGTTCTTTAAGAATGTCAATACAAACTTCACTTATATTTTAGGTTTGAATTCTGCATTTTCTGAATGAGTGTATGGACTTTATTCTTCAATATTAAACAGGTGGCTTTTTTTTTTTCTTTTTTCGCTAGGGTTTATGTACATGACCCAGGTGGGATTATTATCAAAGATGGTAGTTTCAACATCTAGATGCCACAATTTTTTTCTTATTTAATATTTACTACATTGAACCATTGGAGAGAAAAACCTAAGGACTTTTGAATATAAGTTTGTCTTTAATTTTTTTTTTTTGTGTTAGCATGCAACATAATGCCTCTTGGTGGTGCGCAATTCACACACAGTTCTTTTGTAATCATAGATTATTTTCCTATAGTATTGTTCTTTTGGCTTTGTGTGAATATATAAGGTTCCTCCACTTCATATTAATATATATTGAAATGAAGAGCGATGGTCTGAAGTTCTCATGTTCACTGCGCAGGTCTTCACTGAATCACAAGCTGTTGTGGCACCTAAAAAATCTTGGCAACAGTTATTTACCCGTTCGCCATCTGTTCCTTCATCCACTAGTGCCAATGTTATAAGTAGGCCAGTAGTGAAGCCCTCATCAGATATCAGCAATACACAGCTTTCTGGGCAAGTTATAGGCTCACAGTTATCTGGGCAAGTTTCTGGAGCCCAGTTAACTGGGCAGTTATCGTCGACGCAGTCATATGATAATCCTATTAATTTTGGTCTGCCATCTCCATTTACTATATCCACCTATCCTAAGGGTCCTGCAAGTAGTAGTATAGGTTTTTCACCTGTAATTGAACCTCAGTTTTCTCATGTTGGTGAAGGGTCCCATGAATTTGTGCCTGAAGAGCCAGAGCTTTTTGAAGATCCTTGTTACATACCTGATGTTGTATCTTTGTTGGGTCCCGTCTCAGAGTCACTTGATGATTTTCGGCTGGATTTAGGAACTGGCTTTGTATCAGAAATGGAAAGACCACGGACTCTAAAAACTGCTTCTTCGGAAATTAACAAACCTTCTCCAATCGAGTCACCTTTATCACGGGAAAAGCATAATTGTTTTAATAATTTCCCCAGCACCCCCAAGGCATTGGATCTGAGAAGTCCTCCCAAGGATGAGATGAATGCAAATGAGAAGGGAACATGGCAGATGTGGAATAGTTCTCCCTTTGGCCAGGATGGTTTAGGTTTAGTAGGTGGGCCGGCTGGCTGGATTCGTCCTGCTGAATCTAATAGACCAAATATGGACGATTTTTTCCACCCCCCTCAGAAAACTTTTCCACCAACATTCATTAAAGAGGATCAAGTTTTGTCTGGCACACTTCCTTCGCAGAACGTTTTCCTTGGTAATGGCCAAGGTGTTGGGCCATTTAACCAAGTTATAAGTTGTGATCATGATCCATGGTTAAAGAAGCCTTTCTTTCCGCCCTTGTCTAGAAGTGAGAACAATTTCACTGTTATGCCTCAGGATGAAACTGTTCAGAATGAAATGATGTATGGTAGCCCCAACAGATCTTCCACTGGTCATCCATTTGAGCTGCCTGCAACTAGCTGTTGGCCAAAGTAAGTTCTTTGATGTCTGTCTTTTGGAAACAAATATGATACTCTTCCGTGATAGTTAAATAATTAAGCGGCTGATTAAATTATGAATGATTTGTCTTCATTTTGTAAACACAAACTGTCTGTGTATCTTTTTATTTTTGCTAAGCATATATATGTACATGCACACCCACTTTTTCCTGCCATCGGAACAGTATGCAGCGTGTCTAAATTCACCATAATTTCGGCTGTTTATCAACTTTATTAATGTAGGCAGCTTTAGAACTTAAAACGACATGCAACTGGGAGAGTTCGATATGTTGTGTCTTGAGTCTCTTGACTAGGCAAACTCCTCTCGTCATGGATTTCTGAATGCGATTCCAATTATCATTATATATGTGTATATATACATATCAAATTTGTCAACCTTAGTTGTTGTATATGCTACTTGTTTCAAATGTTAACTTGAAATAGATTTTTGACCAACGTTTTTGGCTATTGTTAGTTACTGTGGCGTCTATGTTTGTGCTTTCATTTCAAATTATTTTTCCTCTAGGATTGTTCTTGTTAGAGATATGTGCTGTTTGAATCACTGCCCATTAATTAAGGAGAAATCCTACTGGTTTCTTTCTATGTATATTGTGTAATTCTCTAATTCATTCTAGGAAATAATACTGAAAAAGAAATGCAATCAAACGTTTCTCACGTCTGTTTGCTAATTTTGTAAACAAATTAATGTGCTCTGTTTTGATTGGTGGTAGCAGTGAAAAAATCAAGCCGATGATTGATGCAAAAGAAAAGTCGTTATGAACACATTTCGACCGGGGTGTGAAAATGCATAGTTGAATATTTTTGTTGATAGTTGCACTACTAATTTAATTAATTACTTCGAGTCTTATTTTATTTGACTGAAGTCTTTTGGAGTAGGTTGGGTTTTTTATTCTTTTATTATGCCCGTGTATTTTCAGTGTTTTTTGTTTTCTAAAAACAAACAAATATTGAATAAGTTATCCATGCAAAGGGTTAATTATGGCTAGCTATTTTGATGGCATTATGTTAGTGTGATTTGGTAGATGTATTGACTTAGCTTGACGATGGTTCTAGACAGTAGTGAAAATGAAACAACAATTTTATGTTTCTAACTGATTATAACTTTATTTTGGCAGAGAATGGGAAGCACAAGGGTCAGGGATGGGTGCTGGAAAGCCATCGGTTGTGAAGCCACCTGTCGGGGGTCTATTTCCCTCACCAGATGTACAGTCACTGTGGTCTTTTGATATGAAAACCGGAAACTAACACTATAAAAAGACTTATTAAAAAGAAAAAAGAAGAAAAAAACACGACTCCTGTTCTGGAGAGGCAAATAGTCTCTTTGGGACATGGAGAGTTTAGAAGAATACTGGAATCCAATGTCTAGTCCTCTTCTCCTCTTGTAAGGGAGATTGATGTTTACTTAGATTAGCACGGATAGGAATACAAGTGGCATGCATTTATTTGTGCATCAGGTAACTGATGGGGTCTTCATCCATATATGATTCATCATATTTTAAAGTTTCTATAACACTTGCTAGAGTGGAGGAGCCCCCCCTTTTTGAGGAAAAAAAAAGGAATTTGTTCATTGGAGCTATATTCCCTTCTTGCTTTTGCTTGCATGCCTCACTACTAATCACTTAAATGTCGTCTCAAAGATTGGTGGATTATCATCAAATCACTGACTCGTCTCTCTCTCTCTCTTTATATTTTATTCGCACCAGTCTTAAAAAAGGAAAATAGAAATACACTCTCTTCTCATTTGTCAGCATGGAAATTGATAATCCCCCACTACAATCCAAAAACTTCTCGTCTATGTAGTTAGTTTCAGTTGCATTGGAGACAGGATTCTATCATTTACTCTTCTGAGCTGCATAATGAACCTTTTGAATCCTGTGCTGTTTACTTTAGTTGAAATAACCTTTTATCCAAATTCAATTCCATATTTTGATGTATAAATTGAATTCTCACCTTGCTGCCATGCCGTGACAGTACAGGATGTAAATCTCTCTATGGGTTTGAGAATCAAAGATTTGTGTACTGTACTATTTATTTACAAACTATTTGACTGCTTATTTGTTGTATGTACACTATACAAAGTAATTTTAGCCCAAAATTTGTTAATCACCTGTATGACGAGGAGAGTGACTAAAGGAATGAGATCATCATCAAATCTTTTCAAACAAACTTCACACTAGGTCCATTCATAAATCAAAAGAATTTGGAGGAAGAATCCCTCCCCAATCAATCGTGGATACATAATCCTAACAGTAACAGTAGCTAAAGGTAGTTTCACAAGCTGAAGTCAGTACTGAACTCACAATTAGATGTATACAAACACACACACAACAGTTCAACTTAAGTTTACACAACACAACATTCATTTGAGGTTGGGGGTTGGCTTCTTTCTTTTCTGGTTATCATCGTTCTGCTTTGCTAGAAATGAGGGGAACCGTGCCACAAATCCTGATTTCTTTCGCTTTTTGTTGGAGTGTTTTTGGTCACTGCTCCATCGTTCAACCTTAACACAATTTGACATGTCCCGATTTTGTTTTCCGAGCATCTGTGCGAGTGATACCTTTCGTTGCTTTAAGAATCGTTTCTCTGCTGCAATCCCCGACATCAGTTCTTCCTGGAGGAACAACTTCCTGCTCAGTATCTGTCCTATTGAAAGAGATGGCTTAAGGACAGGGGTGGTCGCTTCATGTTCAACCACAAGCTTTGGTCCACTCACAGCAATTGGACAATACTCCATCTTACCCTGCTCCCATCCCCATTTCTCAACTGCTTCTTTCACTGCAATTTCTTCCCTCTTTGCAGCCTCCATGCTGTTCAGAACTTCTTCCAATGCAAATTTTGTGTTCTTGATTTCTTCTGTTGCTTCTTTCACCTGCTTCAACACTTTCATTTTTGATTCATCCCCCTTCTCAACCTCTTGGTTTGTTAACACCTTCGCATCACCCAATGTAACCGCTGATTCCTTCATTTTTGCAGCTGCTGCCAGTCTAATTTCAGCCGTTCTTATTTTACTCTTTCTTCTTTCAATCTTTGATATTGTCCTCAAAATTTCAGCCTTTGCAGCTTCCCCCATTTGTTTAAACTTCTCAGCCTCGGAATTTAAATTCTGCAGCTCCTTGAGAATTTCAGCACCATGTTCTTCCATGTTAGAATCCTTAGCAACTTGCAGCTTTTCCCTCGTTTGATTCAGCCTTTCTTCAACTGAGGACATTTTCAAAGAATTCTGCCTCAATCTCTCCCGAGTTTTCTCCAACGAGAGTCTTTCTCTCTCTAGTTTCTTGTTAAATACTTCCATTGAAGCTCGAATTTCAGAAATCCCATTTGTGGTTCTGCTTAGGTTACGCTGAGCCTGCTCGAAACCTTGCACAAATTTCAGTCTTTGAGCTTTGTGACGGCCAATGTTTTCCTTATCACCATCTTCTTCTTCCTCAGCTGCACCATTTGTGTTTACATTACTTACTTCAGATACCTCCTTCCGCAGCTCCATTTTCAAATCCTCAACAAAAGCTCTCGTTGATTCGAGTTCTTGTAAAATATCAAGAGTCTCCCTCTGCTTCAAAATCAGATCATTTTCCAGCTGAGATGCGTGATCCTCCAGCTTTTCAATGCTAATTTCTTCCACTTCATGTTGCTGATCCAGAGAATTAAAAGGAAAATGTGAATTGTAAGTCACTGCAGGTCATCACAGAATTTACTCGTAAAGAGAGAGAATAGAGAGAACAGAGAGAACACTAACCTGTTGCTGGAAGGGTTTGTTAGAGGGTTTCCAGTAGCCGACTCCACCGAAACGACATACTGCTTCCTTCACAGACTCGAAGGGGGCGGAAGTGTCGATTTCAGGTCTCAGATCATCAGATTTTGTATCTATTTTCGGCATTTCCGGTCCTTGGAAGCTTTCTGTACAAGGCCCACCAACATAATCTGGAGTTAGTTGCGTCTCATCCATGGAGCTCATGCAAACAAACAAGGAAACTAAATTGTTGAGGGAAAAAGACAAGAGAATTTAAAGAAGAAGGGAATGAAGGTTAAAAACTTAGAAAGAAGAAGTTGAAAAGTCGTCCAGAGTGTTAGTGGGTTCGTTCTGAAGGAGGAGAAGGGAGAAAGAAGTAAAAGAAGAAAGGGAAGAAGCTGATGGTTGGGTTTGGGGGTTTGGGGGTTGGGTGGTTGATATTATTGATATTTGAAGAGTGGTGGGGTCAGAGTGTCCCAACGGCAACATTTGATGTTATTTTTTATATTTTACCAACGGCTTTCAACATTTTCCGCTTTCTTTTGTAGACCGTTGAAGTAAAAGCATTTCTTTTACATTTACACATTACACATTATACACATTACCACTCTACAACAACAAGCTTTAGCTTATACAAAGCCTTTCTCTTTGCTTTCCAATTTGTCTTCCACTCTCCTTTTTCTTTTCTTTACATCTTACTACTATCCCTTTATTTCAAATACAACTCTAATCCCATTTTGTATTTCTTCTTCAATACTATACATTCCCCACCTATTTGATACTTTTTAATAATTTATGAATTTGTAGAGACACAAAATTTAAATGCTATAGTTTCATTATACAAAAAATATAAATTTATATCATATGTTAAGGTTAATTAAAAAGATTGGTGGGTGATAAACAAATAATGTTAAGATTGTCAGATTTTCATTATTAAAATGGGTATCGTAGCATATGTAACCTATTCTCATTATTGGAACGCCCACCGGCCACCACCACCACCACCACCACCTCCAAGGCTCCAACCCACTAATCACTATTAACTTCATGTCTCCTCAAATCAGAGAAAAGCCCTTCCTTCCTTACTTAAACACCTCCACCCTTCGCTTCATCTGAAATCCAAAACAAAACTCCGCCCTTTGCCACAGAAAACAACATTCTGCTTAATTTAATTAGTTGACATTAGTAAAATTAATTAAATACAAATAATTAAAAGAATGAGAATCACTTTTAGTTTTATCCAACAATATTCTGAGCCAAAATTCCCAGTTTTGATACATTCATATCACCGCCAATATTCTCCAATTTATTTCCTCAGAGGGGAAACAAAAAAGGAACAAAAAAAGAACATAAAATCAAAACCCAAAACTCTCCAATTCACAAGAAGATAAAGAAAGAAAGAAAGAAAGAAAGAAAGAAAAAAAGTGGTTAGTCAAGAACGGACATCTGTATCCATCAAATTCTTCCTCTTCCTCCTCTTAATGAAGTAATAGCCAAGGCCTCCAGAAACAGCAAGAATAACCAAACCATCAACCACACCCACCACTGCAAGCACCCATCTCTTGAGTCCCGATTTGTGCGACCCCAATGCAGTCCCTTTCCGAACCTTAACCATATAACTCAATCCCATTCCCTTCTCAATCTGTTTTACTCCTATCACCACTCTGTACAAATAACACTCCTCCACCCCCGAATAATGCAACGCCGCCACACATTTACAATCATCCAAACACCACTCCCCGCATTCCTCTTTACTTACATTCACTCTTTTCGCACCATCTCTCAAAATGCTACTTACTCCATCCAATTCCATCATCTCCCCTTTAGCTTCACAAAATTCACCACCCATTTCCTCCCCGCACTTTGAACCAATGCAGGAGCAGGAGTTGGAAAATGTGCAAATTCCGTATGGCTTACAAGCCAGAGGGAGGTCACATGTGGTCGTGAGTGCTCGAAATGAAGCTTCGAAAATTCCGTTTTGAGGGGAGTATGAATAAAGGCCCAGATTCCCAGTTTTGTTCCCCAATGCCAGAAATCTCAGAGAGTGAGGCGTTCCTGATGGGATTGTTGCAATTTTATTGGCTCGGTCGTCGAAAAAATCCAAACCCTCGGGGTTAAGGGTGATGAATGAGAGGTTGATGTTGTTGGGAGGCTTGAATTCCCAATAAGAATATTTGCATTTTGGAGAGTTGAGATAGAGAGCGATTCTTTGGGTTTGGATTTCGAAAGAGTAGAAGAAGGTTGAATTTGGGGGAAAGGAAGTTAAATGGGTTTTCACATTTAAACTCTGCCCTAAAACCATCACGTCGGTTGGGAAATTGAAACTCTGCCACTTAATTCCCTCAATAGCATCCACCAGAGCCAAATTCCCATTCCTCGATATTCTAAGCCTCTGCATCCACAAAGCACACACACTCAGAAAAAGAAAACCCGAATGCGAGTGATTTCACATCAAACGGAACCATGCCGTTTAAAAGTACCTCCACACCTTGTCGGGAAGTGCCCGTTCGCCACCCCACGTGGCCGGTGGGACCCTTAAGCCTCAAGTCCCCGTCGGCGGTGAGCTCAAGGACGCATTTCTCCGCAGTGAAAAACCGGGAAAAATGGCCGGAGCTCCACATCTTAACTTCTCCTAGGAAAACCTGCAAGGAACACGAATATTGGCCTTGCGTGGCTTCAATTGCTAAAGCTACTCGGAAATTGGGGGGCATTAAATGCTCGGTTTCCATTAGAAAGGCCCTTCCGATGAACCCTTCGATGTACTCCGCCGGCACTGCCAGATGAACTTCATAACCAGTAACAAGATCAGTTCTGGAAATGGAAGGGCTGAGATTCAAGCAAAAAATAAAGAGAAAACAAAACCCAGGAGCTACCTTCATGAGAGGAAATATGAAAATCCAGAAAAAGCAAATAAATGAAGGGGGGATATTAATTGTTGGCGAAAGAAAGGAAAAGAAATGAGAAAGAAAGAAGCATATGAATGATGAGTGAAGATGATGGAAGGGAACATCAGAGCAGTCCACTCCCACTCCCACTCCCACTCCCAACCAAAAAGGGACTCACCACCTCTCATTTTGCCTGCCTATGCTAATGTTCAAGTGTTAGTGGATTCATCATTAATTGCATCCAGGTATTCTTTAGTTATTAATTCTTTTCTAATCCATAATTGCTAAACTAAGTATGTTCATTCCAGCAGTAATTAATTAAAGCTATCTTTCCCTCTACAGCCTGTCCATCTTACACTTTTATCTTTCTTTTAATTTTGCATCATATTCTTTTTATATACAACTAGCACTTCAATTTCATCCTTGTTATCATAACTTTTTAGACTGAAATTGGTTGTGACATTTGCTTATTAAGGATGCGCTTATAAACCCAATTCATCAATCTCCATGATCATTATTCACTTCTACTTACTGTCCTTGGAAAACTTAACTTTCCATACTCTCTATGTTTACTCTTTACAGACTTTCAGTCTAATTAAACATTTACTGCATTCTTCAAACTTTGATAATAGCTAATTTGTTATGAGTCACCTCATATTTTGGTCAACTAAAATTGGTTTCGTTTTAGTAGTTTGAATGATGCATTAATAAGATATACAAAAAAGAAATACATGCACTCACCTTTCAGAGGTCCTTTTTGTTAGAGAAACAAAATATTAAGTTTGAATTTGGGTGTGTTTGGAGTATTATGTATAGAACAAAAAAGGGATGAGTAAGCATGAATATTTATAGTGTGTGAAGTTGAGAGGCAAAAAAGGGAATAAAAAAGATGGAGGTAGGACCAAAGCAAAAGACTTATTGAGTTATAGGCTGAATGAATGAATAGATTGGGAATTTGTTTATACATCTTTTCCTTTTCTTTTGCTTCCATAATTTCACGCTCTATCTGTCTGCCACGTTTCGGGTCCACGTGTACCCTCCCTTCCCTTCCCTTCATGAGTCCAACGTCCATGACTTCCTTCTTACGTTTCTCTGACGTCTCAGTCTCATCTCATCTTCCACTCCCCTCATACTCTCCATTTCGGCTGTTGCTTATGGGCCTTCACCTCAACTCACTCCTCCAACTTCCATACCCAATGGACTTCCACCCTTCATTATTCCATATCTTTGGGCCCAAAATGGTCTCCTCACCACCCTGCTTCGCCCTCCATTGTCATTATTTTAGCCTTATAAGCAAAAGTAAATACTAAGAAAACTCAAATTGAGCTTAAATGCGAAAAACAAGTTGATATTTTCCATGATTCTCTAATTTCCATTCTAAATTTTATCCTAATTTTGGTTGATTGCCTCCAACTAACATATAAATTACATCAGTTACCTTATGAATAATATGTATGTAAAGTGTGAAGGTCTTAATATACAGTGGTTGTGAGAAATGAAGATATAAGGGAATTATTAGTATTTAAGATCTATGATAATGAAAGAGAAATTTAAAGGAGAAGTGAAGTGTCACAGGCGGAAAAGCATAGAGGAGGTAGAGGGAGTAATATATTTGTATGATTGTGATACGGTGTCGTTTATTGTGAAAAAGTAGGGGGGGTGCCATTGGTTGAATACAAAAATTAAAAAGGAAAATGATTGTTTAAACTTGAAAAGAGAGAAACTCGAAAACGGTAAATGATACACACACATACACACACATATATTATATGCCTTTGCCGTCCAAAAATACTATTCTCTACCCTTTCATCTTCCCCTTATTTCAGCCAAATTCATTCCCTCTCTCAATAAAATATTTGAAAAGCTCATTAAGAAATTGACAAAATTATTGTTGGATCAATAATGATGATGATTTTCATGCTAGATAACACATATACAACCGGAATTAAATTACATGACTCGATGTGATGTGATGTGATTGAATTAAGAATAATATATATTCCATCAACTTGTAGTAAAGTTGTTGCGGATATATATCCAATTGATTGAATTGGAAGTAGTTTTAAGAGAGAAAAATATGCTTATGAATGGTGAGGAATGTAATGTATATACTTATATTATACTTTAGGCATATAGGGATAGGAATGAAGTGTGTGTGTGTTTTTAGAAATCCAGCAAGCTGTAGTTGAGGTGCAATTAAATGGGTGTAGGTGGAGATGTTGATGAGGATTATATATAGATGAAATATAAAAAGAAAGAGAATAGCAAATAGCAATTATTATTTGTGGTAATTAGTAGACGAGACCTAACCGAAATTAGAAGGGGAAGGGAAGGGAAGGGAAGGGGCGATGATGATGTTTAGATTATTAGATTAGGTTGGGACTTAAGAAGATGTATTTTATTGGGATATATATGAACCTCATCTTGCTTTTCTTCAAATACACCATTTATTTTTATATCCAAATTTATTTTTTTCGACGTGGACTTAACTCATTGTTTTTGTTTTCTTTTATATTTTTACGTTTTATAATTTATCGAACAAACCTAAGCTACCAATTAATTAATTACTTCTTATCTCTATTATATTATTAGCCATTTATTATTGTTATTGTTATTGTTATTATCATAAAATAAAACACTGCACTACTGGCAATTAAATTATTAACTTTGTCTACCATTTCCTTTGGTTCGATCCCACCTTCCAAAACAAAAACAATATAAAAATTCATTTGCCTTCACAATTAACACTATTTATCTATGGGGATCGGATATGATTGCCTGTAACAACTTAATACCCCTGCTACATTTATTATATCTCAATTGTATACAGATACAACCACATTTTGTTTTAAGCTCAAAAGTATATGTAGGATTGAAAAACGAAATAAACACAAGTTTGTGGAACGTATTTCAACAACTTAGGTAGTCAAGTTTATGTTTGCATGCAGGAAATGATGAAGACAAGCATTTAGTTTGCACACAGGTTGGAAGTACACTAGAAGCATTGTGTTAGTGAGATAGAAAACTGATACTTTTGATAGATCGACAACTTGGGTTTTATTAAGATAGATTGGATGTTTGTTTGAAAGAAAGAAATAAAGAGGTGATATTTTATGGATTTAGTAACTAATAATAATTAATTTTAAGTTGTATCAATATAAAGTAAGAAGCAGTAGAAGATGGTATATATTAATTGATCGAAATTAGTGGTGGCAACACAAAGTTTCATTAGGTCAGAAATAGGCATTAGCCATTGATAAAGAGGAAAGAAAAGTAAGCAGAAAGAAGAAAATGGGATTGTCCAGATTCAGAAAGCTGAATATGGGAAATGCAAATCTGGACATTTGAGTTTTGCATATCATTGCATGGCCACCAAAACGGAGGGTAATTTTGGATATTCACAAAACCAATCACAGCCTTCCTTCCTCTACCCTTTCTTTATAAAACCTTCCCTTCTCCCCCTCTATTTCATAACCATCAACTTTTCTTTCCCACAAAACAATGCTCAGATCAATTCCCCCCCTCAACCGCCTACTGCGCCACCCCTTCTCCTCTAATAAAAACCGGTGCCTTTCCTCTCCTCGCCTCACCCCCACTCACGATGAAGCAGTTGCCCTTCCTAAATTGCCAGCTTTTGATTACAATCCTCCGCCGTACGAGGGGCCCTCCGGCGAGGAGATTTTAAGGAAACGGAAGGAATTTCTTAGCCCTTCTATGTTCCTTTTTTATAAGAAACCTGTGAGTTCGGGAATGGATATATGGATTCATTTTGTTAATTAAGGTTATATTATTGATTAATTTGGATGAATGGCAGCTAAACATTGTACACGGAAGGAGGCAGTACTTATTCGACGAGAATGGGCGGAGATATTTAGACGCTTTTGGGGGGATCGCGACTGTGAGCTGCGGTCACTGCCATCCCGAAGTGGTTGAAGCCATTGTGAATCAAACAAAAAGCCTTCAACATTCTACTGTTCTTTATCTCAATAATGCCATCACTGATTTTGCAGAGGCTTTAGCTTCCAAATTGCCCAACGACCTCAAAGTTAGTTATAATTAAGTAATCAAATTGAATACACATAATAGTAATAACGATAATAATTTATGATGTGTTATGTAGGTGGTCTTTTTTACGAACTCCGGAACGGAAGCAAACGAGCTTGCGCTGATGATGGCGAGGCTATACACAGGCAACCATGATGTAATTTCTTTAAGAAACTCATATCATGGTAATGCCGCTGCAACCATGTCCGCTACGGCTCAGAGCGTTTGGAAATTCAACGTCATTCAGGTCTCCCCACAGGCCCTCCCCGCTTAATTAATTCCTTCCCAAATCAATTATTTACAACTAACTTCTTTTTAAAAAATGAATTGAATTGTATAGAGCGGAGTTCATCATGCTATGAATCCAGACCCATACAGAGGCATGTTCGGATCAGATGGAGAGAAATATGCAAGAGACGTTCAAGAAATCATTGATTATGGAACTTCAGGGAATGTTGCTGCCTTTATATCCGAAGCTATACAAGTAATTAACTTAATAAAGCTTTGATCATTATTGTGTTTCGTCGCATCCTTTAGATTAAAAAAGAATGATAATTGCAACAGGGAGTGGGAGGAATCGTTGAAATGGCGTCTGGTTACTTGGGGGAGGCATACAAAATGGTTAGAAATGCAGGGGGTTTGTGTATTGCGGATGAAGTCCAAGCTGGGTTCGGCCGTACAGGAACCCACTTCTGGGGTTTCCAAGCCCAAGGCGTGGTTCCGGACATTGTAACCATGGCCAAAGTTGGTATTAATTCTCTTCTCTTATTTATTCTTTAACATTAAACAATATAATTAAAAATGAAAACTTGTAGGGAATTGGGAATGGAATCCCAGTGGGGGCAGTGGTAACGACAACAGAAATTGCCCAAGTTTTGATGAGACGGAGTTATTTCAATACATTCGGAGGGAACCCAGTTTGCTGTGCAGCAGGGAGAGCAGTTTTGAAAGTGATTGATAAAGAGAAGCTTCAAGAAAACGCATTCACGGTCGGCACATACCTCAAAAACAGGCTCGCAGCACTTCAACATAAATACCAACGTATAGAACTCATCTTCATCTTCAATAATTCAATTAATTCTGCTTTTTTTATTTAAGATTTCAAAATTCAAAAGGGCAGTGATTGGAGATGTGCGAGGAAGAGGACTGATGCTTGGGGTTGAGCTCGTCACGGATCGTCAGTTCAAGACCCCCGCAAAGGCTGAGACTCTGTATATAATGGACCAAATGAAAGGTAAAAGTTGGTTTAGTTAGTTGAGTTCAGGGTAATAATGTTTTTTCTTTTCTTTTGTTGTCATAACGTATAATAGCTGATTAAATTACATATTTGGAATGGAATGGAGATTTGGGAGTGCTAATTGGGAAAGGAGGGTGCCATGGGAATGTGTTTAGAATCACTCCTCCGCTTTGCTTCACAAAACAAGATGCAGGTTAATTCATTCAATCATTCAAATTCTAGCTGCTACCTCTTCTCTTTTTTACCCACAAAATTGGTGTACTTACTCTCTCCTTTTCTCTCTTTTTGGGTGCAGATTTTCTTGTGGACGCAATGGACTACACCATGTCCAAGATCTGAATTTAAACAAAAACAAAACCAATTGTACTTCGATGTAAATCAATTAAGAAGAGAACTCTAGCAATTAACTGTCAGATTTAAATCTCTCTACTTATCATATAATTCTTAGAGAAATGTTGCATTGATTGTGTGAACGCACCCATAATAATAATAAATAAATAAATGAGTATAAAAATTGGGAATTACAAAGTAAAAACTAACAGAAAACGATTGAATTAAAAGGAATGAGAAATTGTTGTGAGATGAAAAACAGAAGGAATCATAGAGAAGAGATGAAAGAAGGGTGCAAATTCCTCAGATGAGTATGAAAGAGTTTTGGAAAATGTAGGAATCATGTGGACGGGGTAAAATAAAGAGCATATTGGAGTTATTCTGTTGTTTTTATCACTTATGGCTTTGACTTAATACTGTTCAGAGTATGGCCTCGTGAGGACATTACGAAGTTGTACGTCATCATCAAGTATTCACAAAATCCCATATTTCTTCAACATCATCCATATCTTCACACATCTGCCTCATTCAAAATTCTAACAAATCTAATATGTTCATTACTTGACATATACTATATTGTTAACTATTAAGTTTCAAGTCTATATTTTAGTCTCTTGATTGTTTTCGGATTTCCTTTTCTCTTTCAATTTGAAAAGGTTTAATCTAAGATCCCTACTGTTTAACATATTGCAAGCTAGTCCCTCAACATTGATGAATATAAAAAACAGTTGGCGATAAAGTTACATACTGTTTGACAATAGTAATAGAAGGGATGCAATAATTGTTGAAAAAATTAAGAAAAAGTAGTAAAAATGTAATTATTATACAACCATGAAAGCTAATCAATTGGACATTAATTTTTTGATCTTGAAACTGAGTATATATATGATACAGAGCAAAGTAGAAGAAAGTGAAAACCTAGAGAGAGAGAGAGAGATTACCTCCATGGTCGAATGTCAGGATCAGCAAAAGATTGTTGTCCTGTTGGGTTTTTACATCTTCCATGCACTGCCCGAAAAGCACGACAAAGTAGAGACCATTTACGAATAGAACAAAAATTTACAACTCACATTTTTTCTTCAATTCCATAATCAATGATCACATGAAATCTATGTTCTGCCAATCTGTTTTAAATACGTCACAAAGATGAAAAAGATACTTTTATATTGACACGGGAAATTTCTTCAGCTACATAAATGAGGAGGCTATTTTCACTTTCACTTTCACTTTCTCCCACCCACCATACTTTGACCAGAACTTCCGGCTAAGCTAGAGGTTGCGTTACTGCTAGTCACCTTCAATCTTGGATCTGTACTGCCAAAAACATTTAGATCCTCAAACAGTCTGTATGATGGAATGAATGGCTTTTGTGTTGTTGAAGGCGTTGAGTTCCTAGGGGCACCTGCTGCCCATGAGTCTCCTCCTCCATGCGTACCTAACTCATTATTTCCTCTTGAAGGAAATGAATTAAGATGCTGCAAAGGTCTAGCAGGCAATGATGAGGTAGACAGTGCAGGTTCCTTCCCACGAAGATAACCCATATTCGAAACAGAGACGTTACTTTGGTGGTTGGCATTAAGAGAAGAACCTGCCCAAGGTGGGGGAGGGTAATAGCCTGAAGAATATTGAGCATACTGTGGATGATATTGCTGCTGCGGGTGTGACTGGGGCTGAGATTGAAATTGTTGCTGTGGCTGATATTGTTGTTGTTGTGGCCGAGGTTGAAATTGTTGTTGTGGCCGCTGAGGCTGAGGCTGAGGCTGAGGCCGATATTGTTGTTGGGGATGTGGCTGAGGCTGACTTTGAAATTGTTGCTGCGATGGTGATGGTGATGGTGATTGTGTTTTGGTTTGTGATTGCAACTGAACTTGGGGTCCAGGTTGAGCCCACGGTACAACGTAACTGTTATATGGTACCTGACCTTGGCTTGCAGAATGGTGAGGATGATATCCCTGTGTATTTGACGCTGACACAGGGACCTGATGTGTATTTTGGCTTGATGCAGGAGGAGTGAGAGGAGTATGAGGCGAGGTTGATGATGTTGATAAAGTAATACTCAAGAGGTCAATCATATCTTGCTCTTTTGAAGTCTTGACTGGTGCAGGAGGATCTGGCAGAGCTAATGCTGTGCAAGTATTAGATGATGGTGGCGTGGATGAAGTAACTGTATTGCCTGTGCTCACCAATGCCAAGTTATCAACAGATTCAGTAGAAGAGCTTTGAATAGGTATAGGCTGTGATTTAGAGTGCCTGCAATTTGAATGGTTTTAACATTTACAGTCAGCCAAAAAGGAAAAAAAGATCAGAATGCAAACCATCCAATATTATCTATTTGCCTGCGTTATCTTATCTGAATAATTAACAACAACATCTCAAGATCATCCAAGAACAGATAGCTGAAGTCTGTTATCGTCATAAATTATAGAAGAATATGAAAACCTGCTCAACATTCTTGACTAACCTTCGAGCTAGTTGTGCAAACTCATCCTCCTCTTCGTCTTCCTCCACTATCTGGCTCTTTGCTACGGAAGCAGTCGAAGATGTATTATTCGCATTTGATAAAGGACTAGAATCTCTTAAGCTTGAACCTCCTACTTCGCTGGCTTTCTGTGTGGCAGCAGATGACTCAGGCATCTGAGGGCTCTGATTTGTCGATTGAGTCGGCAACACAGAACCAGAAGCAATTGCATCATGGTTAGCAAGTAAAGTTTGCAAGCCATCATTTAGCTCCAGACCTCGACCAAGAATTTCTTCATCCCTACAGAACACAGAAAAAAAATTCATCATACACAAACTCAAAAACAGAATTCCAGGACCTCTTGTAGAACACAACCAATTGCTACAGAACAATTGGAACAACCCAAAATGTAGCAATTTCAAATTCATTCACAACAAATCTAAAGCACATGGTTCTGAAGTTTTGAATCACAGATTTCCTGCTTCAATCTGCCACAGAAGTCTTGACCTACTGGGTTTGCGAGAGAGAGAGAGACAATGAAAGCACACACAAGAAAATAGATGGTTACAAACATAAGCCAACAGCAATTTCAAGGAGCTAACCCCGTTGTAGTCAACATCTGCATCAACTTCTTTTGATTGGCACGACAACGGCTGACAAGATCTACAATCACTTCATCTTTAACAGCCTACAAGTAGAGATGAGATGGGTGAGAACTTTTTTTCTTGAGAAAAGCGTGATACATCTGAAAACATCGTTGCACATACAAGGGAGTCTCCAGGAGTCATCGCTTGCAGCATGTCATTCAAGAGCTCCATAACATTACGCATGGAATCCAAGCTTGACAAACTTAGGCCTTCAATTTCTGTTGCCATTGTCTCATCAAGCCTCCTTGACGAATTGCTAGGCATTCCATAACCAGCTTGTGTAATTCTTAAGGTTGGATTTGAAACAGGTGGTGTAAAAATTGGAGCAGCATTTAATGACCGCCTGGGAAATTCAATTCCAGAACGCTGTATACACAAAAATCCAATTAATAAACTCTAAAAATGTTCGAAATATATGAAATTATGAATGGAAGTTTTTAATTATGTAAAATATGAACATGAATTTTTTCAATAAATTGTGGATGTCAATGAAAATAGCCAAACAATGTCTGTTGTTAACAAGATTTCCAAATTGCTGACGGTCAGATAATCACATAAAGATTAAATAGACAGTTCTCAACTATAACACATACCCTTAATTCATCATACGCCCAGTAATATTGAGGATGCTTCCCTCCAGGTCCACCAAATGCCTCCTGCCAAGAATCTAATAGCACTAAAACTTTGTCCCTCACATTCATGTCTGCCTGCATCATGGAAGCACACTGAGGTTAAATCTGGATAAAGCACATACACCCAGTATTCAAATAACCCAAAGGTTAGACAGATCAATACCGAAGTACCCTACTTACAGGCATACAGCTCAGAAAATACTTGATGACTTGTTAGAGTTGAATAACATTTGCATGAGCTTTGGATAATTTGTAAACAAACAAAACAAAGAAGTTTGAGTATATTATACTAAGCTAGACCCTCCTTTCTTCAAGCTTGATCAATTAATCAATTAACATTAACAGCATGTCAACTACAACAATTTCTTTGGAAAAATGTTGAGTCCGGTCAGCTTATGCACACCTCGACTAATCTCACATGAGAACCCGCCTAACCCTACAACATTTGGGTGTCAAAGGTAACTCGTAGAAAATTAATTCCTAGGTAGGTGGCCATCATGGATTGAGCCCATGACCTCTTAGTTAGTTATTGAGAATATGTCTCCTTTTTTACTACTACACCAACCCATGACGGTTAAATGTTGCACAGCTTGCTGCTATCCAAGGGACATTACAGTCTTGACTCTTGCTCATGGAAACTCTATCAAGTTGGTGGTTTTCAGAGGAGGAAGAGTCCTTGAGAGGAATGCTAGACAAGCTTTCCTGTAGTTGTTATGGATTGAAAAGAGTAACAGGTTTTTCCAACTCATCTGAATCATACAAATGCCTTCAAACATTCATGCAAAGTATTCATAAGAGTACTCCACGCAAAACAGAGTCAAAATTCATGTGAGATCTAGCTGGGTGGGAGGAAGAAATCAGGGTGACTAAAACCAAGGACAACACATTCACTTAAAAAGAATAATGAAGGCTGGTATAAGAGACCCATTTATTAATATAATTAGATTATTCTTAGGAGATATTATTCTTAGGAGATATTATTCTTAGGAGATATTATTCTGGAGATATTATTTGATATTATTTGCTTAAGTGTATTTCTCTATGGTTATATATAGGCTTGTATCTCTATTAAGTAATGAATGAAATATAGATTGATTCCATAAAATCAACATGGTATCAGAGCTATAGGGTTTTAAGTCTCCTTGTATTCTAGCCGTCACATCCCTGCACGTCTGCCTCCGTTGATTCGTCGACGGAGGCAGAGCCATACCCATCAGTAATCAATACACATCATGTCTCCAAGTAATTCGCTCTGCCTCCTAGATCAAAATCCTCGTCTCTGATTCTGCTGCCGCCGCCGCCACTACTCCTTCTGCCATCACTGCTCCTTCCGCCATCACTGCTCCTTCCATCCACACAGTTCGTCGCACTCTCGACCCAGTTCGTCGCACTCTCGACCCATATCCGCTCTCCATTCGTCCTCACTTAGATCTACTTGTGCGCACATTGCAAGCACCGATTTGTTCGTGCATCTCTGTTCGTGTCTTCGACTTCCAAATCCGTGTTTTATTTCATCTTTCGCCTTCGAATCATACTGTTCAAGATCAGACCGACCTGCCGCCGCTGCCCTTTACTCGTACCAGACAATCTCTTTAGATTGAAGACTCCCGATCCTGAAGAGGGTGAATCTTTGTTCAGATCCATGATCCACCGCTCCGCTCCACTCACAGCCGACGACGCACAGGTTCGGCTTTGTCCGCTCTCCATTTGTGAAGCTCGCCGTCATGAAACGCATCTTCTCTTTTTGCGAAGAACGCCGCAAAGTTCTCTATCTACTCAACCTCTCAGCTCTCTTCAGTTTTCGTTCTGTTCATCCAGATTTCCTGTTCGGTTTGATTCTGACTTGCTTTAGTTTAGTTCGTTCAGTTCCATTCTGATGACGAAACGCTCCTGCCCAATTTAGACCACGATTTCATCCTGATTTGATTCTACTTTGCTTCAGTTTTGCTCTTTCATTTTGCCCCGGAGTTCTTGTTTCGTTCTTCCTAGGTTCTGTTATAGATCTCTATACGAGGATCTATGTTTCTATCCCAGAAGTTCTTCGTTTCGCTCTTCGTGGGTTTGTTTTAGCCTAGAAGTTCTTTGTGTGTTTGTTCTTCGGGTTTTTTATTCTATTCTAGATATATTGTTTCTTTTCTTAGTTCTTAGCAAACTCAAGTTTGTGATTTCAACCTTGAGTTTGAGGGAGGGTATTAATATAATTAGATTATTCTTAGGAGATATTATTCTTAGGAGATATTATTCTTAGGAGATATTATTCTGGAGATATTATTTGATATTATTTGCTTAAGTGTATTTCTCTATGGTTATATATAGGCTTGTATCTCTATTAAGTAATGAATGAAATATAGATTGATTCCATAAAATCAACACCATTAACGATAAAAAGTTCCTAGCAAGAAATAAAACTGAATGCAGAATTACTTAAAAAAATGCACAAACCAAATAAAAGAACTTAAGCGTTTACCTTCTTCTTCACAATTTTGATCATCTCTCCTAGAATATTTCTCTCGGCTATCTGAAAATGGACATAATCACCACAATTCTTCACCATTGTCTCGATAAGCTACATTTCACAAGATCAGCAAAGCATTTGTTCAGACACCTTGAATCTAAAACTTGCTACATGGGATCTATTTGATGATCAATTGCATGTCGATAGAGTAAGATTTTTCACAATTTATTTTAGTTTTTTGGGTTGGACCTCCAGTGGGGTTGAGAAGGAATTGGAAAGGGAAATTTTACCGTAAGAGACAGCAGCTGAACTTTAGGATTTCTATGTTGCAACCTTCTTTTCACAGCTTTCATGACATCTTTCGCCTGCCTGACCACACACAAAGTTGGCTAAACAACGAGTTCTAGATTTCAGCAAAAGAATGAGGAAGCTAAAAACATGGAAATAACGGTAAAAGAGAAATATGGTTTCAGACGCTTCTAGATAAAGCCTAGTACGCCATCTTCCCCTCTTACCCACCAACCAATAAAATAATTAAGAACATTAACCAATTAAGAATCGAATTCATAAACCATCAGCCTAACGTTAACTTGATGTCAAACAAAACTTCCTTCGCCAAGAAGTTGCTCTGAACGTCACTTTCAGAAAGGGGAAGGGAAAAAAAATTACATCCACCTCAAATATAACGCCTACTAATACCAGCCCCAGAGAAATCAAGCGAACGCTGTTGCGATTAGAGGCATCTTAAAAACAAAAATAAATGATAATACTAATAACAACAGGAATCCTGAAAACCAATATTCACATGTAAAAGAATATTTCCAACAAAAATACCTGACCAAAAAAAAATAAAAACAGGAAAGAGGATAAAAATTGATTATTATTGTTATTATTATTATTATTATATGTCATGAAAAAACGGAAAAACAGGATATATGTCCCCTCGTCCAACATGGTATAGATGAAATGAAAAAGGAAGTAATCAAAAGAAGTTTCAGGCATAAAAAAAAAATTGATCGAGCGTAAATTCAATAAACAAAAAAGTCAAAGGGAAGATGAATTGGTTGATGTACCAATGATTAGAATTGATGGAATCGCATATGTCGATGTTCATAGTCCAATCAGGACTTATTAGAAGGTCGCTGGTGGCTTTCTCGACTGCCACAGTCGCTGAAGAAGAAGAGGATAAAGACATCGTTACCTCCGTTCTCCGTGTGTGTGATGAAACAGAAGACCTGTTACGTTTATCCGCAGAAAACCAAAAATTAAGATGAGAAGGGGAATTATGGAAGACTCAGAAGCATAATTTTGCAGGCTAATCCACCGCCATCGTCCCTACGACGAAAGAAATTGGAAAGTTCAGAGTAACTTTTTAGGGATTTTCTTGTTTTCTTCTCATACCACATACATTCGTCAAACTCTCTCTCTCTCTCTCCCTTCCTCTCACTCTCCGCTTTCTTTTCTTCCCCCGAAAAATTAATAATAATAATAAAACAACCCGAAAATCAATACAAAACAAATGCCTTTTTTTTTTCTCTCTTTATTTTACTTTATGTTGCCTTATTTTTGTAGGGATGACTCCACCCAACTCAATTCCACTTATCTTCATCAAATAGACTTGACTCGATCGAATCTGAATCTAAAATATGTCATTTTAGGTTTATTAAATCCTTTATTCTAAAGTTGTTATTCATCAACATAGTTTCTTCATCTTTTCATCTTTTCTGAACTTATTTTCTTGAATTTATAAGCTTTTATTTTTTTCAAAAAAAAATTCGAATGAAAGAGAGAGAAAGAAGATGGAAAAGTGACAATATAGGAAGAAACCCCTAAATTTAATTTAAAGTTTAGAATGAACCATTCAAGTTTGGATTAAAACGACCCAATTAAATTTGGAATAATTTAGATTTTTTATTCCTAAATCATAATTAATAAAAGTTTTCATTTTCATAAATAATTAATGTTATGCTAGTTAAACTACTATACTTTGTATGTCCATACTCTTTTTTTTTGTTTCTTTCCTCGTAATACATTTGGATACTTTGTTTCATTTTCATCTCAAAACTTTTTTTTACTAATCCAACAAGACAAGCATAATGATTGAAGCCATGTTCAATTTTTGTAATAATGCAATATATTTGTACGTCTTTTTTTAGATATAAAGTCAGATTGTTTGGTGTGATTAATTTTCCGAATACCAATATCTAATAACCTTATAAGCATTGAATTCTCGTGCTATGATTAATTTTCCGAATACCAATATCTAATAACCTTATAAGCATTGAATTCTCGTGCTACAACCAAGTTGACTCATCCTATTTTCCATCAAAGTGAATGGAAGGATCATCAAAATTCTTAATTAGAGTGTATTGAGGTTGGAGAATATGTTTGAATAATAGATTTATTTGAGTATGAAAAGAAAACATAAATGATTGGAATTAAAAGATATATATATATATATATATATATATATATATATATATATATATATAAAGTGTTAAAGAAAGAAATATTGAAAGTGGGCATTAATAATAATATAAAGAGAAAAAAATGAAATGAAAGTCAAAAGAATGGGGAAGGGATAATGATGAATAATTTTGCATTAACTTTTGGTGAAAGAAAAAGGGTATTCCATTTACTCTCAAACGTGGAGGGGAATGATTGGGGTTGATAAATGAATAATGACGTCATAAATAAGATTAGAAAGAAAGAAAGGAAGAAAGACTTTGATGTATTTATAATTAAGAGTGGGACCCATAGCTGAGGACGCTTCTTATTCCGCCTCTTTCTTCTTTCCCATTTCCTCTTTCCTTTTTTCTCCATCCAAAATTCTTCCAAGAATTTAAAATACTAAATACATTTAATTATAAATTGTAAAAATGTTATCTATTCTCAAATTCATTCCTTGCATTTGTTTTTCTTAATAACTTAATTAATATAAAAATTCCTCTCACCATTAATTATTTTCTATAGTTTAAAGTCATGTGTAGATGGTACGTTCCATAGTTTATCACGATGAATATTGATGTTGAGATCCAGAAACAATAACTTCAAAAACAACTAACTTAATTCGATAGTAATTGATATATATATATTTATATATTTCAAAATAATTATACTACACGGAGTGAGAAAAACTATTTTAAAAATTAGGTAAAAATAAATGTGTAAAATTTTTATTAATTCGTTTTTTTGGTGTATATCGCTTATCATGTATATATTTGTGTGTATAAAGTAATGTTAATAAAGTATTAGGAGGTCGAGAATTGTTTTTGTTTATAAAACGATCAATTCATGGCATGGTGGTTGACTTATTTTAGTTGGTATATGTTTGGTTCGATTCCTAGTGTTTCTTAACTCATTAATTTTATATGTACTAAAGAAAAAAAACCCATTTAATTTTATGTGGCCACGTTAATTAATGGTAATAAAATAATGAGAACGGAGATTAACAATAATTAATTATGTCACCATCCAATAAAAAAGTGGGTTATGAAAGTGGACGAAGGCCCTATGGTGGAATTGGAACATCACACCCTTTTAATCTAGAGGTGTATAATCCACTCACTCTAACTCATTTATTAAATTGATTAATATCTAATACATGATTTACACGAATATATTTTGTAACAAATCTTTGTCCTACCTACAGTTTTTTTTTTACTTAAAAATTTGTTGGATAGAGATCTGGTGATCACTAATATACTAATCGTGTTAAAGAATTCTCTATAAAAAGAAGATGAACTTCACGACATTAAAAAATATAAAATTTAAAGTTTGGTTGAAAAGATTGCTTGAAGTTGTTAATCTCTCGACTTTTTTTGTTATTTAATATAGAAGTTCACGTTTCATTTAAATTTTGTCTCTTTCTCTTGATGACATGCAACAAGGCATTGGTTGAGTATCCATGATCTATCAAACTAAATTAATAATTGAAATGAAAATGTACAAGAAAAATAAGCTCGAAGACGAGGTTAAGTGTAACCATGTTTAGAGTTAAATTCATGATAGTGTTAATATTATGATGATGCAAAAGTTTGTATACATTATACTTTTGCTTCGTTACTAGTGCACATTCTTACCAGTTAGGTCACTAAAAACCGTTTTAGTAGAACGTGGTCAACGCGACCCAAAAACCGATAATCATGTCACAAGTATGCAACATGTATTCAACAACGCGCTTGAAGCTAATGACAAGGGAATGGTCATATTGGTGGAATTGACACAGTCAATCGAAACTACCCAAAGAACATTAATGGGTGCAACTTGCAAAATGGACATGCACGACTTTCTGTTTAATATCTTTAGTTTAGAGATATCCATCTGGCTAGATTCAAATAGCTTCAACAATAATGACAAAACCACATATCTGTGTGGAAGGTATTCATTATATAAGATTGTTTATTGTTACAAAACTATATACTGTTTTTGGAGAATGAAACACAAAATCAGAAGAGGAAAATACATATAGCTTTTAATAAAAGAACTAATGAAGCACCAAAAGCAGATGAAACAAGTAATTAAGGCCATGCCCGTATCCAAGTGTGCAGAAATGTAGAAGAAGCAGATGGGAAATTAGAATAATAATATATAAAAGGGGTGGGGTTGTTGTTTTGATCTATCTAGTCGTTGCCGCTCCTGTCCTCGTTGATCTCGAAGAGAATGACCACAAGTGCAACGATGAACGCAAAATCCACATTCGGCTGAACCGTCACTCCAAACGTATCCTTATCCAACACAATGCTCTGTAAACTGTGTTCCTTGTGCATGTGGGCGACCACAGAAGACCCATCCCCAAGAAAGATAGTGCAGGCTCTCTCCATCCAGCTTCCTTTTATCTTAAAATCGCACCCGCTGTCCGATCCGTTTGTGGCTAATATCACATCTAAGTGTGTCTTAAATTGTAAAATCGACGATTTCTTCACCGTGAATAACAGATCTTTTGAATCTCTGCTCTCCCCTCTATACGCATACCATTTTCTATGCGCTGAAAACAGCTGTGTTGTTGTTGTTGTTGTTGTGTGTGTGTATACACAAAACATAATTCAATTAATTAACTGATCACATACATATATTATAAATACAGATCTATAATGAATTGATTTACCTTTTGTTGAAAGGTGATTACGGGGTTGTCAGCGGCGTCAAGAAGAACGCGGCGATCGTGGAGGCTGAACACCGACCCTTTCACCTTGAACATCAAGGTGCCGTTAACGTCAGTAACCGCGAACGAACCTTCCTTCATGGTCATCACCTTCTTCGTGATTCTCAGATCCACGGGATAAGGAGCGATATACTGAGAGCCTAACACCGTCAAGGGACTGGCCAACGCAGCGTATGTGGTCTGTGCGGGTAGCTGAATCGTCGTGGGATCGGCCATTAATGGATGAATTTGATTGGAGATGGGAAGAAAATTTAGTTAAGATGAGGAAATGAGGGGATGTTGGGATTTTCCCTTGGGTTGTATCGAAGACGTGTAATTGGGTACCTCTGCAGTATGGTATATATATATATGTAATCCGTGTGCCAATACCACCAATTCTCTCTCTCTCTCTCTCTCTCTCTCTCTCTCTCTCTCTCTCTCTCTCTGTTTATAAAAAATGTATAAAAGAAAAGTCAAATATGTACTAATTGACCTGCCATTGTCACTTTTTCTATAACCCAATAAAAAGTATAAAACAAACATATCAAGTCGTGTTGTTGAAGATATTTGTAGGAGTCGTCCTCCCCCCCCCCCCCACCATATAGCCTTTTAAACCATTCATAATTTAAATGTTAATAATGGCAATCAAGATGAAAGAAAGATATATGAGAAACGCCATGACACAGTCGTCTTCCGTTGCTTGGTTCTTTTCTGCGTCACTTCTTCAATTCCTCTGTCTCCCTTGGATTCTAATTTAATTTTGCTTTCTTTCTTTCTTTCTTTTTCAACAACAAAAAAGAAACTGAGATCCAACAATGGGAAACTTGATTATGGATAATCATACCACTTTTTACAACCATTCTTCCGTCAATTCACCTTTTGGATGCTCCAAACTTCGGTGTTTTCTTTACCTCTTTCGTCTTTTAGTTGTATGCCTTATATTTTTGTCAGAATTAGTATATAACATGTCAATTTACAAAAGCATCATTGACCTCTTTTTTGCCAATTTTTTTTACCTTTATTATTTTAAACAAAGTATTTATAATATTATTGACATGTGAGAAACATTTATAGGTCTGGAGATTGTAGGAAGGTGAGGTGAGAAGAGAATAAGATTAATATCAACTTGGGATTGACCATGTTATCTGTGTGTATCAACTTGCTGAAGTCGGGAATTCAGTTTTTGTGGGCTTTATGTATAAGCAAACTTGAATTGAGGCTTGCTTATGCGCCCATTAACACAAAACCCAACGCTATTTGATGCCAAATTACAGATATAGATAACAAAAGGTTGGTCAGCTTGTGCGGTGTTCTGTGTTTGTTCGTTGGGTAAAATGGTGGGAAGCTTTAGCGTTGTGAAGAAGAGCAACAACTTCCTCAGAAAACACAGGAAGTGGCCACTTTCATCTCACAAAACCAAATGGCATCAAACCTTCGATCAGGACGAAGCTTTGCGAATCCTAAAACAAGCTGCGAATCCCGACCAACCCCACCTTCTTCTTTCCGCTCTTGTTACCTCCTTCACAGCCTACTCCTGCCACCCAACCCCCAACGCCTACTACTTCGTTCTCAAAACCCTAGCTCGAACCTCCCAATTCCACCACATTCCCCCTGTCCTTCATCGCCTCCAATTCCTCGAGAATTTCCAAACCCCAGAGTACATATTTGTCGACCTCATCAAACTTTACGGACGAATGAACAGAATTCAAGACGCCGTCACCCTTTTTCGTCGGATTCCCATGTTTAGGTGCGTTCCTTCTACGCTTTCACTCAATTCTTTACTTTCCCAGCTCTCTCGGAATGCCCAAGGCCTTCCAATAATTCCTGACATCATTTTGAATAGCCACTCTATGGGTATTAGACTGGAACACTCCACTTTTCAGATACTAATTACTGCCTTATGTAAAGTTAATAAAGTTGGGCACGCAATGGAGCTTTTCAATTATATGATAACAGAGGGCTATGGTCTCAATCCACAAATCTGCTCTTTGATATTGGCATCGCTGTGCCAGCAAAAGAAATCCTCTGGTGATGTGGTTCTTGGCTTTCTGGAAGAAATGAGGCAAAAAGGATTCTGTCCCGCTGTTGTGGATTATTCTAATGTAATTAAGTTTTTCGTTACGAGAGGGATGGGTTCAGATGCTGTTGACCTATTGAATAAAATGAAGGCCGATGGTTTCAAGCCTGACATTGTTTGTTATACTATGGTCTTGAATGGGGTGATTGCGGATGGGGATTATAAAATGGCAGATGAACTGTTTGATGAACTGCTTCTCTTTGGTTTAGTTCCTGATATTTATACATACAACGTGTACATACATGGGTTATGCAAACAAGGTGATTCGGTAGCGGGGCTTCAAATGATTCCGCATATGGAGGCATTGGGGTGCCAACCCAATGTGATTACTTACAATGTTATATTGAAAAGTTTGTGTAAAACCGGTGAACTTGATGAGGCAAGGAAGCTTCGAAGTAAGATGCAACTAAAGGGTCTGGCAGAAAACTTGCGGACTTTTAGGATTATGATCGATGGTTTATTTCATAACGGTGAGGTAATTGAAGCCTGTGTCCTATTGGAGGAAATGCTAGGAAGTCGTTTCCCTCCTCAGATTTCAACTTTTAGTGAGATACTTTCTTGGTTGTGCAAAAGACACATGGTAGGCAAAGCAGTTGAGTTGCTCGCGTTAATGGTAGGAAAGAACTTTTCCCCAGGTCCTAAGGCTTGGGAAATCCTGCTCCTGAGTTCTGAAAGTGAACTAACTTCTGTTAAGAGCCTTGAAACTACTTTAAAAGATTTAGTAGGCATTTGAAGACACTCAACCTCCACGGATTTTGAAATTGTTAACTATAGAAGTCCTCTCGACCATGCTCAAACTGGTCTCTATTTTATTCTGTAATGGACCAGCCTTCGTTTTACCCTACTCTCAATAAGGTGAGGAGAAATACTACGGTTAAATGCTATTTTTCCCTGCATAATTTATAAGAGATTCTTTTGTGGGAAATGTCTCTTTTACTAACAAGTTGGAATGTGTGTTATTTTGTGGGTTCTTTGGGGTGAGGGAAGTATTAGAAGACATCTTTCTTCTAGTGATGTTCGATCCTCGTTAGATTCTATATTTTTCTTTGGGCTTCTGCTAAAAATCTTTTTATGACTTACTCTTTAGGTCAACTTGTATCGTTTCATTGTTTTTTCAATGAAAAGTTGGTCATTTGAAAATATAATAATAAGAATAATAAATTACAAAGAATGATACTGTTGTTCTTTAAAACCAACAAATCGTTCTTCGTGTTTATTTAGATTGATTAGAGTGAAAAAATGCTTCTCTGTTGGGCAGGTATTGCAATGACGACCTTGTGTGAGCTATATGTATGCTGGTGTTTCGGTAAAAGGAGAGAACCCACCCTTCTACTTCATGAGCTGGGCAGAGTTTTCTGCAAATCAACGTCTAATAGTGTAACTGTAAGTGGAAACTTAAACTTAAATCAGTGCTTACTTTTTATCGTGTTAAATTATAAATCTTCATTTTCATAGAACGCAATGCACTTTTTAAGGTTCCCCTTAAATATCAAAGATGATTCAGTCAGTTCTTTTTTTTTCAATTGAAACAGAAACAAGCCTTTTCATTTAAATAAAGAAATGAGGCTGATGCTCGGAATACAATAATGGAGACGAAACATAAATAACCAACCAAGAGATTAAATCAAGTACTAATGTGAAGATTTAGCTGTGGAATACAGGCTACTAATTTAAAAAGAAGAACAAACAAAGCACTATTTCTTAAACAATGGTTTAAATTGAATAGTTTAGAAAGATCGGAAAGAAAGCACCAAAGGAAGGAAATGGGACAAGTAAGCTCAAAACGGCCTAACCAATGAAGTGGCGCATCTTAAAAATGCGTCACTTCAAGGGCACCTTATATGGTTGAAATTTTCGCTAGCTTGGCAAGAAAATGAACTTGTTATTTGATCCTAATTGATTAGTCTGGTTTAAAGTATTAATAAGTGGTATTTATCTCGAGCCAAGCTAATTTTAACCTCCTATTATGTCATAGTCGACTGGTACTGATGGGATAGATGTCATTTTGGCATCTTCTAATTAGTGGTTATTTTCAATTGGATATATCATACATTTAGTATGAAAGAACGGTGGGGGATGATGAGGATATGCTTTACCATTTTAGTTTAGATAAACTATAATCAAAGCTATCTGATCCTGCATGCCTACAAAGTTAACCTCTAGTTTTTTGTATTTGATATGGCCACGGGACTTCTTTTTCCTTGTATTCTTCTACTAGAAAGTGTTGATTGTTCTTGAACAAATGGCATGTTGCTAGTGAATTATAACTTTTGGAAGTGTTTTCTAGATCTTAAATCAGATCAGCAAAAGTTTCTTTGGTCTACCTGCGTGAAAGGAAATTGGACTTGGAACTTTATAGTCGTAGTCGAGTAAATTGGATCTCCTACCTATGCATGTTATTTTTTCATTTTTTTTGTGGAAGCAGATGGGGGTACTCTTCAGAAGAAATAGTGTCGCAAACCTGTTCTCTGCCTCTCGTAAAAACTTCTTTAAAAATACCTTGAAAATGTATTTCAAAAGTTTTTTTTTTTTTTTGTGAAGTTAGTTTTAGAATAGTCCTTAATTTTTTAATAATTTTTTTTATTCACAGAAATGGCGAGAGACAAATCATGGACAGCAAGAGTAGTTGTATAGTAACTTTTGAACAATACAGAATCCTTTTTTTAAACACAACTGTATCAAAAAAACTTACAAAAAATTGTTCCACATGTAAAGCACTGAAACCGTATCTTATGCCGATTCAACTTAGCTTTTAGTTGTTTGGTGAGAAAAGAAAAAAGAACTGAAAAATCTTTTTAGTTGACACCAATATGATGAGAAGAAGCTTTTCTCTTTCTATCTCTCTTGAAGGCAGCTCCAAGTTGAATCTCACTCACCATCAATTTTTTAGGATCTTCCCAGTCCCACTAGTGGAAGTTGGAACCTGTTGTGAAATTAAAAAATGTATTTGAACGAACTTTGCATAAACATAAGGTATTGATGATTTCTCTATTTAATATTCCAAGGCCCTACACAGTTGGCTACACAAGGATGGTGGGACGTCTTTATTTCTAGTGGCTGAATACAAGTCATTACATGAAAAAATAACTTCAGCAAAAGAGAACTAAAACGCTATCAAAACTACATTATCTTCGAAGAGAGAGATCTTCAGAAGGATTTGGTAATGATAATACCCATACAGTTGCCTTGCTATCTGCACACTTTTGAATTTGATCAAAATTCATTCGACTTATTGTGCTTTGTAACAGTTAGCATCTGATGTCGATACAACTTAATGTTAATATTAGGTTGTTAATTGATCGCAAATATAAGAGTTACTCTTATATATGTTCTTACCTTATCAACTGCAACTGACCCCTCTTGTGCTTGCTTTCATCCTTTTTACTTTGGTACAGTGCACTTTGGCTTTATTGTTGGGACAAGTGTTTCAGTGCAAGTCCCTGTGTGGATATCAAGTGGATTAATTCCACTTCTATTGTGATTGATTGATGGAAGATTTAACTGGAATTTAGTGGATTTATTTCACTTATGGCAACTGATTCACATCTTCTCTCTCACACACACATATCATATACATACATAGATATGTGTATATATATTTAGTGCAAGTGATTGTTTGTAATTAACTAAATATTGTATTCATGTGAACATGCTTTTAAGAAAAAATGGTAGGATTCCCAGATATTAATGTAAGGTCTACTAATGTGTAGTATAGGAAGGCAATTTAGTGTAGAAAAGTTTGTATTGCAATAACCATAATATGAAATTATTTTCTACTTTTATTGAATTCGTGAATTGTACAACTCTCCAAAGTTTCATTGAATTCATTAATAAAAGTGTCTTTTTCCTCTGCTTAGTTTCTTCCTGGAAGGAGTCAACTGTGAGACAAGCTAAGGTACAGTGAAAGGAGGTCACATGTTAACACGAGTGGCACCCCATGTGGAATAAGTTCAAAGAAGAGATGCTGAAAGTAATTGAAGCTTTCCTCTATTTCTTTGAAGTCAATTGGAATTAAATTTATCTTGGTAGGAACATAGTATGACGTCAAGAACTTGTACCTTCTCTTTTCTCCCATGCGTGTTTATAATTTTCAACTGTTGCATCGAAATTGAAATTGGATACAGTTGATTTTTTGTATCTTCTTCTGTTCCTTCACACTATAAATTCCCCATCTGTGATAAATTACTTTCAACAAAATCAAAGAGTGATGAGAGATTGATTGTTTAATTTTTAATAAACTTGAATATCATAAAATAGATATTTCAAAAGGAAAGAATTCCTCCTGAAAGAGTTAATTTTCTTTGTCGTGGGGCGAATCTAGAAGTTTGTGGATCTGTCATAACATAAGCAATCGTGGGAAAACAAACCTCAAAGTAAGCAAGCCAAAAAAATTTGTTATCCCAATTATCTATTACTCCCACTTTGTCTCCCCCTCATTGGGATATTATACATTTTCCAGGAACCTTTTCTATATGCCCAGTAGCTCTAGCTACCACTACTACCTTCTTCATTCATTCCTATACCCCTTTATAACGATGCCAAAATATTTCACTCATTTTTCTTTCTATTCTCTCATATTTCTTAATCTACTTTTATCTACTAATTTTCATTATTAGTCTCAATAACATTTTTGTCTTCTTTTTTCTTTTTTTCTGAATATAACACAAACATAGTTCAATGCACTTTTCAAGAGATTTTGGGTTATCATAGTAAACAAGAAATCAACTACAAGTTTAAGTTAACTACTTGCATTTACTTTTCATACGCTCTATTAGCCAATTGGTTTCCTCTAATGTCAAAATAAATATAATTCAATTATTCTATAGTGCTATTATCAAGAAAAAGAAAAACTAGCTTCATCCAACTACCCTCCCACCTCGATAATTATTTCTCAACCATTCCTGCGGAAGCAACAGCTATGAAAGGAATATTTATTCAGAAAAGTATATAACAACAAACATAAATATTTAATTTCGATAGTAAGAAAATAAGAGAAAATGAATCTTTTTTTTCTGAGAGAGAGATAAGAAAAAGAAAAAATGGGAGTTTTGTTAGTATGTATGATTCATTTCGAAATAGGATTACGACAAGACGTGGATAAATTGAAGATTAGTCAAGTATTGGACTCATCACTTTGACTCTGAATTTAATTGATGAATCTCAATACGGCTTCTCTGAATTCAAGAAATTTCAACTTTGTCTTCTTTCCTTTTTCTTTAAAATTAATCATTTTCAATAATAATAATTGGTACCATGCTATGTATCAGAAACAACATCTTACAATATATCATTCTAACTTTACGAGTCGTATATTTGATTATTCAAGTACAATATATGAGGAAAAGAGAAAAAGTAAAATTACCTGAAACAAAAAAAAAAAAAAGATGGGTGAATTGGAGAGGATATGAAATAGGGAAGGTCGCAGTGGTCAGGATGGAGAAGAGGGGCACATGAACAACCCACTCACTCAGACACAGCCACCGGTGGTGTTGTGTTAGGACTTCCACGAGTGAGTAATGCACGTGCCCTGCTTCTCCATCCTGATCGGCACGCACCTTTTTATGCCGCCTCTCTCCGATCATGCAGCTTCAAGAAATCCCCCCCGGAGGAGTAGCCCGGGGTTTGTTTAGGTGCCTTTTTTTTAGAAAACAAAAAATATTGGCAGCCATATTTATAGCCATAACGTTGGGTCCTTGGACGTGGGGGCCTCCATGGATTTCAATTCAAAAGTGGCTTTCTCCTCTCTCTTCCTCACTTCCAAGTATCTACGTCTCAATTTCACCTTATCTAATTACTTACTTTTACCTCCTAATTAACAATTCCCTTCCCCCCCCCCCCCCCCCCGTTGCTTCATTTAATTCTAACTTTTTTACCATTTACATCCCATTCTTTATCATGTTACAACTTTTATATATATGATTGAAGCGCTGAAATGGTGAAAGTTGATGAAAGAAAAAAAAAAGTAAAAAATAGAGTGAGGAGTAGTGAGGGTACGTAGTAGCTAGCTCCGGCCAAAATGGATATATCCCCACCCAGAGGGTGAGGGCCAATCCAATCCCATTATTCACGCCCACTCTCTCCCCCGCACAACACACTGTTCATCTGCTTTCCTCCCTGTCCTTTTCTCTCCCTCACCGCCCTTCCTCTTCTTACTTTCCATCCCATTTTTCTTCTTCTTTTCATATATATTAATTCATCCATACCATTTATTTTATTTCAAACTAAAGCTACCCCTTTATTTGCTTCCAAAGCACGTTTATACATTTTCTTAATACATGCGATAAATTTTGAACTCAACTTCTCCAGACATTTCAACCATATATATTATTTGTTTAATCAATCCCATTAATACTGATCCACTCCCGTGTCCATTAAGGATATATATTTAAAACTAATTGAACTTAGAGATCAGGGCCCCCCATGTCGTTTAGAACTGTGATACGAGTAGGAGCCAGTCAGCCATGAAGGGGTCCCTTATAGAGAGGAAGCCCCGGCAGTGTGTTCATTATTATTAATATTTTTGTATGTATGTATATATATATATATATTTCATTTTAGTGGCCCTTAACCATTACTTAATTTCTTTTAAATCTTCTTTTATCAGAGTCATTAGAAAGTAAAATGGGATTATTTTAAGGACCCACGTCTAGATTCTTAATTATAATATCATTTATAATGCTTTCGATATCCTAAGAAAAAACCTTATGCAAAAATAGATAAATTAAATTAGATTAATTTGCTTGCTTTAACCCTACTCTATAAAAAAGTTAAAACAAATATATCATGTTACAAACAATGAGATCTAGGAGATTTTTTACCTTTTTTTATAGAATTCTAGCTACTGACTTTAAGTTTATTACCTTTTAAGAGTAGCAACTGCTCATGCATGTGTACTTCATCAATGACAATAATTCTTCTCTCACTAATTTTAACTATATAAAAAAATAATAATAATGTAAAACTCATTGATTTAATAACATAGTAAAGTTTGATTAATGTACAAACAAACCATTAAAGCAACTTTTCCACGACAACAAAATTTAATAAAAATCTAACTCTACTTTAGCTTTTCCTTGAAATTGCATCAATCTTGTACGATGAACAATATTCTTGCACTCAATTATCAAACAATAATATATATACAAATTGAAGCTTTTTTTTTCTTCAAGTTTAATTAAGGCTAAGATGTGTAACATTATTGTTAATTCATTTGATGAAAATGATCAAATGAAATTTGAAAGTATAAAGATAAGATAAATTTAATGTTCGTAATTGATGAATGATGGCGCGTGATTCTAATAGTTATATCTCTAATCTAAATATTTGAAGTTATTTATATGTTTTTGTTATTGATTTATTGAAGACAAAAAAAGGTGGAATATAAGAAATTAATTTTAAAAAATATGAAAGTGTTGTTCAATATATTAGGGTTCGTAGGTAACCCAATGCCATTGAGCTTTTGTCTATTCATTCTCATGCACATAACAACGCTGCCTACTTATGGTTTGTTCTACTTTTTGTCACCTATATATATTTTCAATCTCCTTTTTCCCTTTCACTTTCAATATATATTAATTACATTCATCATTTAAATCTTTTTCTTTTCTTTTCTATTATTATTCATTACTAATTATTATATTGTCGTTTCTCTCTATACCTCAACTCTTTCTCTCTTTTCTCTCTTTAGACCTCTCCCCTAACCATCTTTAATTGACTACTCAACTTTTCATATCTTTCGTCTAACCTAGCTCTTCTTCTTGTCCATACTTAATTTTAGATATGCTCTAGATGCTTTTCATATTTTATTTTTCTTTCCTTTCGATATCCAATAGGTTGAATTTCTGAACATACTACTGTTACTCTTTTGACTTTCTATCGAATCAAAAGGTTTGTTACATATTACATCAATAAATCAAATTATCTTAAATCCAGCGTGTGTATATTTAATTTTCGAATAAACTTTTTTTTATTTAAATGGTCAAAAACGCTAAAATTTAAAACGAATATGAAATGTTGAATGGTACTATAGGGCTGCTACCAAATTCTCTAGGAGCCTAATATTTAATTATTTCTAAACTTTGAACTTTTTAATTATTCTTTTCAATTTATTATTGGTTTTGAGAGCTCCCCAATTTCATCACTTCATTTGAGCATAAATGTTTCTTTTAATTAATTTAATTGAAGTTTAGTATACCCTGAGTTTGTTCGTTTAAAGTCTATTTTTCATTCATAATTTATTACAACGAAGCCAATCATGTTAGATTAAGATGGATTTAAGACGATAGAGTTGATGTTATTCAATATAATAATAAATCCACCCATAATTATGGTATATGTATTGTCTTTTTGTGGACAACTTTATTCATAGAGATATTTAATATAGTGTTTTGAGGTGGAATAGTGAATGTCCCCATTTAGCCCAAGAAGGAGAAGAAAAAGAAGAAGAAGAAGAAGCAGAAAGAAGAAGATGATGATGGGTATGTTTGAATGCAAACAGTGTATTTCACAGTGGAATTCCACGAGACAGAGTTGAACAAAACCCTAAACCAAACTAATTAATAATAATTAGTGGAGGGTATTTAGTAGTGTGTTTTAATTAATAATAATTAACTTCTTCGTGTTCCAGTTTGAAAACCATATCTACTTGACGTCATATACAATTGAATTAATACACATCTCTCCTAAAGAAATGATTGTTAAGTAAGTAATCTATGAGATTGTAGCTAATTAATTAGCGCATCATCATGATTAATACAGTTTAGTTTAGTGCTTAATATATATATATATATAGATCTATATGTATGTATTCACGTAGTAATTATATTGGTTTAGCGTATAAGTGCACCAATTTTTCCTTTTACACTCTTTCCCTTTAATGGCCACACCATTATATTATTCCCATTCCATATGTCAAGTGGATCCATTTCCTAATTATAATCAACTTCTTCTCTTTCCTTTATTAAATTCAACCATACTTTAATTTCATTAAGAAAAAATATATTGTATAGTAGTACTATACTTCATTAATTACTTCTTCACAATATTTGTGCATACTGAATTAATTTCATTTTATAATTTTACTAGCTGATTTCACTCATTTGAGATAACACGTGATTTTAACACTTTAAACCGAGATAATCTTAGGAGGCATGCATGATTCTTTCAAAATTACTATACTTAACTCATGATTTATTCTTATTTTTAACATAAACATGAAAAGAAGTATATTGTTTATGTAACGAACATGACAAACATTAAAAATAATTTAAAAAACCCTTTTCCTAACGTGACATTATTTGAAGCGTGGCCACTAGAAAGGCATAATAAACACTTTTCTCTTTATGTTTTCAAATTATAAAATACGTTATGATTAGGTATACACTTTTGCTTTTCAACTTACCACCAACACCAACCATCACTGTATATAATTCATTTTAATTTCCCAGTGACGAAAACAAACACATTGGAGGTAATATGTAAGTTTGCATGAAAACTTTCCATTTTCTTTTTTTCTTTTATGAATGAATGGAGGCTCCCAAATGTAGTGAATCCTAAGGTTATTTTGGTGAGTGATTTTAAGATGAGAGAATAATTGAGTATTATTATTGATCTATGGCTATACACCTATAGTAACGGTGGTTAGCAGGCAGCTCAACCGTGGACCGTGCTGACTACTTCCACCAAATAAATAAATTAAAGTGATATCATTTTTTGTTCTTCATTTCTTTTTCTTAGTGAAAAGTGAAATGATTTTCATGTGAGTGGCAAACATGATTTGCAATTCTGGTCTAATCACCCGGAAGACCCGTAATTATTTTATTATTTTTTTCCTTTTTTTTTTCTTTTACAAAAAAAAGCACTAATTAATATTCTATATCTAGTCTACTAGGCTTTTACATGTGTTATATTTAAATTGAAACCAAGAAGAAAAAAATAGTATGGCCTTATCCTTATTATGCATCATAATTACGTCACTGAGGAGGATAAATTCCCTCTTAACTTCTAAAATGTGTTTCCCTCAGATTCCAAACCAAGAAAAAAATGTTTACCATTTTTATTCATTTGAAACAATAGTCAAAGAAGTACGCAAAATTTGGCTTTCCAAAACCATAGAAATATATCTATATATTTGGGTGGTGGTTGTTTAGCTCCGGATTGGCCGACACAGTCGTTGTTGCTTTGTTAGGTGGCAGCCATTGAACCAACAACGCCCATCAGATAAAGCCCCAATGGGGTGGGCTTTACCATCTAAGCCTGTTAACCTATGACGGCCCAGAAAGTAAGAGACGGTAAGATTAGATTGGAAGACGGGTCAGGCCCAAAAAAAATATTACTGTATCGCTGAAAACATCATCAATTACAATTACTCTAAAATGATACTTTCACATTTCTAATATTTATTAAATTTCAAAATCGACATATTAAAAAACATTCATAAGTACAATATTAATACAACAATACTAAACAAGACTCTAAAACATGGATAGAATTACTTGTCAACCTAAAACTTAGTATAAATATTTATAATATGATTCATTTGATTTAGGTTGGAGCTATCAAAATTTTAAAAACCTGAATCGGATACCCAATCCAATCTGAAAAAACAAAAAGAAAAATGCCAAATCCAATATCCAAATATTAAAATAACACACTCCAACCTTATGACATGAGTAGGGTAGTTGGATTATTGTGATTACATCCATTGCTGATAGCACTGAGTGAGAATGGTAAATTTGAAAACAGACACCGAAAATGTCAATGGAGAGTCCGGGAGGTGGTACTTTGTCCATTTTATTATTATTAACTTGTGGCCGTCTGCCGGCCTCCTAATCTCCAACTTCTGTTCTACTCTATACTCTACAGGATGGATACAAAGAATCAAACATCGCCTCACCTGCTTCTCTTATTCTATTCCCCTCCCTTCCTCTTAGCTTCAATTATGTCATGCTTTAACGTCCAACGATCCTGCTCTTCTCGTCTTCTTCTTCTCCTCCTCCTCCTCTTATGGCGTATATATCAACTTGTTATTATTCTACCACCTCCCACCTATTAAGCAACGTCCTTAAACCGAGACCTTCAACCTTTGCTCCAACACTCTCCTCCACCTTCCTCACATTCTCTCTGAAATCCAATAATCATACTCCCCCCCTTCACTCTCCCGAATTCCAACTCCCTCCCTCTCCCGCTAAACTGCTGGCTAATAAGGACGGTGTAGCTGAAATGGCGGTAACAAGGACGGAGAGTGAAAAATATGGAGCGTTGAGAGTTGGGCTCATCTGTGGAGGTCCCTCTGCGGAACGTGGAATCTCTCTCAACTCCGCTAGATCAGTTCTTGATCACATACAGGTATGTACCTACAAATAAATGCACAAGACTTATGTGTCCTAACTACCGTTTGAATTCAGGGAATTGGAATGAGTATGCCATCAACATGCAATACAAGATTTTGTGCCTTGACAACATGAACTATATCTATCTGAAGTGATGGATTTTTTTCTTTGTCCACGCTCTTCTCTGTTATGTGCTCGGGGGTGGATTAGCTAGGATGGCAGTTCATTTTCAAATTTCACAAAACTACTTATCTGAAGCGTATAATTCTGTTAAGAAAATTGAAACATCGCTAGCGGATTTAGCACCTTTCTTTCTGCTTTTACTGTTCCCGATGAATCCTTCAAACTTGTGGTTTCAATCGCTATTATCGAGATTAGTGATCTGAATCTACGATTTGCTGCTGCCATTAACTAGCTTTAATTTTCTGCATCGACTTTATCTACTCTAGGGACATGATTTGCAAGTGAGCTGCTACTATATCGATTCAGAGTTGAATGCGTATGCAATATCTTCCGCTCAGGTACTAGGAACCTGCATCCTTCCTTGACATTTGATCTCTGCTTTTGCTTTGTTTGCTTTCGTACTTCTCATGCTTCTAAGTTTCTAACTGTGCTCAAGCTCAAGAATGGGAACAAATCACTACGATCTTCACTATCTTACAACATTTGCATCCTGTATTCTAATTTTCTTTTTTCTCATTCATAGGTCTATTCAAACACTCCGGCAGACTTTGATTTTAAACTTAAAAGGTAAGTTTAAATTATCTATAATTGATTTTGTGAGTCTTTTTTATTTTGCAGGGAATTTAAGACGTTAAACTAATAAACTGTTCGTTTGTGAAGCCTTGCCCGCGGTTTCCAGTCTTTGACTGACTTTGCTGAGCACCTTTCTACTTCTGTGGACATAGTATTCCCTGTTATTCATGGTCGGTTTGGTGAAGATGGTGGAATCCAGGTGTAGCTTGTAGTTCTCTCACAATGTGGATTTAGATTCACTTTGTTCCTCCTGTACGTTTAAAAATAAACAAATTTTAAATGTTTGGCGATGTGTTTCAGGAACTTTTGGAAACGCACAACATTCCATTTGTTGGAACAGGTTCAAAGGAGTCTTCAAATGCCTTTGACAAGGTAGGATGATCTACTCTTCGAGACTAGAGTACTCAGATATTAACTGGATTTAGTTAGTTGTTGACTATTAGTATGTCAGAGTTTTATGCACACTGTAAAAGCTGTCTCCTGATACTATTGCTAACCTGTTGTTTCGCTTGGTAATTTGTAGTATAATGCCTCCTTGGAGCTTGATAGACTTGGATTCATAACAGTGCCTAATTTTCTTGTACAGGTAGTTTTTCAACAACCCTTATTTTTCTTCCTAGTTTAGTATCAGGCTATCAGCCTACTTGAATGGTCTTCAATTAAGGTCCTTTGTGTGTGTTTGGAAAATAAGATTCTTAAGATCTAGTTTATGTTGGTTTAAATTCAGAGTTTAGACCGTACATATCTATCCTTTATTATTCTAATATTCCAATTCATGGAACGAGGTTCAGGCTGGTGGTGTAAGTGAAACTGAGCTATCAAAATGGTTTGTGAGCAATCAGCTAGATCTTAGCTCAGGAAAAGTTGTGGTAAGCAAAATGGTCACTTGCTATGGAATCTGTCTATGGTGGGACGGTAAAATTTATACTCTAGAATATTAATTTTCTTTTTCTAATATCAATCAGGTAAAACCAGCAAGGGCAGGATCAAGCATAGGCGTGTCGGTTGCATATGGAGTGGTGGATTCGCTTAAGAAGGCGAATGAGATTATTTCAGAGGTACTATGACATTTGCTTATCCTTTGTGCTCATGCAGAGCATGAAACTGTTCGTTCTTGACAACCTTGCTTTGAAGATCACATTTTTCTCAATTGCCCAGTAATGCTAAATCTTGTATAATAGCTCAAACAGAAGTTGATAATGTGATTCTATTAACATGTAAATCAAAATGTTCGTGTCTCAACTTCATAAAACGTGCACCATTTATCTTCTATAGGAGATTGATGATAAAGTCCTTGTTGAAGTATTTCTTGAAGGAGGCAGTGAGTTCACTGCAATTGTCCTTGATGTGGGATCTGGTTCTGTTTGTCATCCGGTTGTACTACTACCAACAGAAGTATATTTTCTTATCTCAAAATAACTTTCTTGATTTGTTTTCTCCTGACGTAATATACTGCATCTTAAAACTTCTTCTCTTCTTTTGCTTTAAATTAGGTTGAGATTCAGTCCTGTGGTTTGGCTGATGCGGGAGAGAAGGATGCAATTTTCAATTACAGGAGGAAATATCTCCCCACCCAGCAGGTACACCGATGGTGTAGTGCCATTTATACTTGCATGTCTGCTTTGTTTATTCTGGAATTCACTAGTTTCAGTTCTATCTAACTCTACTAGTAATTATATTCATTTTCAATTCAATGATGAGTCTGCATTTATAAAACAGGTCGCATATCATACTCCTCCTCGTTTCCCTATTGATGTGATAGAAACCATCCGTGAAGGAGCATCTTTACTCTTCAAAGGACTTGGTCTCTGTGATTTTGCTCGGATTGATGGGTGGTATTTGCCTAGTTTCTCTCATGAATCTTCATGCTCCACGGGGAAGTTTGGAAAGACTGAATCTGGCACAGTAGTCTATACCGACATAAATTTGGTAATGGTGTTTGTTTTAAGCTGAAGTTAAAATTTAGAAGTATACTTCTTCAATGATTCCAATTGATCCTCTTTATATACACAGATTAGTGGGATGGAACAAACCAGTTTTTTGTTTCAGCAAGCCTCAAAGGTAATTCAAATACGTTGGCTTTATAATGTTATTTTGTCCAAGGAATATCGGTGGAGGTTAGTAGAATATTCCTTGTGTACTGGCTTTAGGGATTTCTGCAACTATGGAAAAAAGAAAATAGGCTCTTTAATGAGAAACTCACGTTGTTCTTTTGGTTAGAGCAACACATCAGTATTTAATAGTTTGTGTCAGAACCTCTAGTTGTTATTACTCATCTTCCTTTGCTAGAGCTTCTTTTCCCATTTCTCATATCTGTTCCATCTCAAAACCATGTACGTTATATCAAGTCTAATATACTCATTTCCAGGTTGGTTTTTCTCACTCAAATATTCTTCGGAGCATTATTTACCATGCTTGCTTGCGGTATCCCAGTCTAGAATCATTGGACTGCATGTCTGGAAATGTGCCTAGAAGATCAATCTCCTCTCAACGTAGTCAAGCATATTCTACTCATGAAAGTATTCGGAAAGTTTTTGTTATTTTTGGAGGAAACACATCAGAACGTCAAGTCTCTCTTATGAGTGGAACAAATGTTTGGCTTAATCTGCAAGCATTTGATGACGTAAGTTACCCCAATTTCTGCCTAGATCTTGGAATCTAAATGTTTAAATACGTAATAGTTGAAAGGGCAGGTGCTCAAAATTGAGATCTGATTTAATTACTTTTCAATATTATATCCTTTCCATTCCTCCCGTGATTTTGAAGCCGATCACCAAGTTTGAGTATACAATTATGCAATGATGAACAATTGCTGATCTTTTCTAGGTATAAATACTACTTTGATCCACGTACTTTGGCTTTACTTCATTTTGGACCCTATACTTTTGAAATATTCACTTTGGTTCTTTTATTTTAAAAAATATTGGACCAAAATGGTATTTAAAATTAAAACCCAAAAAGTACTGGGACCAAAATAAACCCAAGTCAGAAGTACTTGGAACCAAAATGGTTTTCTTCCCCTCCTCTCTCTCTAAGAAACATAGATTCCTTCATTGTTATGAAATTAGAAAATAATACTAACCCCAGCGCCAGAAGAATTACAAATTACACTCTATTGATGATCAAATGTTCGGTATCAAACCCAAGGTAACTGCCAAAATTGCTCATCGTATCAAGAGTTATTAGTTGCCATTTATAAAAGTTTTCAGATGTTGGTTTCTGTCTGAAGTGATGGTTGATTCAAAACCTCCAATGCAAAGTTTTACTTCATTGATGGTTTATTTCTGTGTGCATCTTTTTCCCTATTTTAGTCTGAGAATAAATTTTATGGTTACAGCTTGAAGTAACTCCATGTTTACTTGCCTCATCCATTGAGCAAGAATCTGGTGTAGATTTGGACAAAAATGAAGCTGACTTGACCTCCAAAACAGTTTGGTCATTGCCGTAAGTTCTGACTGTAGTGAATTTATGTATCTTTATCATTCTTATTGGGACATTGAGAAAGGAGGATTATAACCTTAGATGAAATTATCTACCTTTGAAATTTACAACTATTTCTGAGGCATATAAGTACTAAGTGACAGTAATCATGTCTATGACGACCATTTTAAAGAACCATAGCCTAAAATATTTAACATTTCTTTGACCTTTGAACAGGGTCAAGGTTGTACAACCGTGTCCCTGACTTCTAAAAAAATATTTAACATTTCTTTTTACTATTTATTACTTGTGTAATTAATATTTTGAAAGTCAAATTGTCAAAACACTTACTTAAATGCAAGGTACAAAACATTTAAAAGTCGTTGGCATCCAAATATCTTATTATCCTGTAAATGAAGAGACCTCTTAGAAATTTAACGTTTTTTCCCCTTCATTTTGGCATGTATCATCCCCATCATTCTAATTGAGGAGTCTACAACAGAAACAATGTCTAGAAAATGTTCAGCACCGTCCATTCAGGCAGCTAGCCCTTTTAAATTATTCTTTGACATGACTTTTCTTTCTACGCAGTTATTCACTTGTGCTGAGACACACCACGGAGGAAGTTCTTGCTGCATGTGTTGAGGCCATTGAACCAAATCGAGCAGCATTAACATCTCATCTGCGTGAGCTAGTGGTGACTGATCTCGAACAAGGTCTGAAGAAGCATAGTTGGTTTGCAGGGTTTGATATCAAAGATAAATTACCTGTGAGATTTTCCTTGGAGCAGTGGATCGAGAAAGTGAAGGAAGTTGATGCAACAGTCTTTATAGCAGGTGTTGTTTCTAACTTCCAGGTGCCATACTGAGCACCTTCGTATATGTTGTTTCTAACCACCAGGTTCCAATTCTTGACATGGTCTCCTCTTCTCCTTCATATGAGAGAAATTCTAATCGCTTCAAGAAACTCATTAATGTCTGTCCCTAGCAGGATAGAACCTTGGAATTTGAATAACAGTGCAGCCAAGTTAGAAAACATAGCATAATTTTTCTTTGTTTGACTTTTATCTTGTGAACATGATAGTGCATGGAGGCATTGGTGAAGATGGCACGCTTCAATCACTGTTAGAGGCCAAAGGAGTTCCTTATACAGGTTTGCCAAAATTCAACATTGGTTAAAGTGGACTACCAATAGTTGTGCTTTCCCTTTTACACTTAGTATTTCATTTTCTCAACTGAAGGTCCCGGAGTGGCAGCCTCTAACATATGTATGGACAAAGTATCAACATCGTTGGCTCTAAATCATGTACGTTAACCATCTAATTGTTATTTTTAAAGAGATCCGATTTGTTATAATGGATAAAACCAGCATATATTCTGTTTTCACAAATTATCTTTATGAATAGCTTTCAGACTTCGGTGTACTTACCATTAAAAAGGATGTGAGGAGGAAAGATGATCTCTTGCGTTTCCCTATATTAAATGTATGGCATGACTTAACCTGCAAGCTTCAGTGTCAATCGTTATGTGTTAAACCAGCTAGAGATGGTTGCTCGACCGGGGTTGCGAGACTATGGTAAAAGATGTAACATGCTGTTGTCTCTTTGCTTTCTCTAAAAATTTGATTAACCACTTGAAATATAGGAAAATTTTCGCTATTGTGTATATCAAATTATACTAGAAAGACATTTTTGCATTTACTTCCATTTGATTTATTTCTTCATGCAGCTGTGCTGATGACCTTGCAGTGTATGTGAAAGCATTAGAGGACTGCCTCGTCAGAATTCCTTCTAATAGTTTGTCAAAGGTACAAATAGTTATGTTCATCCCTAGGAATTTTTCTCCATGCTATGTTATTCAAAACCAAAAGGACAACATGTTTTCCTGTTTGAGTGCCAGTAGACTACCTTACAGAAATAATAGACATCCGGCATTGAAAGGAAGTTTGTGCCTTAGGGTAGCTATACGAAATGTGGACAATTAATCGCTGTTAAATATGCATCTTTTCCTTATAAGTCAGTTTTCGGTTATAATTGTTGTTTTCACATTTTATTTAGTGTTAAGTTATAATGCCATTTTTGAATTATAGGCACATGGCATGATTGAAATGCCAAAACCACCTCCAGAGCTTTTGATTTTTGAACCTTTTATCGAGACCGATGAGATAATTGTTTCATCCAAAACTATCGATGCGTCTGAAAGACTTTTGTGGAAAGGTCAGAGTAGATGGGTGGAAATCACTGTAGGTGTTGTGGGAACACGTGGATCAATGCGCTCATTGAGTCCTAGTGTCACCGTCAAGGAAAGTGGGGATATATTATCTCTTGAGGAGAAATTCCAAGGTGATCTATTTTTTCCTTTCAAACCAAGATGGAATTTTAATATTTGTTTGTAGTTCTGTTGAATTGGGCCTATACAGAATACAGGCTGTCTGTGAGGGTATCAAGCAAATATTTATCAGAAACAAGTAAAAATTGCTTAGTTTAATAAACACCAAGTAATTAAACATGACGGGATGCACTTTCAGCATGTGATAGAGAGCTATAGATGCTTGATTCCTTAACTTTAGTTTCTTGAAGTGGTCAATGACATATGCGCCTAATTGACAGGTGGGACTGGCATCAATTTAACTCCACCACCATTATCGATTATTAGGTTTGTGGTGATACTTCATTCTTTAACAGAGTCTCGTTTTAATTATTGAAACTAGAGTAGCTTGCTCTGTCTAATGGGTAGCTACTTTTCTTTTTTATACAACATTAGTTTCTACTACTCAGTACTATTTCATATAATCATATTAGATGCTATACTTCAGCTGCTTCCTCAATTAAACTTTGAAAGCATAAAATTTCTCCTGTTTGTGAAAAATATATGTTTAATATTTAAACACTACATCAAGTTGCTTCTCGGTTTTCCTTTTTACACTGTATTTATGAAGGTTTTTCTTTCTACGTAAGTAATGAATCGCTGGGGAAGTGTAAACAACATATTGAACTGATTGCAAACGCACTACAGCTGGAAGGATTTTCCCGAATTGATGCATTTGTAGATGTTGACAGTGGAAAGGTAATTCATATGATGTTTTCTCCTTGCGTGGCTTTTTCCATTCATCAAATTGTCCCACCAAGACAATATCGAATCGTTTAAGATTTATAATACATCAGGGGAGGAATTCTTTGCTTTCTCGTTAACCAAAATATCCTACACATTTTATCTCATAAAAACAAGTAAGGGATGCCCTTATTTGTTAACGAACTTTCAAGGATGTTTGTCCAAGTATTTGGGAACTTAATCAAAAGATTTTGAAACAAAAGTCTCTTTTTGAGTTTAGGCACATTGGAATGCCTTGAATTCATAATGCTCCTAGTAACTAAGTACGGGTTTAAGGACGGCGTGCGGTAGTAGGGGATTTGGGGGCAACACCCCTAAACCTATTCAACTCTTCAGTTTTTTTCGTAATATTTAACTTTTATGTATATATACATATATAGTTATAGTTATTTACGATTATGACTTTAGAGTTTAGAAAAGTGTAATATATAAACATACACTTTTATATTTAGAAAACGTTGCAATAAATATTATTTTCCTTGACTCCGTAGAGTTAGCTAACACAACTGAATAGTAAACCACGCATCTCTTTTTACTTATATAGTATTTTTTACTTGTTAACCACGTATCTCTTTTTACTTATATAGTATTTTTTACTTGTTAATTTTGTGACTTCGTAACAAAATTGATGATGTTTTAAATTGTCATATTTGCTGACACCCATTGCGGTTGGGCTGTTCTTAGGTTCTAGTTATTGAAGTTAATACAGTCCCTGGAATGACACCTTCCACAGTTCTCATCCACCAGGTAATCATTAGATTGATGCATTATTTTTCTTTAAGGATTCGTGTTCTGTCAGTCGTAGAACAATCAATATTTTTCGAACACTAGCGACCCTTTTAAATTCCAATTTTAATTATTTGACGTGTTCTTCTATTATGATCTAGGCTATCATTATATTATAATTTCTGGTGTAGAAAAAGAAAAACTTGGAAAAGAATCCTTTAAATATCAAAACTTGTAAACAAGAAATTTAATTTGGAGTTGATCCCCAACATCATTTATGCCGATTTTAGCGCAACCATGATGCATGCAAACATAGAGCGTTTTCCTCCCAACTTCTGAATGCTAAATAATCATGTGTCGTTCATGCACGCACAGGCACTTGCGGAGACACCACCTGTATACCCCCACCAGTTCTTTCGCAGATTGCTTGATTTGGCATCGGAGAGGTCAACATAAAGTATGGTCATTTACTCGTGATATTTAAGTGCTCTGATTCAATAAATTCCTTTCTAGTCCATGCTTTTTCCTTTATTCCCTCTTTTTATCTTTACTTGAAAAAAAGGGGCCTGCGAACGTATTGATGAAATAAGATTGAAAGAAGCATATGAAATACCACCCACGCCTTCAAGAAACGGACCGTGCCAGAGACTTGCCATTCTCGACCTAATTCACTCTCATAAGTTGTAACAAAGGATTAGGCGACTCTATGTGTTCTGGGCCCCTATATCTTTAGCCCATTTAAGCTTTTCTTGTGGTATGCACGTCTGTTCTTGAATGAAGGCATGATTTTCTTTCCATAGGATTCCCCATCATTTATTGTATTTATTGTCCTCCCGAAGGTTGTCAATGGACCCTTTCCCTCAACTTGCAAAATTCTATATGATAAAATCGTCTTCTGTTCTGGTATTCTGATTGGTCCGGATGCGTTAAGTTATATATCTAAATGATTTTATATTTATATTTGAAGGCGTTGAGAATCTTATGATGGTTAGCTAGTCTAGCCTCCTGCTACATGGATCTATCTAAAATTAAAACATACCAAAGTCTAAATTTCATCTACGGCCCAAAGTGACTTCACATTTTATTTGGGCAAATTTCAAAACCATCGCAAACAGTAGTGCTTCGTGGTTCCCCAAAATTCTCATACACTGGAGTTTTGACCTTGGACTCTCTCTATCATCAACCTAGGACTAACCAAAAATATCAAAACCTCAACCTTAAATTAAGATTGATTTAAATTCAAATCAAAGAGATGAGATAGTGGATTCCACGGATCGTCTAGTTTTTTTCCTTTTTTTTTTGAAATTGTCTAGTTTGCGTAACTTGTATTTGTTTTACGTAGATGATCCCTCAGATTACTTCTCTTTCCAACATTTACATACAATTTTTAGCGAGAATATTAGGCTGGCTAAGGAATATCTGGCGTTTATGGCCAATGATACTTGCTAACTTGGTGAAGACTTGTAACTTGTAAGTGGTCGAGTGGTATAAGGCACGTTCGGTCGCAAGGATTTTCAAATACTACGTTAATAGTTTTGAAAGAAAAAAAAAGGTAAGTCGAATAACGGTTAAGTTGATCCTATGTCCACGTTCAACCCACCAAACTTGACCCGACCACCCACATCACATCATCCACCGTCACGACTTGATAGAATGCACAAACAGTGGTTGAAATGGGATGTATTTACATATATTTGGTAGGGAAATTCTGGGCAGAATGGTAAACCATACAACCCCAACAATTTAACAGAAAACTAAGCAAAACCACATAGAACTTAGTTAGATGCCAAATCATTCCCAAGGCAATTGTTATCAATAAACCCCCCGTCTTCACCAATTGGAATTATCAACCATTCATCTGCAAGCGAGGTGTGGTCACTCGCTTCTAGAAACAGTGCTTCTCCACTTTCCAAGCCATCCTGACACCGAGTCAATACCATTGAACTCATCCCTACCGCACTTCCACTCCCTGCATTTTCATACTCCGTGTCGTTGCTGATATTAACATCCAAAGCCTTCAAAAATCCAAGCCACCAGGCGTAAGAAGCTTGCCCATCTCCCCATTCAAAAATTTCCTGCTCTTCCATTGGCGCCACTGGCGAACGCACCACAGAAGGTTCTGTGGTTGACCATGTCGGTTGAGGAACTGGCATAGACTCCATTATCGAATAGCAAAAATGCTGCGAACCTGAGACTATGGGCTTTTTCTCAAACTGAAAGACATAGCAGCCACTGGGTTCAGCCATAGAAGTCGTCGTGGAAGATGAAGACGACAACGACGATCTATGAAGTTGCAAAGCTTCAGCTATCTGTCTTCTAGCCTCCGCCATATTGATTACAGCTTCCGTTGGAACCTTTCTAGTGTGGGACCTTCTTTTCGTAGGCTTTCGGGGAAAACTTGTTCTTTGCGACATCGTGGGTTCAAAATAGCGGTTTGAATTGAAAGGAAACTCATTTCGGCATGGCCATGACCATGAGTGAACCAGAAAAGATATGGAATTTAAAGGATAAAGACCGAGAGGAAAATAACGTACAAGTATTTGAGAGCCGGAGGGAAGGGAAGGGAGGGATGGGTTGTTTGTTTTAAGACTTAAGAGAGGGTCAGAAACAGTAACATGTAAAGCGACACGTGGGGTACCAAATGGGACACATCAAATCTGACTTTTAAAGTTGAGAGTCATTGTCTCTTCAAACTTTAAAGTGTGTCTGAAAAATGGGGCTAAAGAGCTAAATCGTACTCTACTGACCTTTTGCCTTTAATGGAGGATGACGATTCTGCTAGAAACGCCTGTGGCTTCGAATCCGAATCCCACAGCACTGTGTGAGTTCGGAATGCCAATTCTTCCAAGTGTAATCTTTAACTTCTTAACCACCTCTTTTTTCCACTCCACCGCCGTTTCCAATTTGGATTGGATTCACTGTTACTATCAGAACAAATTCTGGAAATTAGATGTTCTTCTGATATTTTTTTTCCAGTAACAGTCCCATCATTTGAAATCATTGGTTAATTCCCGTTGAACGCTACTGGAATTGTAGCGGTGTTAGTTTTATTTTGTTTAATTATAGAGAAGATTCAAAATTTTATCCCATAGCCATAAGTTGAAACCTTCTAGATTCGAGACTTAAACATACTTCAAGACATTGAATCGCTTGGATCCTGCATATTAAGTATTAGTAACAGTAACATTTACCCTTTAATATCCTACCAAATTTAAGATGTTCAAATAATTGGCCTGCAAGCTTTAATTAAAAAGGCCAAGGAAAAAATCATTAGAAACTTAACTAATCAAAGGTATTGATTTTACCGCTCACAATTGAGATCAACCAAGCATAGGGTCCAGATTTATTAATTATTATTATTATTCTTATCAATGACAAATACTCAAGACTGTATGATATAATATTACTTTATTTTGATTTCATGTTATTTTAGAAATCATGAATATTTATAGAAAAAAGTTCAATTACTCAAAATGCTCAAGAGTGTTATAATTGTGCCCTTACATTGGATGGTGGTGATTTGTAAAATAGTTATATACGTGGCAAACGGTTACCATTGAATAATTTAAGAAGTTATAGGTTAAAATGATACTTCTAAAATCACTAGGAATAAATTAAACTCGAAAATATTCATATTTGTACTTCTTTAATTAATCTCTCACAGTTTTTTAGAGGAATTTTTCAAAGATATATGTGAGTGAGGATGAAGTATGGTTAAAAAGTACAAACATGAACATGAGTAAGGACGAAGCATGAATTCTAGGATATAAAAAGTATGGTTTAGAAATCTTTAAAATAACTTATTATCAATATCGATAATGTGCACATTTTTTTAGTGGTTCAATCATAGGAACTTCAAAATTAAGCATGATTAACTTGAAACAATTGTATATGTCGGGTGATTTAATGATTTTTCTATGATACATTTGAACGAAGACAAAGCACATGTTGAAAAAATCAATAGTAGGATCCATTGTTTTCATCAGGTTCGGCTAGAGACCAAAGGTCTTGAACGACCGATCCGACAGAACGACTCAAAAGATAAAGAAGTATCGTTAATTTCTTCATGCTCATTTCAAGTTCGAAGTACCAGTTGTACAAATAAGAACCCCCTCCCCCTCTGTTACATGATTTCTTTTTCGTATAAATTATAGATAGATAGAGGATCTACGAAACAATTACTTATAAGTACATTTTGTGCAAGATCTCTTTCTATCTGATAGAAAAAGGATCGGTTGTCGAATTCGGATTCTAAATATTGGACCTAGAGTTGTTACAATCTCTCAAACATGTTTCAAATTCATTTAGAAGAGGAAACCATCTACTAATAGGTCAAAATGAACGTATAAGGATGAAGATCAACAAACATAAGTTTTGGAAGAAAGTGAACAAGTGAAGGGGAAAGATTTCAATGAATGAAAATTCATATGTACTTGAAGGGATGGTGTTGTATTTTTATCTCTTGGTTCAACACATTTTATGGAATAAAATAGTAATGAATTCGAATATGTTGGTGCGAACATGAAACATTTGATTTTTGGAAAGATCGAAGGGACTTCCAATTCCATTATCATAGAACAAAAATGAAATCAAGGAACTTCGGTGACTATTATTGAACATTTTGAAGAAGTGGAATAAGCAAACTCATGGGAAGCAAAAGTGGCTCGAACATATTCAAACCTCTTTGTACTTGATACTGCTATTGGAACTCGCTTATTTCTGTACCAAGAATAAATATTTAAAAGTAGCCTCTGATGGAGCGTCTACAAAACCTTTTTGTGGAGAGAGTTCTTTTTAGCGAGTATTTACACTTGATATTTCCTACCCAACTAGAACTGGCAGGACCTCATAAGTAAATTCACAATTTAGTGTACCTTTCACATGCCTCAAAATACGTTTTGCAACAGTTTAAGAGCAACACAAGTTTGTTCCTTGAATTGGAAAATTATATCTGCTGAGAAAGTTATATGTATGCAAGTAATGGTTTAGATGCAGCAACTGTATTTCAAGATTTTGTCAACTCTGCTTAGTCTGGAAATCTAGACCAGTAAATACACTCCATCACAAGATATTGTATCAATATTGGTTCAGCATTTGGTTTGGTTGCAGCAAAAAGCAAGCTATCCCACATTGAATGTGTTTTAGATAACACTTTAATTATGCCTATTTCATATCTCTTAATTCGTTCTAATTTCGTTACACTCATCGAGCAATTTGGAGTTATTTAGAACACCATGGAAGGATATGGTTCAAATTAAAGATAATTTGACCTAAATTAAGCAACAGAATTATGAAACAGGGGGAGTCTTTAAGGCAGTAGATTGTCTCAATGTTGAGATTATTGAACTGATGCAAGTTTCTGTATTTCCGTATGTGCTAGCCTAGACATTATTGCTGCTGTTTTCTAATTCTAATTAAATAAGGTGTGATATGGGTGATTGTAACAAACTTTTAACTTATGTACACACTGACTGCTTTAGAAGAATCTTGTGATTAGTTTTAGTTATAGTGTTAGTCAATGTGTATGGCAGTGCAGTCCACGTGGGGTGGCTCATTGTTTCGTCTATAGGTTTTGCAATGACTTTTAGCGTAGCAGAGTTGATTGGATCTTGAGTCAAGTTCTCTGTTTGCGTAACATGAAAGCAAAAGAAAATGATAGAGACTTGGCTTTCAGATTCTACGGTGCGGTGCCTAAAAAATCTCACTACTCCCATTATCTCCTGCCCACTAAAATACAAATTCAATTCCATTTTCGATTTCACATATGTTTTCTAAATCACTTCACTAACCTTATTAATCTTCCTCCCTCCTTTCCCAAGCTGTTACAACTCAAAATCCTAGCAACCTCATCAATTAATTTTGTCCCAAATACTCTACTCTTCCTAACAATAATACTATAATAATTATGCCACCTAATTTCACGCTGACCTTCTCCCAACTTGCTGGGGCAGCTACGATTTGATCTCTTTTTGTTTAATTAATTAATAACCTAATCTCACTCCCACTTTATTTAATTAGAATTTAACTTGTTATTTTGGAATTTGGAGTGGAAGTGTGGGGATTGAATCTTGGTCTGGTGGTAGAATATGTGTTGTGCGTTGATACCAGAACCAAAAAGCCCTGACCGAAAGGGGAAATTAAAAGTAGCATTTTCTTCCAAAGCAAGTTGAGATCGGACTCAAAAGGAAGTGGAATATTTGAATTTTCATTGGGTCAAAATTCAAAAAGTCTGGAGAGGGAGATGGGGAATTTATTACTAAAGCTGCCTCAAAAATATTGATAATAGGCGCACTTGGAAGAATTAAGAAACAAGAACTTGGGCTTGCATTTAGGACTTTTTACAACTTGCATATCTTTCCAACAAAACAGGTTGTCTTTATCATGAGCAATACTTTGGTTTGTGGCATTTCATGATACATCCCACTCTATACACACACAAAAAAAAAAAATTGTCTGTGTGACAAACTATGATTTAGATAATCAAGTGTGAAATGACAAATGTAGTTTAAGATGAGAATTTGGTGGACTAACCACATGGATTATCACAGTTACCAAATACAAATACCAAAGTCAGAAATATATTTATGCATCCATGTTGTTAGTGGTAAATTGGTCAAATAAATGATTGAATAAATTAATGTCCCCTCCTAGTTCTGAAAAAGGCATGTTTCATACCCTCTCTTTCACACCAAATTTGGCATTTAACATAATAATATAATGTTAATTATTTTCTCTCTCGTTTTGCTGTACGACTTCCTGTTTGTTTGTCCACTCGAAAAATACCCCTCAAGGATGTAGAGAGATGGAGATAGAGATAGAGAGAGAGAGAGAGATCCACTTGACGATGGTCTGGCCTGGGTTATAAAGTATGAGGAGTATTATTTTATGTATTGTCATTTGTTATTTATCATTTGTTTTTTTGACTAGCTGTTCAAAACAGAGTACAATTAATCGTAGATGTTAATATTTGTAAGAACCTTTTTGTCTACTTTACTTGTTATTTTAATGTTTGTGTGTATTGATAAAAAGAGTATTATACTTGGTAGTTCTGGCTGGCATTTCTGACTTTTTCCTTTTCTCCCTCCTTTACATATCTCTCTATCCCCACCCTGACCTTCCCTCGCTCACTGCCCATTTTGCACTAACCTTTTGCTTCTTTCTATTTCGCTTTCTTCTTCTTCTTTTTCTTTTTAATATTAAACTCCCAACGAGGAGCTTTTGCTTGTTACCTTTTCCAAGGAAACTCCAAATGTCCTTCCAATCCTCACAGCCTTCTCTCTTCCTCCATTTTGCCTCTCCTTCCCTTTTCATCTTTCCCCCACTTATATTATTTTTCATGAAAATTTCCTACTACTCTATAGTAAACTTTGTTAAACCGATATATGGAACATGTGTGAACTATTTAGATATTTATGGTTTGAACTTTCCACTTCTATTGTACCGAAAAAAAATAATTGTCTAAACCAAACATGTTCCTACTACGTGATTCACCTGAACTCCAAAAGTCAAAGGAGAGGCTAAAAGGTGTGTACAGCACATAGCATTGAAGAAAAAGAAAATACTACAAAAGTTAAAACGCAAAATTTCCTCTTGGTAGAGTCGTAGGCTACCAAATCCTTTGTATGCCAATTACGACCTTTCACTTCCATTTTTATTCTATTTATATTTTTGGCATTTGGTTTGGCCCACTTTGATTTCAAACTAAAGGGGATCCCCTTAACAATTTGGGGAAATTTTCATACTCATGATTTGTGAACAGATTCTCAACGGAACTCATGAATGAACTAGGACAATGATTCATTTACATCTTCTATTATTGTACTACAAAAATTGTAGTTTTTTCTCTTGGAAAAAAGATTATTATTTTGGAAGGTTTAGTCCTCCTTGTTGATTAGGGATTGTCAGATTGCAAGTCTCTGGTTGATATGCTTAATCAGTCTCTGGAGTTGTTTTATGGAAAGTCTGATCGGCAGTGGAAAAGATAATTAGAATCAGGTTTCGGTCTTTCCAAAATAAATGTCAATTCAGGTTTGTCTAAGGGATGACATTTGTACCCAATATCACCTCTCCTCTTGGTTTCCTTTGGGCTCAAGTCCTTTTTACCAAAATTTAAAGTTCAAATCCCATTTAAAAGAGTTGGTGCGCTGCGTGACAATAATATTGACTTTATTGTATGGAATCACATGTAATAGTAATATACCCTCTTGCAGGTAAGGTTTTTTTTTCTAAATTAAATTGAATCATTGACCTCTGAAAAACACCAAAACCAATAGAAACTCTTACTAGTCTAAGAAAACGTCATCCTCAACGACAAAGACAATTACTGAACAAGAATCTCTTTCTATTCTATCATACAATTTCTATCTAAAATGATTTTAATTCAATCTCCATCTCTACTGTTCTTCGATGTTTTATAACTGTGTTCATAAGGAGCAATATTTTGTTTTAAATTTTGGCTTTAGATACAATACAGGTAGAACAACTAACTCTAGTATTTGCATATTCATTCATCTATATATATATATTGTACTTCAAATAATTATATAAGAACAAACAAAACAACAATTAAAAAAATAATAATAATAACAATTAATCCTATCCAAAACTACCAACCAACAGGCATATCATGAAATACCTGGAGAGAAAAAAAAAAGAAGAAAGAAAGAAGAAAAGTTACAAACCAATACAATTCCTAGAAGTGGTAACTCCACCATCAACGACGAGATTATGACCACTGATGTACTTGGATTCATCACTGGCGAGGTAAAGGGCGGCTTGGGCTATGTCCTTCGGCTTCAATGTGGGGCCCTTCAGATTGGCTAGACCCCTAACGAACTCCTCCATTTTGTCCACCTCCGCCGCCGACGGAACCCCATAGTTCATACATTCCTCCTCCTCCTCTACGTCAGCTCTCCACGCATTCACGAGCATGGACGTGGCAACTCCGAATGGAGAAATGCAGTTGACACGTATGCCGTATCGGCCGAGCTCGCAGGCCGTGTTCTTGGTGAGTCCGACAATGGCGTGTTTAGATGCGGTGTAGGCGTGCGGGCCCAAGCCTCCCAAGACGCCTGCCACGCTGGCAGTGGAGATTATGCATCCGGTGGCTCTTGGGATCATGACGCGCGCTGCGTGCTTGATCCCCAAGGCAACCCCCTTCACATTCACGCGCATCACCCGCTCGAACTCGTCGGGGTCAAAGTCAAGGATGCTCTTGTGGGAATTTGATTGGTTGCCAAGAACACCGGCGTTGTTGAATATGATGTCCACCTGCCCGTGAAGGCAGACGGTGGTGCTGACTAGATTCTCCACGTCATCCTCGGAGCTGACGTCACAGTGGACGAAGGATACTGGGGATGGAGAAAGAGTGTTGGCCAAAGCCTGCCCCAGGATATCCTCCACATCGGCGATTACTACTTTGGCTCCGTGTTTGGCAAATAGCCTAACTGTAGCTTCTCCGATTCCCTTAGCGCCGCCGGTTACGATGGCCACTTTCCCCTCCAGTCTATAATTAACCAAAAACTAAAAAAATTACTACGATCTCTTAAAATAAAAAATAATAATAACAATTGCATTAGTATTACAAATAATGAATGAATGAAAGAAAAATTGTACCTTTTGTGGAATGGTGGTGGAGAAGAGCTATTGTCTCTAACCAAGAGGTGAATATTGGACTGAAGGGATTGTTCAGGAAGCACTTGGGCAGTCATTATTTTGCTTTACACACGAACTGTAGTCTTAATAGAAAGAAAGGATATGGAGAATTAGGTGGTGGCCGTGGGGGTGGGGGTGGGGGAGAGAAATGGAAATGGGTATTTATAGGAAGAGAGATTTGTGAAAGTTGGTGACTAAATTTTTGTGTTGTGTGTGTTGGGGGTATGGCTTCAAATTTCAACGAAGCTTCCTTTGTAGTGATTTTTCTTTTCTTTTTCCATTGTTCTTCCAAAAGAAAATGTTGGTAAAACGCTATTATAGTATATAATACAAATATAAAAGTAGTATAAGATAGGTGGTCCATCTATTTCGTTGAGATGATCAAACAATTGATGTTTGAGACAATCATATCCTTCCCTGTTCATTTCTTCCCATTCTTTTGATTGATTACCTTTAAACCTATTTAAGTTTTGGAAATTTTTTTAAATTTTACTTCTTATTTTATTATTATTTTTGTATAAAAAAGAAAATCTCCTAAAGTTGTTTAGTTTTTATTAACCAAAGAAAATATCTCTCTAGTCAAGTGTAAATTTTCATTGGAGTTTGTGAATTTATGTACCAAAGATGGGTAATAAAATAAGACCACATTGCTCTAAACTTGGTACATACATAAATTAATTAAAACCTTCTTCTCTCTAGAAATTTCATTTCTAAATTATAAAACTTCAACTTTCACATGGTTATAAAATAATGACTTAATCCATCTATATCTCCTCTACTCCTTATTTGTTGAGAAAACGTCCAACCCTTACTTGGTTTCTAAAGATGGGTAACAAAAAGAGAATGATGAACAATGGGGGCATTTCCCAAGAATATGATTTATGGTCCTTTTCCTTTGGAAGTTAGGACTTGGGAGGGTGAGGGTTAAGGGGGTTAGGGTTTAGGGGTAATGGAAAAAGAGATAGGTAATAGAAATATAGAATAGGTGTTGTGTATAATAAAATTGAATATCAGAAGATTCCTTTCCTGTCAACAGCTAAACCCCCCTCTCTGCCTGCCTGCTTGCCTGCCTCCCTCCATACCCTTTTTCAACTCCCAAACTCCAAAACTCTATAATAATGAATTTTGTACTTTTCCCTAAAATCTCTAACTCATTCTATTTTCCATTTTTAATTTAAATAATACTTTTCTCTTTCTTATTCATACTTAACCAAACCAAGATTTCATATCTTACACTTCTATACTTCTTCCATTTCATTCACATACAATACCCCTTTTCTAAAATTAATTAATGAAGATCCAGCTGTACACCTACAGTATTTCCTATGAAATCCAGTATGTTGTTTTTTCTGCAAAGCTTGGAGAATATTGCAACAACTCATTCCATTTCATTATATTCAAAATCAAATCTATACTACAATAAGATATAACTTGGCTGCTGCTGCTATATGTTGCCTTTTAGTATAATAATATTTAATACATCATCCATCCATGAACATGAAACCTTGGGTTGGGAGGAGGGGGGGTGTAGATTTGAAATAGAACAAAAAGGTGGGGATGAAGGGTAGATCTAGATTTTGTTTGTTTAGCTTAACCTCTACTACTGAGGTATAGCCTATGTTTTGGGTCAACCAGATTGGAATTGGAGTCAGTCAAATGGGACTTTCGATAAATAAAATAAAATCATATAATATGAATAGTCATTAATTACATGGGACATCCATGATTACGAAATGACAAACTACCCACGACGACTAAACTTATGATAATGACAACTACAATATCAACCATCATACGTATAACATATTCTATTCATTGCTATACTTCAAAATTTATTACTATTACAAATACATTTCATTATTATTGCTGGTGAGTTACCTTTATTTTTTAATTGTTTCATAACATATTAGTCTCAATCTGAAAGTGAATTGAAGAGTTAGGGAGGTAAAAGCCAAAGGTGGAAACAAGCTACTGTGGGTTGAGAAATGGATTGAAAAGGGAAGTGTTTTTCTTTTTTGCTACCTGAGATTCTCCATAATCTCCCAATTTTCAGCCTACAAGATTTGATTTCCATAAACTATAACATAAGAAGAAGAAAAGGCTTAATTGTTTATGTTTTTGCAACATTATAATATCCCTTGCTTTTAATTATTTTATATCTCCTCCTCCATCATTTCCTCCACACCCTTTTCATTTAGAAAACTCGAACTAAGAGTCATTTAATTTCCACTATCGATAGCAAAGAAAGAAAAATCACACATCAATATATGATGATAATGATGATGAAGATGATGTTGGGTCGATTGTAGAAATTAATATACTCTTCACATTTCACGTTTTGTTCATTTATAAATGTACAATAATGGCCCTACACCAGCCCCAAAAGCTACAACCAATAACGAAATTTATGAAATAAACTAAAAATAATAATACAATAACATAATGTAAAATTGATTGATAACAATACTATACATTAAATTCACGTATGTTCAACTAATAACATATGTAATGTAAATATGTAATGGGTAGAGAGATGTGACTGATTGGTTGAAATCAACCACTTCACTTTACTGATTGTAAGGAAATAATAATATGATAAGGACTGTTTGGCATTTCAAAACTTCATCTTAATATCCAAATGCACCAATCCTTGAATCAATTTTTTTTAATTTCAAATTACAAATTGAAGAGTTATAAAATTTGGATCCCAGGCTCATGGTTTTCTTTAGTTGATGGAGATTTAATGTTCTTCCCTTTTCTTTATTCAATAATTATAAAGTGAAGTCCCAGTGGCTGATAGACTCATAAAAGCTAAGCTAATCCTGAAGATAAAACCAAAATGATCCAAACGATAATGATGAACCCTCTCCTCTATCTTCCTTTTCTTATTACTTCTCAATTACTTCAAATTACCATTTTTTTTTAATCACATTTTAAAACTTGTTTGAAATGGTATAAATATTATCATATTCAGTGAAAATTGATTTAGTTCTTCAAAACAAAACAAGAATTCAGTATTTAAAATAATAAAATTATTAATTTATGGTAAAAAGAACAGATTATTTAGTTTCAAAAGTGACTTTAAAACAAGAGAAGAGGAGGTGATAAATACCTGGATGGATTGGCCCAAGCTTCTGCTGTCAGATGGCTTGCTGCTGCTTTTTCCACAAAATAAAGTCATTGATCACATTCATTGTTACCGTTTTTTTTTCTTTCCTTCCTTCCTTCCTTAAACAAACATTAAACACCCCTCCACCTCCAGATCGTGGTGTAGTTTTCACACAAATTTGATCTATTTCTGCATGTATTGTATACATAACACATTGAAATTTGATATATGTTCTATATTTGAGAAAATTATGTCCGGTACTTCATATTCGATTATACACCTAGAAGAATCGAAGAGAAGTTGTTTATTTGATCATCTAAGTATATCATATAGATTTTTAGATATTACGATTCCTTTAAACATATCTCTGCACATACACGTTTATATTTCACAGATCAAGTGTTTTATATTAGATTACTCTTACTATATTCAAAACTCTTCAATCCTCATGATCCCAAACATCAGCCACACTCCTCAAGGGTCCAGCCTCCTTGTTCACAAATAGTTCTTCTCCACTTAGCACTCGTTTCTAAGCCACAAAATCATTTTGCAAGAGATATAAGGATTGTAAAAGATGCCTATAAATAAAAGTATTAACTGAAGGGGGTTTCAATCTTCTTTTTTTTTTTCTCTTTTACCTGAGTAGGGATCCTACAAAGAGCTTGGAAGTCCTCCACAGGAATCTCCCATCCAAACACTCCAATATTCTCTTTAATCCTTTCTTTGTGGGTTGATTTTGGAATGGCACTGGTTCCCCTTTGCAGAGCCCACTTCACAAGAATTTGACCTGGAGTTTTGTTCAGCTTCTTTGCTATCCTTTCAACTGTCTCATTGTGTATTAAGTCTCTACCTCCTTCTGAGGACCCCAGAGGCGAATAAGCCTACAAGATACACCAGTTCTATTTTCCTTCATACCCTAAACCATAAATTTTAATTGATGGGGATGGTCATGTAATATGCAAAGCTTACAGTGACATGGATGCCATTTTTCTTACAAGCCTCCAGCATTTTATCATTTCTCCATCCCGGGTGCATTTCCATCTCAACAAAGAAGACAATAATAGACGATATTAAAGTTAGTTAAGATAAACTGTCCAATATAATATATGGGGTCTGATTCACGCTCTAACCTGGCAAACGGACGGCATTGTTTGGGCAAAACTGAGCAAGTTGTCCAACTTCTTTAAGGTAAAATTGCTAATTCCGATGTCCCTAACAAGATTTTCCTTCACAAGCTTCTCCATTTCTCTCCAAACTCCTTCCATGTCCAAGTCCAAAACTTCCCCTTCTTTGGGAGGCCTGCTGGCTCCTTCTTTAAGATGAAAAGGCCAGTGAATCTGGATGTACAAATATTCAATTTTACATATTAAAAATGAACTTTAGTCGATATCAACTAAATTGGGGTGGTCTTTAAAATACCAAGAGAAGATCGAGGTAGTCAACTTGGAGCTCTTGAAGAGCATTGTTTAATCCGATTCTAACTCTATTTGGGGATAAGTCAGAGCACCTAAAAAATTGCAAGCAGACAGGGACCGGTAATATGAACCAAGTTAAAACCTTTTAATTATTCATTGACATTGACATTCATTAATCGATTCAATTTGCAAACTTTGTTTACCAAAGTTTAGTGGTGACGAAAATGTCTTCCCTTCGGATTCCTGTCTTTATTGCCGCTTGTAGACCAAAACCTACCTGCAAGAATTTTACACAAGTGCAAAGTCTTGCTATCAAATTGGTGAAAACTAACATACAGAATGGAGAGAGAGAGATAGAAAGAATGCCTCTTCATGAACTCCATATTCTGCAGCAGTATCGATGTGCCTATAACCAGCCTGTCGGCAATGTTAAGACACGTGAAATCAGCAAAAACGATAATGAACCAGCAAACGTGAAAGCTCTACTTTTGACATGAAATACCTCAACAAGAGCATTGAACACAGATTCATTGGCTCGAGAGCCAGATCTCCAAGTGCCTAATCCAACGGCTGGTATTCTATGTCCACTCACTAGCGTAAAATAACGCTCAGCATCTTGAACCTGCGATGTCACAACAGCCTGTGCCATTTTTCCACAATATTTCTTTTCTCCGATGCAGATTGACAGGAAAAAATGCACCGAGAAGAACTAGACATAGGCAGTGAAATGAATGGGGTGTGTGCATGTTAGACACGTTTTTGGTAAAAAGGTTGTTCGTGGCAATTGTTGGAGATGCTTAGTGGATTGAGCCTAAAAATGGCCATTAAGAATTTCGGATTTTCTACACGTGTAAAGATAATGCTTAAAGTTCTCAAGGGTGACGAAGCTTAACGATTGTTTGATTATTTTAGTTGCATTCTTCACTAGGAAATAACCAAATCTTTACGCAGTTTCCATACCATTCTTAAATAAGGTAACTTGTGATCAATAATCAACATGGGACACGAAAATCTAAAGCCGCTAATATTGCAAAATGAGCAAAAGAATTTCAACTTACATTGTATGGTTATATGAACTACTACAAAACTAGTGGTACAAATAGCACTGCTTAAACAAAGGGCGTAATAGCCCAAATGTGCATCCTACAGTAAACGCATCGTCCCCGATGATAGAAAGTCGAATTTCCCACCAACCACTACCATGTTGTTTTTGCTTTCGATTACGGGGCTTCATACTTAAACAGAGAAGAATTATTGATGCATGCGTGAAGAAGCAAACATGGTCTTGCAGGTAAATTTTGATTCCCAGCTGTCTGAATCCTGTAAACGAACACCCGTGTAGAGACTGACTCACCACCATTGATGAACAAGAACTCCACTTCGCCTCAAGGAAGCAAACAAATCTAAGCATTGGCCATAAGTTTTATCATATTTTGCACTTCTCTCGCCTGGGCAACATCTCTGCCACCGATTGTAATGACACTCGAGAAATAACTCATCTATCAAGCAAATAGCACCAGTCTTGAACAATCTTGGGATCAAATCGAATTCAGTTCCTTCCACATCCATCTTCATCACTACAAAATCCTTCTCAGTTACAGTATTTTTCAACCAGTCAGCAAAATCAAAGCCCTGAATCTCATCCACTTCGCCGTCGAAAGCCCTCGTTGATGATACCACCGGTCGAATCCTACCCATTCCCCTCCCCTTATCTTGGACCTTCTGACCTGGGTCTCTGTTAATTTCAAACGTCAAAGTTTCATTCCTTACCCAAGCTGCGTATGGCAAAAGCTCGACCCCCTTCTTTGAACTATACTGTTCGTGAAAAATTTTGTCAGCTTCAATGGCGTAAACGTCGAAGGTTTTGTTCTGTTTCGGATACTGCTTCTTGAACCAACTTCCTATGCTAGAGCCGTAACTCCTTGCTCCAACATCAACGTAAACGTACCTCTGCTTGAAGCTTACATCAGCCATTGATGGAAGATATCTTATCTTTTGAATATTCCGTTTCAATGTAATCCATGGCTTCAGTGGCTCCTCTAAGATCAATGGCTCGGCCTTTCGTATCAATTCTTCCTTGAATCCGGGAATAGAACACTTGCCATCAGACTTCGGTTGATGCGTTAGCACATCATCATGACCAAAAATGTCATCGCTCCCCTTCGTCAGAACAATCTGGCGAAGGAAAGGCATAGAAGAATCGGGGCCATTTATATCCTGCGACGTAACTATTTTGCAGCAATTAAACAAAGCAATGAATGAGTGAAAACTGTACGTATCTTTAGCTCTAATCTGGACAACAGCAAACCCTTCGGGTTTCAGCGTCCGAGCAATTTCTCTAGCAAAATCCCCCGGCCGGGAAGACTGATCAAGGCGACCAACGCCCAAAAAAATAAAATCAAAAGTATCGTCATCGAACGGGATCTCGTGTCCTTGGCCCTTTATCACGAGAGGCTTAGAGGCCTTCTTGAATATTCCAATCGAATCCGAAACCCCAATCTGTTTCAAGGAAAATACATCCTGCCCGTTGGGGGTTTCCACACACAAAGATTTCGATTTATGAGAAAGAAACCCCACAGAGAGAAGATCTTGAAAGATTGAAGAATAAAAGTGAACGGCCTTGATCCAATCTTTCGTAGTATAAAGATCACGACGCAACAGTTCTTCAGCTGTGGGAGCTGCCCCATCGATGATCGCCGATGCTCTGGGATGTAAACCAGAGGCTCGATAGTTGGAAATTTTAGGGGAGAAACAGAAATTGCCAGTGATACAAGACTGACCAGTGGTAATGACGACGTAAGAAAAATGAGCAACTAATAGAAATACAGGAATAAGGAGAGCCCTAAAAAAATTCCTCAGAGATAGAAAGGTTCGCATGGCGGAAGCCGTCACCTTAGTAGGACTTGCTAGAGAATCAAGGCTTCAAAATACACAATTACAACCCAGAAAAAAGAAGAAAGCGTATGAAAAATTATCGAGAACAAAATCGAGCAGAAGTATGGTTGGCTCCGATCAAGACATTAGCAGGTCGAAAATATAGAGAGAAATTAGGGTTAAAGTGAAAAGTCATGGGAGGAGGAAGTTGAGATTGTAGCATTGGGAGAGAGAGTTTTGTTGTAAGAGAGAATTTGTGTAAGGTTAAAGAAGAACAATGCATTTGCATAAAGCCATTGATTGAGTTGAAACAGACCGCGTTAAGGGACGTTGAAGGTGGAAGGAAATAAAGCCGAATGAGCACCGGGAACCGCGGTTAAAGACTGTTGGCCACGCGGAGAAACAAAGGCAAATCGATGCCTAATTATAAAATGGGGCCCTTTTTTAAATGTTTATTTCTTTTCATCCTTTCACTAATTGAGGGATTAAATTAAATGATGAAGATTAATGAATAATAATATAACAACAACACTCACCTCACTACCCAACCAAAGCTAAAAAGCACACACCAAATTAAAAGCATCCCCATTGAATTAAAATGCATAATGATAATTATAGTAAAAGCATCAAAAGAAGAGAATAATGCTATTTTAATCTAAAATTAAATGATGACGCACATTTTCACACGCATACTTAAATACTTTAATAAATAAATAAATGGATAGGATTTAATGAGCTTTTATGTGTTGAGTTTAGTGGTTCAAATAATAATTAAATGTGGTTGTTTGTATTTGGTTAATGAAGACAAACGTATTTATGCTTTGCTAACCCCACCTCCCCTTACCAAATGACGTTCATATATCAAGTAAGCATTTGATTGATTTCACCAAAATTATTTTGTTAATGTCTATTTGTTTCATTTATAATTTATACCACTTCCACCTATTTTATTAAAATATGTCAGTTTAAGAGGTAAGTAGCTTTTGGGTTTGCCTCCAAATTGACCAATATGGGATGGATCAGCATCACGGGCGAAGAGCGTATGTAGCAAAGCGTAAGAAGAAGACAAAGTATAGATTGAAGTGACCAAAGGCAGCGGGGAGTGAGCAGTAGACGACTAAACCAAAGCAAAGCAACCGCCGAGTGGTAGCCGTTGGTAAAACTCCAAACTGCCCCTCTCATATCCGTTTTTCCGTTTGTCTCTTTCTTTTATATACTTTTCTGCACCCAACTTTCCACTGCACAATTTTGTCAGATTTAGAATTCTAGAATTGACCTTTTTCGCTTTATATTATATATTCTTCCTGTATCATAGCCACCTAGCTAAGTAATTTAATTCTGTTTATATTGCTAATCAAATGGCTCTTAAACCATTTTAATGGATAGATACATAGATAGATGATTGTGATGTTTGGTTAAGGGTAAAGGGGCCCAGATGATTGGCTGGCATTGGGCACCCATTTTAAAGCCAAAAAAGAAAAAGAAGTTAGGAAAGGAGGGGGGGTGTGAAAATGAAATTGCATTCGCATTCAACGCTCTAATAAACTACTTCCCCTTCCCCTTGTGGGTCTCTTGCTTATTGCGCCGCTTCTGCGTGCTACTGCTAGGTCTGCCCATCCAAAATATTACAAACATTCTATTATTTACACCCTTTATTTATTAATAATTCCCTATACTTTTACTCATATTACCCCAACCATCCATTTTTTTTTTTATAAATTACTCTATTTTTATTTTCAAAAAAATCTTTTTTTTTTTTTGGATCTTATTCCAACAATATAAATTAGATTGATTAATAATGGTTTATTTCCACCTAAAATTTAATATTACTATGTTGTGAAACAAAAATAAAATTATAAGTTAGGAAGGTGAGGAGAAGGGGGTAGATGGGTGACCTTTGCACATGCCTTCAATTATTCCGCACTACCAAATTATCATTCACATTGCCCACAAATATTTACATTATCATTGGATGGTCGACAAGCCTAATGGTGGTGGGGGTGCCTAAAAATACTGAAAATTAATACAACTCTATTGATTGAGAATTTATTTAGTTTCAATGTAATTCATTTAATGAGAGATGGTATTTTAGAGATATTTTGATGATTGATAGTAGTAGAAAATTAATAGTGAATATCGTAGCTAGGAATTGTCCTTCTCATTATCGACTAGTCCATGATGGAAGTATTAAATAGTATAAGATATCGGATTATAATTTGAAAGTATGATAGTCTATGCAAAATAGACACCGAGCTTAGTCTATAAAGAATATCAAGCATCTTTATGGGCCTTGGACTTTCTATAAGAGCATTGTGGGCTTGAACTCTAAAATGGGAAGTGTTGATCTAGATTTGGGCCTATTTCTAATTTTGTGCCGACAAAGAGGATTTGAGAATTCCTATTACTTTTGTTGGGATTTCATGGAAACGCTATGGTTGGACATAAACACAAAATTTCTTCTACATTTATCTTATTCTTTTTTCATATTTCATTATTGAATTGTGCAAATCTACAATATTAATAAAAAGTATAGAGAAAATACAACTAAGAAATAGAAAAATATATATAATAAGAAACGTACGTGATATTATTTTCGACTATCAACGTATATATACAAATTTATGTGTTTTAGATGGAGAAGTGAAATATTCACATGGGAAGGGTCCAATATAGAAACGTGGCACCACCAGAAAGATGGCACGTCGGAAAATGGAAACATGTTGATTGGTTCATAGAGCACATTGCGTGGTTATGTTCAATTCCTACAGAGAAGCTGAGTTGTCGCTTCATAATGCCACCCAGATAGATTTAAAAGAGTAAACAAAAAGGCTAACAAATAACAAAATTTGTTTTCCCTAAGGAAAAACTTGAAATTCTTTAAACCCATCGATTTTCCAGTTGGTCTGTTCCATCCACACACACAAAAAAGAAGAAAAGAAAAAAAAGAAAAAAAGAGGAAAAATCCTGATCACTAATCCGATTCTGATGTCAAATCCCGAAGACTCTGCACCGACGCAACAGAATGTGTCGCCACCGTCTACCCCTCCGGCGGCCGAATCGAAAAGCCAAAGTCCACCAGCAAGCAGTTTCGGGGTGTCGGAGATCGTGAGCCGGTGGCGGAGGGAGGATGTATTAAAACGACGCGCTTTGGCTCTGAGAGGATTTGCGTTTATCTTTTCTTTGCTTGCTTTCGTTATTATGGCTAGCAATAAACATGGGGATTGGAAAGATTTCGACAAGTACGAAGAATTCAGGTGAGGTGTAACTGATAATTTTTTTTTTTTTAATTTTGGAGATTTGGACATGGATTATAATCTGGGTATTGAAAAAGGTACGTGTTGGCAATTGAAATTCTGTCGACTTTGTACACGGGGGCCCAAGTTTTGCGGCAATTTCACGAACTTTCAACTGGGAAATCTGTGATTCTACCCCAAAAATCTGTCTTTATCGACTTTATTGGAGATCAGGTTCGTGTGCCCAACATCATCTTTTTGGTAAATTAGAAATCTAATTAAGTACTTAGTTAGTGTGACTAAAAGTGGAAGTGAAAATAGTTAACTAATAATGATGTGGAATGGAAGTGCAGAGTTTGGCGTATTTGCAAATGTCGGCGGCATCTTCAGCAGTTCCGATGACAAACAGAATGAGAGAAGGCTCTGATTCTTCTTTTACTGATTCATTGGCTGCTTCTGTTACTATGTCTTTTTTTGCCTTCTTGTCTTTGGCTCTATCCTCTACCATTTCTGGATACAAACTCTCTACTCATTCTTATATTTAATTCTTTCTTTTCATCTATTCTTTATTCATTCATTCTTCCACATTTAACCAATTTCTTGATACACTATTCTTTGTTTCCAATTCTCAGTCATCATTTCAACTACTATTAATTCATTCATTCATTCATACAACATAAACAAACATCATCATATCTCCTAAAATTCATCTTTATCTATAATAATATAACCAATCAACAAATTCATCTCTTGTAAGTTAAATTGATCTATTCTATTCTACTCATCCCATGCATCCCTCCACAACTAAGTTTACAAAGCTACAAACGAATAAAAAAGGAGAGAAATCTATGATAGAAATGAGTTGATGAAGTATGTGTCGTCTCTTACTTCTTCCTTGGCTGCTGATCCAAATCCCGAAACTTGGAAACTTGGAAGCACTCCATGTGATGTTTGAAATGGGAACGATGATGCTTGTGTTCCTGTTTCTGACATGCCTAAATTTCCTGGCCGGAATGCAGCTGGAAAATTTGCTGGGAAAGAATGGCTGGTGACACTGGATAATGGCCTCAATGCCATTGGAATGTTGGTTGGTATAGGTCTGTTGATGGTGTTGTAGCCACCGCCACCGCTGCCACGTGCTGCTGGAACTTCATGGTTGTGTTTGCCTTCGTAGGTAGTGATCACAGCCCTCATGTCGTTGGCCGCTCTCTCGATGTGTTTCCTCACCGGGCAACCTAAAGATGTGCATTTGTAGTAGCTCCTACAAAAGTAAACATGCAAAAATAAATAAATTACAAGTTCCACATACAAGCAAGTCAAAAAGTATGGATTTAAACTTCAAACTTCACGAGGAGAGAAGTCAATATCTTAACTAAGAGTGAAGCTTATCATATCAACATTGAACCTAAAATGCTTGTAACTACTCAGATTGATAGCTACAAATATATATACACATTACTGCTTACAAATACATACTTTCATACTAAGTTTAATCACCACTATGTTGGACTTAAAAGTCAAAAGTTCTTTTAATTTTCTTAGTTCAAAAATTGGGATGGGGTTAGAGCCTATGATCTCTAATAAGCTCCCAATAACATATACCTTCACTAATTGAATTACAACAGTTCAAAAGCTCCTTTGATAGATGATAGTAAGATTTAATTCTTTTTCTTTTTCTGAACAATTCTTCAACATGCTCATGTAAGCAGCTCTATCTTATTATTTTTTTTATTTTGTAGGTTTAGTCATCAAGTTGGTACAATAATTAAATAGATTTAGTTTTATTTAATCCACAACTTTGATTACATCTCTTATAATCTGCAGTTAGTTGACTTCTCAAATATCTCTACTTAGTTAGTCCTCGACTTTAGGAGGTATATCTCTCAAATATCTCTACTTAATAGATCGTATTAGAGAAAAAGAAATTCTATTTAATCTTTGAGGTTTAACAAAATTAATTGAAAACTTCTAAACATCAATTGAAATTAAGACAAAATGAAATTAAAATCTGACCTCAGAAAAAGAAAAAGAAAAAGAAGAAAAAAAAAAGGTAAAAAGGTGGAATTTTGCAGAAACTTTGAAAAGAGAAAAAACGAAGGTTGAAGGTTGAAGGTAGAAGAAAAGCAAACCTGGGATTTGGATTTCCTTTGACGACTTTTTGTCCGTATTTCCTCCATCTGTAACCATCAGGCAGTATGTCAATTTCACTTGTTGTTTGAACAACAATTCTTGGCTCTTTCACTGTTCTGCTTCCTCCCCCACAATATCCCTCATTCTCATTTTCTCCTTTCCTGCAACAATTCATTCATTCATTCATTATTCACCTCAATATCACCCCACCAATCAAATTTCAATAAATTAATTCACTCACCATCTCTTAGCTTCCGGTTCGTTTTCATTGTCCTCAATCGAGTTGCTAAACGGCGAATTGGGTTCGAATTCCTCCTCCCCCACCGACACCGAACAATCCTCCTGCAACACCCCGGTTTCCGCCGCTGATGGATCGTAAACGCCGGAGTTACTGGAGCGTCTTGTCGGCTGAGGCTTGGCGTGATTATGGGTTCCCTTATAAACAATCTCAGTAATTTGCCCATCTAATGATCTTTCTACTTTTTTCTTTGTTGGGCAACTTGGAAACGTGCACTTGTAATAGCTTCGTGGATTTTCGCTTCCTTTCACTTGTTTTTGCCCATATTTTCTCCAATTATATCCATCGTTCTCTGATTTTTGTTGTTCTCTGTTGTAAATTGCTAGCTGAGAATTTTGCTTTGATTCAGCTGCCGCCATTTCTGTGTTAACAAATTCTGATTTAGCTCCACTTTCATCACACGACAAACCGCTTGGATTCTGCTAAAAAAAAAAAAAAAACAGAAATTGGTTGTTACAGATCCTAATTTTATTTAATTTCCCTCCTCTTTTTTCTAATCGACTGACACCTGTTGGATTCTGTTTTTATAATATTAAATATCTTTCAAGTAATAAAGATCATCATCTTGCAAGGAGAGGACAAAGGGTTTGTTTGAAAATAAAATATTAACAAAGCGACAAACATTTACCAGTAGAGTCAAGTTGGAAGAAGAGGACTGAAAATAAGACGAAACAGAGGATCCTGTTTGTGGGTTATACGCAGAAACAGAGTAATTTTTAACATCTCCCTTCATTTCTTGTTGGTCAACCTCCTCATAATCATTTCTCAAGTTTAAAGCACCGGTAGTAGGAGATGGAAAAACCTGTAAATGGACAACAAATCATCAAATCACAAAAGAAAAATATCACATTAAGAGAAGTTATAAAATGGGGAATTTGGAAAACTTACACCAAAGGAGAAGAGAAGAGGGGAATTTAGAATCTCAGTGGGGCTTAAACCAGAAGAGAAAGAGGAAAGGTAAGAAGAAGGAGACATGGGGAATGGAGGAGGTTGAAAAGACTTGAATTTAGGAACTTCCATGGCGAAATTATTGGTTCTGTTGTCAGAAGATCCCCCAGCGAGTGTATTTATTGTTTGGTTTATGTTACTCATGTTAGTTTTCTCTTTTTCTCTATTTCTGTTTTTGTTGGGGGGAAAATAGGTCACTGGAAGAAGAAGGAAGTTGGATTTTGGAAATAAGTTTCAGAATGAAGGCTTATTTATATCAACAGAAAAAAAAAGATTAAAAATAAAGAGGAGCAGAAAAGAAGCAACGATAGAATAGGAACAGAGGAGTGATTTTGTTTTGAGGGCAATTAAGGTTCGTGGAGCTCAGCTACTTTCTTCGAAGCTGAGATGGAAGTTTGACTGTGGAATTTTCTCCTTTTTGGTCAAAGCTTGTGGGTTTGACCGGACTCGTCAGGGCTTTTCTCAGAAGGCGGCTTATCTTTATGTTCCTCAGATCACGCCACGTGGCTCATTTCTGTATACGTGGACAGCACTCGAACAACGCATCTTATCGAATATGTTCATCTCTCTCTCTCTCTTTCTGATATATATATATATATATTTATATCTTTTCCCCTTTTGTGATGAATAATGATAAATAGTACATGAAATATTTATTTTAAGCTCTAGTTTTGAATATGATTAGTAATATAATTAAGCAAGAAAGGAGTGACAACGACAGAAGTCTTCATTTCAATTTCGAGAGCTGCTTCAGCATTACATCTCCATTTAAGAAATTAGAACAGTCAGACATTTCTTTAGGGAGGAAAAGAGGTACTAAGTTTATGGACTCTGTTGATCCAATTTTCTTTTGGGCCTTACATAATAGCCCACTGCTTTTACAGAGTTGTTTTTTCAGTGGGTCCATCCAGTTTTGGAATTTGCTTGGCCCCATGTTCCCTCATTTTCAAACTTTGCAAAATGAAACAGTATTAACACATCTTCACTCTTAGTCTAAGCTTCAAACTAGGAGAGAGAAAAGCATCCCATTTGGAGAAGAGCCACTGAAAATGTTGAATTCACCAAAAACAGAGGCATCCACAAAATCTTCATACATATCAGGTAGGTTAGCTTCATTCTAGAAGACAATTTGCATCTCATCTTCCAATTGCATTTTCCAGCACTTAGGGTCCAACTCAGCCTGCCGATCATGTAAAAAGCTACTTAGGATCCCATAGTAGGGCATAAGATTGTTAAATATCCCCTAAACATTGATTCAGGCTCCAATCCTTTTATATTCAACAAAAGAAGAAAAAAGGACAATTTTAATAGCCTAACATTGATTCGAGTTCAAAACTTTTATTCTTGTCGAGCACAAAATTCCTAAGGTTGATACGTGATTATATAGAAATCAGAATGCATTAACAAGTACCTGAAATATTTTCTCTCTCCACTCGAATGTGCATCCCCGGACTTCCAAGTGCTTAAGAAGACGTTCGGGTAGCAGAGCTTGAAACAGTGCATGAAGCTTCACTTTTGTTAGAGAACTATTTGCCAACAAGGCAGCTGCAACTCCACTTGGAGTTAATCTGTTTGTATGCAATACAGTCAAATGCTGAAGGCAGCCAAGGCTGGCGAGAGACAGAAGTCCCAGATCAGTAACCGAGCTATAAGACAAATTTATCTGTTGAGAAATTAAAGAAGTTAATTATATGCTTTTCTACCTGTTCTACTTTGGGAAACAGTTAAAAGAGAGCAATGATCACCTGTCTGAGGTTTTGAGAGAAATGAGCAAGAGGGATCATGCCAGCATCATCAACATTGCAACACTTTTTTAAGTCTAGTCGCCTCAGTAACTTGCATCCTGCCACAGCTTCAGCTAAGCCAAAAGATGTTATAAGTGGGCATCCACGAGCTTCTATTGTCTTTAGCCTTGAGCACTTACGAAGAGATGAAAATGACTTGTCGGTGATGTCCCGACAATATGCTATATTTATCATTTCAAGATCAGGGCAACCATGGATGATTGCCAAAAGGCCAGAATCAGTAATTCCTGCACACCTGATGAGGAAAAAAGAAGACAAAAACATAAAGTCAGTCCAGGTCCAAGTCCCTTAAATACAGAGAAGAAAAAATCATGAGAAGTCATAAACCTGTATAAATCTAGCTCCAAAAGCTTGGAGCAGCACGTGCCGATATGGCCAAGTCCCTCGTCATTAAGATTCAGACAAATTCCAAGCTTTAAGATGGAGAGCTTTGAACACCTAGATAATGATCTCAAACCTGCATAGATTAGATATTGATGATAAGTATGCCACCAAATGCAGTCCACAATACAAGGAGATTCATAGCCAATAAGAAGAATCTTAAGGACCTTCATTATCGATTTCGTTGTCAGTTAAATCAAGCTCCTCAAGCAAATGACATCCTCGTCCAATCAGGATAAATCCTTCTCTGCTTACTAAGGAGCAAGACTCCATTTTTAGAGAAGTTAGGCTGGTACAAGAGTTGGTAAGATTTGAAATAGAAACATCAGTTATCTTGCGACAACAAGTTATGTCAAGCTTCTTCAAATCTTTGTGTTTCTTCAGGATGGAGATGAGACCTTCATCAGTCACACCAACACATTTGCTTAAGCTCAGGTCACTCAGTGATGCACAGCAATTTCCTATGGCTTCAAGTCCATCATAAGTAACAACACAGCCATCCAATTTGACTGATTGTAACATGGATAAGTTCTTTAAACTATTAGCCAGAGCAAGAGTCACCTAAACCATCAACAGAAAACAATATTACTTAATAAACAAGGAAATACAAAGAGGATCTAAAGTTAAAACATAGAGATTAAGTTGAAGGACTTACAGGAGAGCCATACGCTAATGTAAGCTGCTGTAAAGATGTTGTAGCGCGGGTCAGGGAAGATAGCCCAGTAGGACTAATATTCGGACAACTCGATACATCAAGTTTCTGTGGAAATTGAAATGTATGCCAATGTCATAATATGCTTTCAAGTGATGCACAAAAACCTGGAACATTATCAGGTTCTAGCAACAACTTTTAATTTTATAAATGAGCTACTAAGCCAGAGTCTCTCAAACAAGGCCAATGGTTATATGAGCCAATAGGGAGCACAACTAAAAGAATAACTGCCTAAGTTCATTAAAATTTACCTTTAAGGACTTGCATCCATATCTAATAACACCAAGGCAGTCATCATCTATGCCAAAGCATCCCTCTAACACCAAATCTTCAAGATACTTGAGCTTTAATATGGATGGTAAACATTTTTCTGTGATCTGACAAGGAAAAAAAGAAAGGAGCACCAATGTTCATATACCTAACGAAAAGTTAAACACTCGTTGAGCATAAAACTCAGCCACAAGTAACAACTGAAGCCCCAAAAGCCAGGAATTCAATAACAATCAACACAAAGCTAATTCATGAACTGGATATTACGCTGAAAAATGTATATATTCTCTCACTCCATAATTAAAAATAAATATATATATATGAAAGAAAAACCCATTCAATGCCAAGACAAAGCAAACTACCTGCATATAGGAGAGATCCAAACCACGAATTTGTTCACACTTAACAGCGATCAAACCGACCCCCAAATCTCCAATACTCATACACCACTTTAAGCTAATGAATCTCAATTTGGTGCATCCAACTGCAATACACCCAATCCCCATATCCGTTATCAATTTACACCTCCCCAACCACAGCTTCTCAAGATTTTTGGCTTTAGCTAAAGCCACCGCCGCGGCATCTCTAAGCTCCGTTGCGTTGGACAAGTCGATTTCCACCAAATTTGTACAATTCGTAGCCAAACTCAACAACCCAGTAGCCGAAAAGAATTTAGACCTGGAAAGGTCTAGAGAACGAAGCTTAGAGTTGCAGGCCTTAGAAATGATGACCAAGGAGGCATCGGTGACGCGAGGGGAGAGGGAAAAATCAAGATGGGTTAATTGCGTATAACGTTGAAGCACAGAAGGAAGATGCTCAGAACGAAGAGGTTTGAGGATTTTGCGGTGCTTTGCTTCGACATAGTAGAATGACTTGCAGGTTAAGGAGAAGGATTTGAGATCAATTGGATTAGAGGTGAGTAAGTCGAGGATGGAAAAAATGATTTCATCAGAAATCAGATCAAAAGGGTTTGTGTGTTCAATGAATTTCTGCCTCTTCATGGCTTGAGAAGAAGGAAATATTTTTGCGTCTAAACTCTAAAGAAAAGAAAAACCCATATTATAAAACAAAAAAAATGGAGAAGGAAAAAGAAAGCGAGAAGTCTGTGAAGAACTGGTTGAATCTGAGGCGTTGGCTAGAAAATCGGAATGTTAGGAACCGGGAAGAACGAGACCAACTACTTCCTCAGATGGAGCGATTAACTGTTAACGGAAAATACTGATTACAAGGTTTCGGGATACCAACGTCCAATACCCATGGGATTAAGGAAGAGAAAGATTCCTAATTACGTTACTACCCTCACAACGTCGATGATACGCTAATTTTATAAATATTACTACTCCCATTTTTAATATAATAATAATAACAATAAATAATATCTAAATTTCTCGGGTGTAAGTAGGAGAGAAATAGAGATTTCTAGAGTAATCAATTTATGAAAAATAATAGTAATAAGAATAAAAATGGAGGAGGGTATGTTGGTAATTTAAAAGGAGAAGGAGGTCCGTACCGGAGAAAAAGGACAGGAAGGACTGAGTGGAAAGTAGAAGAAAAAAGAAGGTGGGGTTAATAATGTAATTTGGGAAAGAAGACGTCGTAATCAGGAGGAGTCATCCAGTGGAGGAGTATGCGAGGAAGGAGGGATTCAATTTCAAAGTGCATACAACCTGTACGATCGAAGAAACGGCAGACCTAACAAAAAAAAAAAAAAAAAGAAAAGGGTTTGAGTTTGATATTATATAAGAATATGAGAGAGAGAATAAAGAAAAGAAAAAAAAAAAGGAGGAGTTTTAGGGTGGGGGAAGGGGAGAAGGAGAGAAAATGGATGAGTCAAAATGAAAGGGAAAGGGAAAGGGAAAAATGGCCGTACTTATTGTAGTTGGTGGTGCTGTGGGCAGCCATAGTACCGACCTTACTCAGATAAGAACGGTGAGAGATGAAAGCGTCAAAAGTGGGCTAACATTTGGGCCCCCACCATTTCCCATTCTCTCTCTCTTAAAATTAAATAAATATATATAATTAATATTCTCTTTTTTTTTTCTTTTTTTACAAAATGTATATATATAAATGTTAGATTAAGCTGAAACAGGTGTCATTCTAAACAGAATAAATTCTAAAGTAATTCCTACTTTCATGTCACTTTATCATTTTCCATTTCACTAAATTCTTATACTCCTAATTTTCTACATGCAAAATAATATAAGAAAGTATCAACAAAACATAAATAATAAACACGTTTTGAAAACTAGTAAATGTTTATTAATTCATTAATTACACTATCAACAAACGTTTTTATAAAAAAATCTTGTTTATAATAGTATAATAAATTTTTGCAAATGTAACTTAACTGATTTCAATGTGCGTCAATGAATGAAGATTTTGAAAGGAGATGGAAGTGTAAAAGGAGATGTGGTGTGGAGATAGATGGGGATTTCTAGATTTTATTCCAACGCCAGACCTGGTGAAGGCACCAACTGCACCTCCCGGCCCCAACCTCCCTATCTCTCTATTCATTCTTTTTGCCTTTTCTATTTTTTTCTTCCTCTACCAATATTTTAATGTAACCCCTAATTTCTTCTTTTTATTACAAATACTATTCATGTCTTTGTCATTCTTTTTTAAATTAATATCACTAATAATCTCTTAACCATTCGATTCAAATTGGTTAATTAATTAAACTACTTTTCTTGTTGTACATTTCTTGCAATCTCATCTTCTTCTTCTTTTTTCTTTTTATGAGACATTGCAAATTTTGTAGGAATAATTTTTTTTTGAAGCCATGTGATCTCGGTTCTATTCAATTGTTTTATATTTTCAACTTATCTCAATACATTGTCTAATATTAATATTATGATTAATTAATAATAATTCAAAATGCAAGAATCTTATGTCATGGCTAATCAATTGAAACCATTAATACAGTTTTTTCACATAGCTCAAACAAACACCCTATTAATTAAACCCAAAAGAAATATAATCTTAATTGTAATTCTTTTTGGATATGGATTTGGATGGTTTCCAATTGATGTGGTAGTGAAGAAGCCACCATGATTGTGTTGTTTTATTTTTTTAATTTCCAAATGTACAAAGTCAATGGTCAGCTACGTAATCATTTTTGCCAAAGAGAAATTAGTACGGATAACACCTAGACTATACTCACCCATTTATAATATTATTTTCATTCATTTCAATTTTTCATTTTTCTTCTTCAAACTTTATAAACTCAATATTTTAATTTAACTCATAAGGTGTACTGTACGGTTGGAATTAGAAGAGGTCGTTATGACCGTTCGCTTCTTCTTCCTTCCAACTTCCACACCGTTGGTTTTGGTCTCCCAAGAGCCAATTCAAACCCTTTTCTAAAATAATAATAATAGTATGATTGTTGTACCGTACAATTTAATTTAATTTGTTGTAAACAAAGTTTTCAAAAATATATAGCTTGCAGAATAATTTAAGGTTGCACCAATAAAACAAACCGTTTGGGATTGAATTGATTGTGTTAAAGTAACTTTTTATTACTATCAATGTTGGTATCAAAAATTTGAACAAGGAGGAGGAAAATAAGATATACTACGATGACTAAATAGATCCTCCAAACTCTACAAAATTGCATATGAATTAATTTAAGGTGAAAATTTTCACCAATAGTCTCTACAAGAACAAGAGCCGTCAATAAATGTATGGAACCGATTGGTATCCCTTATGATAATCTCTCTTTTAGTGATCTTAGAAATGAGCTTTATGGCATCGTGGCAATCACCACATACGCGAAGGTTTTTAACAACGCGAATAACATGATTTGGAGGAGAGGCTATCAAACCAAAAGCCACAGCTAGCTTCTCACTGTGGTAACCAAGGAAATGTTCCTTCTCCTCCTCTTCTATGTCGAAAAGAACAAACTCTGTAGTTGGTACATGACCAACTGCTTTCAATTCTCTACCTAATTCATCAAGTTTTGCATATATTTTCTCCGATAACCAATGTGATTTGTCACCTACCAGAAACTCGTGAACAATTCCATCTATCTCAATCCAACTGCAGGCACGGATCTTCTGAATCTGCTGTTCCTTCATTGTTGACCGTATCTTTTCGGCTTCCTCCCATCGATGATTTCCAGAGTAAATATTTGATAACTGAACATAGTTTCCTGAGTTCCATGGCTCTAATTCAATAAGCTTTTTCAGTACTTGCTCAGCCAAGTGGGTATCTTTGTGCAATTTACATCCACCCAACAATGCACCCCAAACAACCGCATTAGGCTTCATTGGCATGTTGTTTATCAACTGATGAGCCTCATTTAATAACCCTGCACGCCCAAGCAAATCCACCATACATCCGTAATGCTCGATGGAAGGGGTTAATGAGAATACTCGCTTCATGTTATTGAAAAATTGACGCCCCTCATTGACAAAACCGCCATGAGTGCACCCACAGAGCAGGCCAATAAAGGTGTTTTCATCAGGCCGAATTCCATGTTTCTCCACAAGACTGAACAATGAAAATACAGCTTTGGCATGCCCGTTCATGGAGAGACCCACCATCATGGCATTCCAAACTACACGGTCTTTCCTTTTCATCGCTGTGAAGATTTCCCAAGCTTGAGTGACGCTACCACATTTGGAGTACATGTCAATCAAAGCTGTACCGAGGACGGGATTTGACAAGAACTCATTTCTATCCATCAGGCTGCTAGCCCAGATGCCTAAATCTAAAGCTCCCAATGTTGCACAAGCAGACAGAACACCAACCATCGTATAACAATCAGGCTTCAAATTCTCAGACTGCATTTGAAAGAAAAGATCTAGCGCTTGTTGAGGCAATCCATTGAATGCATAGCCTTGAATCATTGTACTCCAAGAAACAATATCTTTCTCTGGCATGGCACTAAAGATAAGATTTGCTCGCTCCAAGTTTCCACACTTGACATACATATCCAACAAAGAAGTAGCCACAAAAACATTCCTCCCCATACCACTATCACTTATATATCTATCAATCCACTCGCCACTTGTACAATCACCAAGCCTAGCACAGGCAGCCAGGACCTTGACTAGAGAGAAGCTGTCGGGCTTTAATCCCATTTCAAGTAGTTTTTTAAATGCACCAATAGCTTCTCTAAAGTGGCCAGAGCTTATATATCCAGTGATTATAGCAGTCCAAGAGACCACATTTTTGTCAGGAATATCATCAAACACCTTGAGTGCATCGTCAAAATTATCACACTTAACATAGAGAGAAAGCAAACTGGTCTTCACAAACACATCATGATCATAACCTGCTTTCACCAAGAGGGAGTGAATCTTCAATCCCAATCGAACATCCAATTTCCTAGCACAAGCTTTCAAAACAAAAGGGATTGTGAAATTGTTGGGTAAGAATCCCCCTCCACGCATCGACCCATAAAGATGGATAGCGTCATCGAAACAATCCTTGGAAACCAAGCCACGGATCATGGTATTCCAGAGGAAAATGTTGGGCTCTTTAACTTGAGAAAATACGAGTTTAGAGTAATTTGTGGAACCAAAATCTAAGGCACAACAAAGAATCAGGTTGAGAAGGTAGTTATCTTGGTCGAGGTGAAGGCGGAGAAGGCGGGCATGGATATGCTTGAGCTGGTTGAAGAAGTTGAGGCCATTGGAGAGGTAATTCTTGATCTCTAATGCCTTGGAGAAGACGGGAGAAGTTGGACTGGTGAGAATGGTCATCAAGAACCGTGTCGCTTTCAGTGAATCTTACAGCTACAAAACACCTACTGATATATAATTTAAAATTTTAAATACATCCCCTTAAATAATCTCTCTTTCTTCAATCCTTTACGGAAATTTCCCAAACATCAACGCACCCCTCAGCCTTTATTTTCAAGGAAAGTTGGGGTTTTTTTTTTTTTTTTTTAAATAACAATAAATTGTAGAAGCACTTCGTTTATTATTTTTCTTCTTGAGATAATGTTATTTGTATTTCATTTATTTAAGATTTTAAGTACAATTAAACTTCTAAATCTCTTTAATTAATTAGTCGAGACATGTATATTATTTAGTTAAGTAATGATCAATTATAATATTAATCTATAACCTATTACCATTAACTTATATATTAATCAACCCTTATTCTAGAATATCACTGATTTACTGTCACTTAATAAATTACTGATAAATCTTAGCAACGATGATGATAATTAGCATAACCTCTTATCCTAAAAACGTGTACTTAAAAAAAAAAAGACTTTGGTTTATAGTTGACGATGTCACCTTCACATCTCAAATTCAATTATTTTCCAGAGGTGGAGCCAAAGCATTGTATGGTAGTGTGGGTTAAATTTTCCACGACTCTCAACTTTTATTTCTAAAATCAATCAGAAACAAAACAATAAATAAATGCATTTCCCATTTCTTTTAACTTGAATTAAATGCAATATACATATATATAGTGATTAATCTAATCTTGTCTCTCTAGAAAAGGAAAATGACAATAAAAGAAAGGTGTTACACGGTAGCAAGAAGGAAAAAGGGAAGACAGGTAGAAGCATAGTTGGAAAGACTTAAGGCTGTGCTTAATAGGAGAATTTGAGATAGCAACTAAAAAAGTTCAAAATTTGGACATGTATGCAAAAATCAAAAGAAAATCTCCTGCAGACAATAAAAAGTGGTAACCTAAACAGAAAATGAAAAATGAATAGAAGATTTAGGTAATTAGACCACATGAAAGTGTGATAAATTGCTTGAAGAGTAAAGGTAAAATCAAAGCATATTACATCCTTCAAATCCAACAATCAGGAAGCAACTATGCGTAGAGCTACAAAGATAGCTGACCAAGAAGAGTTTCCACAGTGAAAACCACATCCTACAAAATCAAGAGATAAAAACCCGATCAAAAGTGTTATTTGAGCAAAGCAATTCGAGGAGAACAGGGCAAGCAAGGTCATTTTCAACCACAGAATCGACCCAGAATTAAAATATCCACCATTAAATCCATAAATAGAAGAGTTCAACATCAATATCAACAATTTTATTTTTTATAAATATGGGATTGTCTGGGCTAGTTCACACACCTCGACTAATCTCATGGAACAACTAATGTTAACAATCAATCAGCATGTTTTATTTGTACTCATACAATATTAAAAAATAACAGATATCATCAATTAACCAGCCGAAGTATAGAAACAAATACCTAAGATCTATAACTTAATATGAGTAGACATAATTATTAAAGTCAACTGATTCCAATATCCACCATGCAATATTGAAATCCTTATATCATGTGAACATTATAATCCTTCGAATCAACCATAGCACAGTTTCAACTAATTGCACATTCATATGAAGAGAAAATTACAATCTGTAATAAGTGAATTTGAAGGACTGCAACATATTAAATCATAGCAATGTTTTCACCATGCGGCTAAGTTGTCTTAGGAACAGCAGATGGATTGGTAAAAAGACATGAAAACGTATTTAGAGAATAAAACAATCATTCTTTAGGATCGTCAGCACAAATTGCATAACACGATCAACACCCAAAGGATGTTTAGCATATTGAACAACAAAGAAGTGACACGTAATAAGGTAGAAGATCCTTTTGTCATCGGAGTTTGTGACCTACAACAATTAACTCCAATGAACTTAATATTCATAATCATCTAAGATCCCTCCCCCAAAATCATCCAAGGAGGTCGGAATAATAACAGGATATAGGAAAGAAAAGCTAAAAGTTAAGATTGGTGTGCCCTATCCACATCCTTTAGGATCTTCGGCACAAATTGCATAACATGATCAATGCCCAAAGGATGTTTAGCATCTTGAACAATAAACAACTGACACGTAACCTCTAAGGCTCTAGGATAGAAGATCCTTTTGTCGTCAGAGTTTATGACCAACAATTATCAACTTCAATGAACTTAATATTCATGATCATCTAAGATACCCTCCCTCAACATCACCCAAGGAGGTTGGAACAATAACTGGATATAGGGAAGCAAAGCTAAAAATTATGATTCGGGTATCCTATTCATCCTTTAGGATCCTCAGCACGAATTGTATAACACAATCACTGCCCAAAGGATGTTTAGCATCTTGAACGGCACACATAACCTCTAAGGCTCTAGGGTAGAAGATCCTTTGCTGCCAGAGTTTATGACCTACAACTATTAACTTTGATGAACTTAATATTCGCATAATCATCTAAGATCCCCTCACCCAAAATCATCCAAGGAGGTTGGAACAATAACTAATCTAGGGAAAAAAAGCTAAACATTATGATTGGCGCGTCCAAGGGTTTAGAAGGAAGCACCGAGTGTTTATATATGACACAAACACATAGTAGCATAGTTGTAAAACTTTAATCACTCGAGCTGAATCCCGAAGCACTTGTTCAGTGAGCAAAAATGTCATATATTGCCAACTTTATCATTTTTATTAGTGCATTTTCACGTGTGCAAGAAAGAATAATTGATGCCACACATAAAGACAAAGAATAACAAGTTAAATTGCTAAAAAGACATGTTGTGGAGGAGATACCAGTGGTTGTTTTGACATGACATAGAGAAATCAGCAACACTGGTGTAGTTAAGAATCACGAGTCAATTCATCTGAATCTGAATCACTGGCATTATAGCCTATTGTAATCAATGTGAGCTTATGAAATTAGCAAGAGATGTTCAAGGAGGATGGATAAGATAAGGAAAAGACATTAACAAATAAGAGATTTATATTGTAACAATCAACCTGGATGTTTATCACTAACTTTCCAGACGGACGATCGACTTCTTGATGCTTTTGTCATCCAAATTCTTCCCTAAAATCAATAGTAAACAAACTATAAAAAATCCATTAACCCAACTCTCGAACAATTGATGATCTTAAGACATCCTCAAATTCACAAAAAAAAAATCTAGAAATTATAAAGAACCAAAAACCACGGAGAAAACTGAGAACTATTTTTAGCCGAAACATAACAGACTTTTACAGTACATACGATACACACGGTTGACCAATAATACCCAAAAACATCTACATAAGCGGAAGATTTTCGAGAAGTGAAGTAAATTAGGCATGATTTTTGGAGGAATTGATAAAGCAATGGGATCTAAATAAATTGATGGGGGAAGAAATTGACCTTCTGAGCATCTCGAGGAACCCCATAACCGCTATAATACATTTGACCCACCAAGACCTGCATGTTGATATCGCCAGCTTTGGCTTCCTTCAAAGTGTCCTTGAACCATCTTTTGACGCAATCAGAAACAACCTCTGATAAAGGAACGCGATTCAAGGCCTCTGTTGCTCCGCTAATCTCCATGTATTACAACTTGAACGGCTTCGATTACTGGAACCGAAACCTTGACCTTATGATATGGGGAGATTCTGAAGCGCCGGAAACGCTATATTTGGTTAAAACTTAAAAGAAGGGAAATGAATCTCATAAAAAAAGGGAGAAGAAATTGAGAGAAGTGAAGTCGTGTATGAAGGGATTAGTATAAGAAATTGAGAACGGAAGAAGTTTTTCTTACCTTCCTTCTTCCTGGTACGAAAATCGTTGTCCTCTTGCTGGGTTTTCTTTTATAAAATAAAGAATAAGAAACCCAGAAAAAAAGAGAAAAAAGAAAATAAAAAAAAAAGGTCGAGCGTTTGGGAGATTTTGAAAATTAAGAAGGATATACCGACGACCGAAGAAGTGGGACGGTGGGGTTTGGTTTTCGGATCTACTGCAACGCCGTCGTTTTAATTATCAAATTCCTGTCCACGGCCGCCCCGCTACTTTTCTTTTCCTTTTCCTTTTCTTTTTCTTTTTCTTTTTAAATCAAAATTCTTTTTTCATTTATTTTTTGTTTCAAATAATTCCAAAATTATTTATCTCCATTTATTATTATATATATAATACTTTAATTCATTTTCCTACATTGATAAACTATTTTAAAATTTTAATTTTTTTTAAAAAAAATTCGTCGGGTGACAAAAATATTTTTTTAAAAATAACAAATCCCATCTTTTTTGTCTATTGCAGACGAATATGAGAATTTAGAAAATGTACTGACAATTATTCTATTATTATAATTATTTTTACTGCTTTTTTTTTTTGCAAGAATTTCTTTCTTTTTTGCAAGAATTTCTTTCTTTTTTGCAATAGAGTATTTTGAGAATCAACCTAATCTAATTAACAAGTTTATATCATTTGACTAGTAATCAAACATTCTAATAAAAAATCATATCAATTATAAAAATAAAAAAATTAAGAGATTTTAGTCTTGGGGTGGGGGAATTTATGGTGTAATGTGTGTTGTTTTTCTTAGCTACCGTTGTTTTTTTGGCATAAATAATTAGATGTAAACGATAATTTCTTTTTAATATATTTAATATGTTTAGATCATTAGAAACGATCTTATATGTATGAAAAGTGTTTGTAGGTTTAATTTTAAGAACAAACCGATTACCGAATAGAGCTTCTATTGTTTACAAACTAACACATCGATGTAAAACTACCATGTACATTTTAAACAAATCACCAATCTAAAAATCTCTATCGACTATTGTCGTACAAATGAAATATGCACATCAACACCAATAGTGAATACTATTATAAAATAACAAGGCAAAAAAGATGGATGAGAGTTTGACTCCATCTAGTATTGTTTAAATTGATTAATAAATAAACAGTGAAAATCACGTTTGAAATTTATTACCCATTTACATTTTTACCTTTATTTTGTAGACAAATAATAGGCACGCTCTAACACAAACTTAGTTATTCATACTTAATTCATATCAATCACAACACGACTTGACAACCTTCGTTCGAGATTAGTTCTAAATAAATTGCATAGGATAACATTTTGATAATAAAATATAACAATTATAGCAAATTGTTTTATAATTTTGCAAATATTACAAAATTCTCACTTCTCCATATTAAATTTGTTATTATTCATAAACTATAATTCAATAACCTATTTATCTTCCTATTTTTAATGTTATTATCATTATTTATTTATTCTCCCACTTTTTAAGGCTATAATTATTTGTTTATTCTTATTATAGAAAAATTATTTGTTTTTTTTGTTTTAATCTTAATTTTAAAACATCAAAACTACAGTAAATGCAATATGAAATATAAAACAATGATTGTTGATCGAAGTAATTTAATTTCAATTGTGATTTTCTTTTTACTTTCTTCGACGTGTATTTTGAGTTGTATCATATTTCAAATGATCTTGTTTTGTTTTTTATATTATTTTTTTTGTTTTACTTTTATTTCAGTTTCGTATATTAGTGTTGTGAATATTTATATTGTATGTATTAGTTGGTTAATATACTTACTACGTGACTTTTGTTTTTTCAAATTTTATGGAGTCCATTAAAGTATTATTAAGTATATAAATTATGTAACTCAGTGTATCATTATCAAGTATACCAACAATATATTTTTAAAACATATCAGTAAAGTGAATCATTATCAAGTATATGAATTAAGTTTACAAATGTATATCAATAGTATATCAAGTGTATAAGTAGGACTTCAAGCATATAAAGTGCATTTAATCAATCAATTGTATGAGTGAATAATACTAAATGTATTTGCAGTGTATTAGGTGTATCAAACATATATTAGTAATATTTAAGGTGTGTATTAAAAGGTATCGAGTGTATTAAAAAGTATCAGATGCATCAAGTGTATCAATCAAATGTATCGGATATAGCAAGAAGTATCAATGAGTGAATTATGTGTATCAGACGTGTATAAAGTGTATCAAACATGTATGTTAGTAACGAGAGCATTTGTGATGTTTTACCTATTGATGTATGAGCTGAATTTCGTTTTTGCCATTTTCGCAAATAATAAAATGCGTGTGCTATAGACGTAATTATTATAACTTATTTTGTCATTTTTGCAACTGTCCGTTACTTCTAAATCTTTCCTCACACCTACAAATCACTCCCACTATTACCCTCAATAATCAATAATTTAATGGCAGTTGTGTAACATTCCTAAAATGTTTGCTGCCCATAGTTTTCCATTTATAGAATGTACAATGTGGGCATCAAAGAAACTGAAAGTACAAAAATACTTCCAATTTTCTTTCAGCCTTGGACTCTTTTATTTTCTTCATTGCTTTCAATGTTTTTGATCCAGACCGTTGGATTACCAAAGTTGTGCAAATCAACGAAACATATTGCAACACGTAGCATTCTTCTTGCTCCGTACTATAAGCGCGAAACACTTAATCAACCTCTACGTTTCTTCACTACCTCACTGCGAGGGAAGTGAGAAGTGGGAATTGGGAACTGGGAACTGAGAGCCTCTCCGTGACGCCTCATTTCGCGCTCTCTTTTTGAGATTTCACGCATTAATCCATACTCTCCTCTGCTCCTCTTCTCTCTCTCGCGACTTCACAGAGTTCGCGAGAGAGTGAAAGCGAACTTCATTATCCTGAAACATCTCCGGGAGGAGTTACCAGATATTGATACCTCTATCTCAATCCATCGCCTTCATAAACTTCGTTTCTTCCAACGGTGAGGCCTTCATTTTAATCGGTCACCTGCGGAGGAAGGTAAGTGTTTAGATTGTGAGAATCTCGTATGATTCTTTGGTTTTGGATTCAAAATGATTCCACATTGTTACTGTTTTATACTTGTAGCGACTATAGATTTTTCTGGTTTATAGTCTCTTAGAAGTTAGTATTCAATATAACTGGTGATGATCAAATTCAAATCGAAGTGCGTATTCTTATATTGATTCTTGTTCCAAAATCTGGTTATCCGAGTAATGCTCGGGAGTTGTTGCATTTAAGATGAGAAGAATAATTGGCGAAGTATTGATTGTACGTGTTTATGAAATGCTCTTTTGGATGAGGGACCTGTTCATATGAGTTATATAATTTCGGTAATTTAACTATTTTATTCTGAAACAAGTTGTACTTTGAATAAACGCTAATTTGTCGAACGATATGATGGTTTTTTTCTCTACAGCGCTGTATAATTTTATATGCTGTTCCTTTTGTAATGATACTGCCATGGATTAAACTTAAGAAACGAGGTTTTGTAAGTCTCGTTATCCACACCATTAGTTTTTTGGTTACTACTTGTTTCTTTCGTCCACGCTTAGAATTTACACTGTGATTGATGTAGTTTCAGCTGTAATTTTTTGGTCACTAATTTTATATTTCTACTGTGTTGAGAATTTACATTGTAATTGTTATCTACACCATTAATTTTTTGGTTCCTACTTCTTTCTTTTGTAATCATACCGTTCCTTATGCATTTTGTCATTTTGAATTAATTTTATATTGCTAACTTGTACTCGATGTAGCTTCATCTGTTCCTTTTGTTTTACTCATAAATAGTCCTTTAAGCAATTGAGTGTTTGATTCTACCTTCTTTCTCACCTTATCATTTTGACAATATTTTGTTATCATCATTTTTACTTCTCAGTTTTTACACTTTTCCAACGTTTGCTTCTATACCTTCTGTTCCCCCAAATAGTGCAGTTTTGTAGAGCCATAAGTAAGCAGCAAATAAATTATGTGGACTAAATGTAGTTTACCTCTCAGACAAATAAATTATGTTGGGGTTCCCATTGGATGAGTTTGTTGTGTGGGATGACATGTGTCTTTTGTTACTATGTTGAGTATATTTTTTTTTCGTTTATGAATTGGACTAGATTTTTTTTCAGTTCTCCATATGAAAGAATGAATACAAGAAAGAAGGCTCTAAAGTTCAAACCTGGACCTGCCGCTCGATTTAATGCTGATGCATCGTGTAGAAATTTGAGCAAGTGTCACCTTGGAGGCGTAATATTTGGATGCACGAACAGCACCATAAAGGAATGTCTTTCCAAACAGCTTTTTGGTTTGTATCCACCACTCAATCAAGATTTTTTCCTTCTTTGTTTTTTCTCTTTTCTTTCTTGTCTATACTAACATTACTAGGTTTATATTTACCCTTCACCGTTTTGGTAGCTTAGAGAATGTCATTTATTTTGTTGGAATTGGAAATCAAATAGTGATATCCAGCACTTTGTTGTTCTTACAGTTTTCCTTCCCTCTTCACTCTAGATTATCCTCGTGTTTCATTTCAACTTTTTGTCCTCTGAACGCTAACATCTTTATTCTCCATTTATGCAGGTTTGCCTTCTCAACACTTTTCATATGTGATGAACATTGATCCTGGTTTGCCTTTGTTTCTATTCAACTATAGTGAGAGAAAATTGCATGGCATCTTTGAGGCGGCTAGTTCAGGTCAGATGAATATTAACACATATGGGTGGACTGCTGATGGTTCAGAGAGAACACCTTATCCAGCTCAGGTTTTACCAGAAAATTCCATGCCTTTATTATTTCTCTTAATTCACATGGCTTTAACAAACACAATGGTTATCACCAAAACTAATGCTCTGTTTCTTTTGGTATCTATTTTTTTATTAGGTTCAAATTATGGTTCGGAGGCAGTGCCAACCTTTGTTAGAAAATCAATTCAAACCTATAATTACTGACAACTATTATGGACTCAATCATTTCTGGTTTGAGCTTGACCATGCTCAGACAAATAAGTTGATTTCCTTATTAGCATCTCAAGCAATGGCTCCCAGTGTACGACCATCTACAACGAACCACAGACCTTTCTGTACAGTCCTCCCCTCCTTGGAAACGAGGGAGGGAAGTGAAAAGATTAAACCACAAAATATGGACGTGCAATGGGACCTGGCAAGTCAAGTAGCGGACACTATAGATGTTACTTCTTCGTTAGATGCAGGAAATAGTGCATTTGAAGTTCACTGTGATGAAAATGAGGTCAATGAAGAGGAGAAGAACCGACTATTGCATAAACTACAAGAATTGGCTAGAAATCATCACGAAAGTCCAATGTTGCCTTTAACGAGTGATACAGATCATACTGCCTTAAATAAGGACAAAAATTTAGAGAATAGTGATCGTTATGTTGAACCAATTAAGTCCAAAGAGAGCAGTGTGGAGGACTTTGGCTCTTCGACTGAATTTCCGTCTCTAATTGCCAAGGTAGTGATGGTATTTCATATAAACTGTCTATTTTTATGTGCATATCTTTCTGGATCACGGCTTTTCATGTGTTTTAATATTTCATGTTCATCTCTCTGCTTGTAGTTGGTTCAAGAGATACACGAGCTAAGGGAATCTAAAGCAGAACAAACTGAGAAAATAGTTTTATTGGAGGAAAAACTGGTAATTTTTAATGCCTTGCATTCAAAAGTTCACTACTATAAACTTATCCCCTTCCTTCTACATCTCTGGAATTTGGTTCATATTCGAGAATCCAATGTGTTCATGTTATTTTAATTTAATCTAAATTTTGGTGGGGATAATGGTTGGTGGATAGGACAACATGGTTTGGTTACAATACAAGATGCATCCTACCTTGACTTAATTCGTAGATTTATCATTGGTGTTCTAAGTATGCGACTTTATCTAGACGATAAGACATGGCCATGCGCTAAAAAATGCTAACTATGCCTATGTGTTGCTACTTCTAATGATATTCTACGTTGAGTACAAGTTTTCCTCTCGCTTGTCTAACTGTAAGCAAAGCGAGAGGTTTCCTAGGTAAGCAAGGGTCGATCACAGTGAATTTCTTATCAAACCTAGTTATAACGCCTAAGTCAATTTCATGCAGTTTGTTTCTGTACATTATTTTATACTCACAGTCGCATAAAGTAAATTATATTATTTACACTAAGTGCCTCAATAGAAGAGGGAATGGAATGGAAGAACATGGAATGCACGAACTTGCTAAAAAGAATAATGTATGAAAGCCTTTGTTTTGTATGCGAGCTGAGTTATAAGATACGCTTTGATACGATATAGATAATTTAGCCATTTTTTAATTAAATCAAGCAATCTCGGCACCTAAAAACTACACTTGTTCGTCTTTCTGGATACAAGTGATGAAGGAGTAGAATACCAAAATAAATTTAGTTTCCAAAATCCTTTGTGCGTTTAGTGCAGTCTTCGCCACTTACTCTCTTGAGTAGTTGACTACCATTGCTTGATTCTTTCTTTCAAATAGAATCAAGCGTTTGGATTAAGCTTGGACTAAACGTGCTAATATTCATAAATAATGAAACCTTTCAAGGATGTAAAGCAAAAACTCAAATTAATTATAATGCATAGACAGACACATGTAGAGTAAAGAGACGAGAATGATAAAGATAAAAGACATGCATTGTATTGATTCTCCAACCACCCAAATTTTTCACCACCCAGCTTATCCTTGCAAGCAAGAGCTCGAGTTGCACTTCACGCCCCACTTTCCTCCAACTCCCTCAACTCCAAAGTCCAAAAATACCCACATCTTTTGCTACCAACTCTCTGCTCCCTTACGCCTACGATCAAGACACTGGCGCCACTCCGCTTTACGGCGTCAAGGACACCGTGGATCATGTGACCGATTGGAGAGCAATGGAAAAATTTGTTACTTCTCAACTTAGCAATGATCAAGAATTGAAGCAATCCAACTATTCTCATGGTGCTATTTTTCAAGTATCGCCCAACTCAGGTAGTGCTGCCATCGTGTCGGAGTGTGATTGTAAAGATATGGCACCGGAGTTTGCGCTGGCATCCCCATCAAGTTGCCAAGTGGATATGTGGAAGTGATAAAAAAAGGAAAAGTTCAAAAAAAAAAAAAAATCTACATGGTGTGTTTAAAAAAATCCCAAAAAAAGAAAAGAAAAGCGGTTGAAGAATTATTTTCTGTATGTGTTTACCGTAAAAATTCGATTTGAAGAAGTCTCCAAAGACAAAAGTGGTTGGAGAAAATCTAGTTTAGATTTTTCCAATATATGGTAAATAATTTTAATTTTGCTTATTATTTTGTTTCTAAAATATTAGAATTTTATTACATCTTCTAACGAATTAAATAGATTTTTGTCATGTAATTAAATGAACTAGCCTTGTCATTCAGTCCACGTCAACACTCAACGGTACAGTCAACATTCCATTAGCTGAAAGTTATGTTAGGGACCATTTAGAATCATTTTGTAAACCTAGGGGACTAAAGTGTATGTTTTTAAACGTTAGGGGCCAAATAGACATCAACTCCAAACTTGAGGGACCAAAAGTACGTGCATTTTGCCCAAGTGGATATTAGTAGTGTATAAGTGTATATTAGTAGAGTATCGAGTATGTATATGTAGTGTATCACATGAGTTGGACTTGTTTTTTTGTCATTTTTGCTAAAGTAAATAAGTTTGTGCTATAGACCTAATTTTTAAAACTATTTTGTCAGACGTGCAGGAAGCCCTTTAGGTAAATCTATCTTTGTAACTAGTTGATTCTCTATGTTCAGATGCCTGTTGTTTATGTTCCTTCTTCCAGAGATGATAATGGCTTAGGGGAACCAACAACCCTTGCTAACTTATATTATTACGATTCATATGAAAATTTTCTTCTTCTTATGGCAGTTGGTTGCAGAAGGTGAAATCATGGAGTTGAAGAGTTTTTTTACGTTGCAAAACTCAAATGCACTAGAGGCAAAGAGGGTTGTGGAGGAGGAACAAATTGAAAACTCATGTTTGGATCCTCGTGAATCCATTTTCCTTATTGGAGGATATGATGGTGCATCACACTTGTCGACTTTGGAATTATATGATCCTTCCAGGGATATGATCAAATCTCTCAGGGCAATGAGATCTGTACGTGGATATGCTTCTGTTGCTTGGTTGAATAGTCAGCTTTATGTTTTGGGTGGTGGTAATGGTTGTGTATGGTATAACACTGGTATTAGCTCTTACTAATTTTCTTGGATTTCTTTGTTTGTGTAATCAGATAATTTCTCATTTATTTTCTTTGTTCTCGAAGTTGAATCCTATAACCTAGAGACCGATCAGTGGACATTGTCCCCTTCCTTAAATTTAGAGAAGGGAAGCCTCGGAGGAGTTAACATTGGTGACAAATTATTTGCCATTGGTGGCGGAAATGGTATTGAGTCCTTGTCAGATGTTGAAATGCTTGACTTATATCTTGGACGATGGATTCGGACAAGGTCAATGCTACAAAGGGTAAATGATGGTTTTGACATGTTTTTCATGTTTAATTTGAAGTTGTCCACCTCTATGATTATGAGTTATGGTGAACAAATTTGGTTGGAGTTTTCTTTTTTGGATGAATGGTCGGGTTAGGGTATTGCTATGTTTGTATTGATCCTTGGACATAGATGCCAACGAATGTAAAAAGTGTGATTTGGCTAATTTTTCATGAGCATTTTGTTTATTGACAAATCTTGATTTTTCTTCAGCGATTTGCTGTTGGTGCAGTGGAGCTCAATGGCGTACTTTATGCAACTGGGGGGTTTGATGGTAGTGACTATTTGAAGTAAGATACCATGACTTCTTCTTTTATATATACCGATCTCATTTGTTACATCCTGCATGCTAAAAGTTTAGTTGGCTTGAAAGATTTAAAAGTAGTTTTCGTGGTTTCCCAATTTCTGCCTTCTCAGATCTGCTGAAAGATTTGACATCCGAGAGCATTCATGGACTCAAATTGCTAGTATGAATGAAAAGCGAGGATGTCATTCATTGGTGACTTTGAACGATAAACTGTAAGCCATTTCTTCGTTATGGTTAATGGATGACCTTATGGGTTATAATGAGTCAGTTTGTGTTATAATTCCTTTCATCAATTGGGAATGTACATAAGGAAGCACAGTTTATAAGTTTTCATACCCATGTGGAGTATTCAGCAAACTTCTATCGAATGTTGTTCTGTACTTCATAGTTACGCTCTTGGGGGATTCGATGGACGTTCAATGGTTTCGAGTGTTGAAGTATACGACCCACGTATGGAATCATGGATCATTGGGGAACCCATGAAAAGGATGCGAGGATATGCAGCAGCTGGAGTTATCAACGAATCTATATACATAATTGGAGGTGTATTAGTAGATGACAAAATTCTAGACACGGTAAGCTAATGATCTACCATATCTCTTCTCTTGATGATATAGTCTTATACTTCAAAGCACATTGCTCTGCTTACCATGAGGCCTGAATTTTAATTTCATCTATTTATCTGTATATATATATATATGAAACAACAATGTACTTTTCACTGTTGTGTTATACTTCCATATTTTTACAAACACAATATATTATATGACTAAACTCAAGGGTTTACGGTTATTATATTCATATCGTGATTTTGCCAGGTTGAGACTTATAAAGAAGGGTACGGATGGCAGGAAAAGACATCGAAGGTTCTAAAGAAAAGGTGTTTCCAATCGGCTATCGTTCTTTGAGCGTGAGATGCTCATCTGCACGTGCGGTTGGTATGTTGGTAAAATCCATAGCTGCAATGGTGTTTCCTTTTGAATGGTAAATGGTGGGCATAAACCTTTCCAATACACACATCACGCTATCAACGAATTTGTAATTTTTTTTTTTTAAATCTAAATCAATTTTTGAAAACTAAAAAAGTGACCTTAGAAAACTTAATTACCACTCCATGTTTAAAGAAATAAGGACAATATTTCTAATTTTTTTTTTTTTAAAAAAATGCAAATACTTATCAAATTGAGGCATTAAGAATTTGGCTTCCTAACCTTGTTTTAAAACGACTTAATTTTTTTTTTTGCCCCATCTTTGTTCATATTTGAATTTAAATTACTTGGAGTCGATGAGCACGGAGTTTCCTCTGGATTAAACCCCAAATCATATAATCCAATGTGCGTTTACTGTTTTGCAGCAAGTATGCGTAAACCCCAAAGCTTGAGAGATCCTTCCGAAGCAATGTAGTTGCAATTAAATATTTTTGGTGGACTCCTATGAGTATGATTTGTCCAAAACGGGAGATGAAATAGCTACAACTATGGTATGCAATCACCTTCTTACTATCAAATCCAAGTTCCCCGTCAGATGCAAAGGTCAAAGTACATGAGTTTTTTCTTCTTCTCTTTGTTAGAAAAAATGAAACATTCAGAGGTATTCAAAGGTGTGAAAGGGGTAAAATTTTGTAATAAGCATGGGAAAACTAAGACTATGTATAGTGGGTATGTATAGTTAGCTTTCTAGTTTCTACTAATATACATATACACAAAACATTGAAATACAAAAATGCTTCTGCCACACGGGATTAGGCAGTATGACACAGCGCACTACTAATGAGTCAGTATATGGCCCAAATACAAATAATTGTAAAATGCTTAATTTACTAAAATCCCGAAGTTTCTCTGTTGCTCGCGAAATCATTTGTACAAGTGTAAATGTTAACTCTGCCACGTGTCACATGTGAGTTCACGAATGGTAACATATAATATACAATGCAGTTAATTGCACAAGCCTTGCTTTTAGATTAAGGCAAAATAAAATGACTTGTCAATAAAGAAAGCAGCAAAATATTGCAAACCACGGGATTGAGGCATGACTAAGTGTACATATATCAACTAATTAAAATACTTAACAACAATGAAACACTATTGGATTTTGAATCAATCGTTTCATTTGACTTTTTTTAATTATTTATTCGTAGGATTTAATTGTTTAAAGGTTATTTCAACGAAAGTTTAAATTGATAAATAGTTTATTTCTTGAAAAATTTATTGTATTTGCAAAAAAGAAAAAGAAAAGTAAGATAGATAATCTTTCAAATTGCAAAGGTATAATTTAGCGATCAATATTTAATCGATTGACCCACAAGAAAGATGTATCACTACGGTTGGTTGACGGATCAAAAGAAAGTTGAATGGACGGTCAGGATGAGAAAGAGAGAGACCAGCGTCGACAAAGAAGGAGCGACCGCAGGGAATAGAAGCTTAACCCATCCGCGTTTTTCTCGACTATTTATCGGTAGGAGAGGTGTTGTGTTGTTGTTTCGTCGTCAGTTTCCTTCTCCCCCATTTCTTAATATTCATTCATTCATCCCTTCCTCTTTTGACTCATTTACACCATTACCATTCTTCCTTCAAACCTCCGTTTCTCTCTCCTTCGATCTCCTTTCCTTCAACATCAACCGACCATGTCTTCCTCCTCTCCGGCCATACTTCCCATCTCCAATCCTCAATCCACCGTCGTCCCCGCCCCCACTTCTGGTGGTTCTGTTCAATCTCAAGGCCCTGTCACCACCCCCGCCTTTCGCGCTTTCATTAATCACCTATCCGAATATCTCCGTCACGGTCTCTCCCAGCGAAGACCATGGGCCGAACTTGCAGATCGGACGGCATTTTCTAAGCCCGAATCCTTCTCCGAAGCCACCCTTCGAATTCGCAAGAATTACTCTTATTTTCGCGTCAATTATCTCGCTGTCATTGCTCTGATCCTCGGCTTTTCTCTCGTTTCTCATCCGTTTTCTCTGATCCTTCTGGCCGGTCTTTTATCCTCCTGGCTATTCCTCTACCTCTTCCGTCCCTCAGATCAGCCCCTTGTTCTATTTGGTCGCACATTCAAGGATAGCGAAACCCTAATTCTCCTGGTTGTTCTCAGCGTGTTCGTCGTATTCCTTACGAGCGTTGGATCCGTCCTCGTTTCGGCTCTTATGGTCGGTGTAGCTCTGGTTTGTGCCCACGGCGCGTTTAGGGTTCCTGAAGATCTCTTCCTAGATGAACAAGAAAATGTATCCACCGGTTTCCTTTCATTCTTCAGCAGCGCAGCTTCCACCGCTGCCGCCGCCGCCGTGCCTGTGGCTGCTCGCACGTGATTTGAGTAGATGAGGGTATGGAATCGCCTTCGCTCTGGTATATCAGTAAAGGCATTAAATATTGAAAATTGGCGTAGACGAAATAAGATGCAGTTTTTTTTCCTTCTTTTGTGCAAAATTTCATATTAACTATCCGTTTTCTTACCGTAAGATAGAGCATTATACTACAATACGATGTCTATGGTTCAAATTCTTTCCTCTCTTCTTTAACCATCGAACCTGTTATATTCTGTAATTCGAATTTTGCTATAATACACTGAAGTTTTATTCTCTTAATTTCCCCTATTCGATTATTTCTTGCACATTTTACCTGCCAAAGCTTTGTGATGCTTGATTGAAATCTAGATCTGGGGTCTTTTAGAAAAGAAATTTGGATCTGTTTGAAATGTTATTTCTTCTGAATCGAGAACGCTGGAACTTTTTCCCAGAACCCAAATCTCTTCCCCCTATGTTATGCACTCAAGTTATGGGTCGTTTATCTATTTGTTTTGAATATATGTGGGTCATCTCCCTATTTAGCAGCTTGATCTTTGAAGTGAGTGTTGGATTTCAGTTTATTGGTCAATGGATTTCCCTAACTTACATTGGGGTTCGTGGATTTTGCTTGCTCGTCATTAGTATTAAATTTGCAAGTTTCATAATCTAATAAATTCGAGTCTGTGGATCATTTGTGTTTGGATTATTGTTGCATGTTTTATTGGTGTAGCCAATTAAACTTGGTCTAAATTGTTGAATGCTTGAATTTTTATAACGTTCATGTTGAAAGTCTTGCCTTGTGTACAAACTACAGGGGTTACTTTGGCTCTCATTTCTCATTTCTTCTTGCTATGTGACCCGAGGATTTGTGAGTAAAATTGATTATCATGGTTTGCGATCTGTATTATTTATGTAAACAATCAATTTATGGTGAGCTACATGTCATGTAGTAGTCCAGAAATCATTTGTTGTTCAACAATCTTCTTGATTCCTGGAAAATGTTTATGGTCTTTGCATCTTTTGGCCATTAGATTTTCCATTTTAAATTATAATGCGTTATTTTCTCCTTTATTCTCTTATTTATTGTTTTTATTTTCTTCTAATTTAGTCACCTTTACACAACATTTGTTCGTGTGCCTTGCGTAGTTCAAAGCAGGACAGAACTACAGATTCATTTGTGTTTACACATTATTAACTTGAAATTTCTCAAAAAATCATATTATCTTCTATCCAATATCTTCTTATAGGTTTGTCTTTACCTTTCAATGTAGTGTTTTTCATATGAAGCAACTTTCTTTACATATACATAGGGAGAAAATATAAGTTAGATATTTCTTTCAGTGTTGTTCTACCTCTTGTTGAACTGGAAAAAAAGCATTATATAAGACTTTGTCTTGTTTGTTTAGTTAACTTTTTTGGTTCAAGTATTTGTATTATTTTCTAAGGTTACGAGGTTAAACAGTTCAAAGTTTATGGAAAAGTTAAGCAAACAAATGTAATTCAAAATGATTTAGGGCATGATTTTTTTTTCTTAGACAATAACTTCAAACATAACTTTAATTAGTTGCAATTGATTCCATTTAATTTCACTTTTGAACTCGAACGTCATATTTTCAAAATTGATTTTAAATAATTAAAAATATTTTGATTCTTAAACTTGGTATCGTCTTCTATTTTAGTTCTTTTGTTTTAGTTTCTAAATTTAAAACGTGTATATTTCTTTTTCGGTTAATTTTGATGATTAGATGGTCAAAATAAGACAATCACTTGTGGAGTTTTAATTTATATTGAAGGTCCAAAATTTCTTGTGATCCATTGGCTGTTTTTTCGTCTCTTTCTCCCTAAAACTTATTTGTTTTCTTATTTTTGGATATTGTTGTGAAAATATTTATCAGCAAGTTAATTTTATACATGTGTTTATTTGATTAGTTTTGAATAACAAAATTATTTTTTAATTTGATTTTATTTGATTCAACCGTGGCCACAAAATACACCGAGTTATGGTAGAATTAATCGGAATCAACAGAAACCATTGAGCTGTTAATAATAATAATAATAATCAAACAAGTAATGGTAATTTGTTAAGCAGCAAAAATCGACGTACCAAGATAGGTGTCTTCCAATAGAGCAAAGACGATTAGATTCAATTGCAATAACTGAGCCTATCTTAAACATTGCAACGCTTAGTCTAGTTTACAATTTTATAATATGGAAAATGATACACATCATAAAATTGAAGGTAAAAGATAAATTATTCTCTTCTCTGTCTATCTTTATGAGAAAAGGTTAATAATTTAGTCATTATTAATATTAGTACAAAGTCAGAAACGTTGTAGGGCAGGTGGCACCACCAACGTACGTTCATAATGTATAATTCCCCATTATACATTATACATTATATATTATCCACCTATTATGCTGACCCAATCAAATATAGCCGTTGGAGGAGGAGAGAAAGCGTTACAGATGCAAAGAAGAAAAAAAATGTCATTTAGCCTGGAATTAACCCATGAAAAATGTAGCCGTTAACATAAAAGAATGAAGACTCTGACCCCATTTGTGTAGGCCTTCTCTAAACCTTTTCTTCTCCCTCTCTTCCACCCTAAATTATAATAACATTTCTGAATCCTCACATGCCTCTTCAGACCCATTCCAACTTCTTTCTCTCACCTCATCTAATTTTTCCGTTGTTTTCTTTTTCTTTCAAACTTCTTCTTCTTCTTCTTCTCCTATAAAACTTATCTTCCCAACTTTCTGTAACCCTAGAATAACCAGAAATAAGAAAACTCGTTCTCTTTTCCCACTTCTTAACTGAAGTTTCTTTTGGTTCATGGGAAAGGGTCACTACCCTCTGAGTGAATTTCAGGTATACCCATTTCAGTTCATGCAGATTCTTCCATCAAAAACTGCTGCTTGGTGCTCTAAATCACCAAATAACAACAGGAAACTCAAGAACCAACAATGGAGAAGCTGTTCTTCGTACCTCATTGCTCTGGCTTTTGCTCTTCTTTTGGCTTGTTCCTTTCGGCCAGTCACTGGCCAGATGTGGGATGGAGTGTCTGTTACTCAAGGCGACTTTCAAGCTCTTCAAGCTATAAAACATGAACTCGTTGATCTAAAAGGAGTTTTGCGTAGTTGGAATGGAAGTAATGGAGCTTGTTCCGGGCAGTGGGTAGGAATCAAGTGCGTGAAAGGGCAGGTTATTGCTATACAGCTTCCATGGAAGGCCCTTGCCGGCAGGATTTCTGATAGGATTGGGCAGCTCCGGGAACTTCGGAAGCTTAGCCTCCATGACAATGTGATCTCTGGCGTGATCCCTCGGTCCATCGGGTTCCTTCCAAATCTCAGAGGAATTTATCTTTTCAACAACAGATTATCAGGTTCTATTCCTCCTACTATTGGTCATCTTCCCCTACTTCAAACTCTTGATTTGAGCAACAATTTGCTCACTGGAGAAATTCCTTTCGGTATAGCAAATTCTACCAAATTGATTAGAGTTAATCTGAGTTACAATTCATTGTCGGGATCTATCCCAACAAGTTTCACGCAGTCGTTTTCTCTTATAATTCTCGCCCTTCAGCACAATAATATTTCTGGGACTGTCCCAGATTCTTGGGGAAGTCTTGGAAACAAAACTTGCCCACTTGGGGTTTTGACACTTGATCATAATGCTATATCTGGAGCAATTCCAGCTTCTTTAACTAAATTGGAATGGCTTCAAGAGATTTCCATCAGTGAGAACAAGATCTCTGGAGCTATACCAGGTGAAATAGGCAGGCTGAAGAGACTTCGTCTTTTGGATTTGTCGAATAACGCCATTAACGGCAGCTTCCCTTCAAGTTTCTCCAATCTCTCCTCTCTTCAGTTATTGAAGGTTGAAAATAATCGTCTTGAAAGCCAGATTCCAGAAGATATTGATAGATTGCACAATCTCTCGGTGGTCAAGCTTGGGAAGAATCGTTTTAGTGGTGAGATTCCTGCAAGTTTTGGGAACATTTCTGCTATTAGCCAACTTGATTTCTCAGAAAATAACTTCACTGGACAGATTCCAACATCATTGACCCGGTTGTTGAATCTAACCTCTTTCAATGTCTCTTACAACAATCTCTCTGGCCCTGTCCCAGTTCTCCTATCAAATAAGTTCAATGCGAGCTCTTTTGTAGGGAACCTTCAACTGTGTGGTTTTAGTACTTCAACTCCATGCCTACCTGCATCCTCCCCACAGAATATTACTACTCCATCAACTGAGGTCCTGAAACCGCGTCACCACCGCAGACTTAGTGTAAAGGACATAATCCTGATAGCGGCAGGAGCTCTGTTGGTGCTTCTTCTTCTTCTCTGCTCAATTTTGCTCTGTTGTTTATTATCAAAAAGAGCAGCTGCCAGGAAGACTGACAAAACAACTGCCAAGCAAGCTGCTGCCAGAAGCATCGAAAAGGCAGCACCCGGGAGCACAGAAGTTGGAGCAGGTGAAGCTGGTGGAAAACTAGTTCATTTTGATGGGCCATTCGTTTTCACTGCTGATGATCTTCTGTGTGCGACTGCTGAGATCATGGGCAAGAGCACATATGGAACAGCATATAAAGCAACATTGGAAGATGGAAATGAAGTTGCAGTGAAAAGATTGAGAGAGAAAACAACAAAAGGGCACAAGGAATTTGAAACCGAAGTTGCAGGCCTCGGAAAAATTCGACATCCAAATCTACTTGCTCTTAGAGCTTACTACTTAGGCCCCAAAGGAGAGAAGCTCCTGGTCTTTGATTACATGCCTAGAGGAAGCCTCTCTTCCTTCCTTCATGGTAAGTAAACTCAACAGTTGACTGTACAAGTTTTACTATCATCGTTTTCCTTTTCTTTTTTCCAATTGCAGTTCAAACAGGATCGAGACTCAGAAGCAGCAAGCTCTACTACTTATGAAAGAGGTTATTGATCTAGTTAAGCTATACTCATAACTCATATACTTACTTTTGTTTTACTGTATGCAGCTCGTGGACCAGAAACCACAGTCGATTGGCCAACAAGGATGAAAATAGCGATTGGAATCACGCAAGGCTTGAACTACCTCCACACAGAGGAGAATCTTATTCATGGAAACCTCACGTCCAGCAACATTCTGCTGGATGATCAGAGTAATGCTCGTATTGCAGATTTTGGGCTTCCCAAGCTCATGACTTCAGCTGCAGCCACAAATGTGATTGCCACTGCAGGATCACAGGGCTACAATGCACCAGAGCTAACAAAAACCAAAAAGACCACAACAAAGACAGATGTCTACAGCCTTGGAGTCATAATATTGGAACTCTTGACAGGAAAATCTCCTGGAGAAGCCATGGATGGAATGGACTTACCACAGTGGGTGGCCTCAATAGTAAAGGAAGAGTGGACAAATGAAGTGTTTGATTTGGAGCTTATGAAAGATACACAAAATATTGGCGATGAACTGCTGAACACTTTAAAACTAGCCCTGCATTGTGTTGATCCGTCACCAACTGCTCGGCCAGATGTTCAGCAGATTCTCCAGCAACTGGAGGAAATCAATGCTTCTACTTCTGGTGACGACGGTGCCAAAAATCAACCAGAAAATGAATAGAAGAGCTACATATAATTATAGATTACTTCCAAGATACTGCCAAGATTAGAAGAACATAAGGGTATTGTGTGGTTGTTTTATTTGTTGTAGGCTTATAGTATAGTACAGATTATAGAAGTATTCTTTTATTTTTGGTTAATTAGTATTTGAATTATTCTTTTATTCATATATTGATTCTAAGTGCATATATATCGTTGATGATACAAGTATAATGGGGATTCTTCTGTGATGTATTTTAAGCTGATTCTGAGTTTCAGTTTTCCATTCATTTTTCTCTGTCAATAGACAGCTTAATCCCAAGGCAAAATACTACATTTAGATGGCTTACGCAGTTTAATGGGAGATGCCTTCTTCATTTGATCGCCCCTCCCCTAATCAAATCACAGTTCTCATGAATCACCGCCAAGCAGTGTTGTTCATCCCTGATCTCCGGCTCCGAATTGCCGTGGAATTTCAGCTCAAACATACCAAGCGATGCTGCAAAAGCCTAATTGGTATCATCTCTCAATTTTCCTCTGATCAAGATCTGAGCAAAACCTTAGCCAATTCAAACAATAAAATTATTTTGAACAAACAAGTAAATCGAGCTTCGAATACACCGATAGTATTCTGAAAATTAACTTCTGGCAAGAGAATAAAATAAAATCAACCCCTCTTTTGTTGACTGACTTGTAAAAGAACAGTCAGAGCTTTAAAAGTGTTTGTTTTCCTTTTCACTGTTTCCTTTTTCTACTGACATTAATGTTGCGGGGCCAGGGAAAAGAAAACACAGTGTTCCTCATTTTTTCCATTAACAAGGTTGGTGACAAAAATGGCGTTAAGTATTTTTCCCCATCTACTACTGATTATGACTGCATTTATCATACTTTTCTGTTGAATAAAAAGACTTAACGAAGCAAAAGGCATGTGATTGCTCTACCAACTGAGAAGAAAATATCAGAAGGTTCCAAAATAGCTAAGATACGCTGCAAAGATTTTGCCTCACATTTCACCCACTTTAAAGCAAGAAAGAAAGTGACAACATCCTAACCCTCGCGCCAGAGTTTAATTTAATTTCATGATATTTGGATTTAACCTAACTGTTTGAGTTGTGAATTTAAATAGTTTATTGTTTAAGCTAGGAAGCAAACCTCAAAGAAAATTGAACTCTGAGTTCTATTTCCATGAACTGAAACTCTTTAATCAAAACTCTGTTATCAAAAAAATCAATTCAACTTCAGAGACAGAATAATCGTAAAATACTCACTTTCTCATTTGCTCGTCGAGTGATCGGTCAGTGTATGTCGCAATTAGTGGCATTACTCCGTTACTGCAACCTACATTCATAGAGACGATGACATCCAAAGGCAGAGCAAGAAGAACCAGTGAAACTCAGGATGGATAGCGCCGCGATAGAGAAATCGCCAACCCGTAAACGGAACCGCCTTCAATCAACGGCGCTATCCCTCCTGAGCTTCAGAGGATTCTTCTTAACTTCAGTCGATGTTTCCAACAGCGGCAAACCATTGTTATTAAGTAGAGAGAGAAAAAACAAACGTAGGATGATGGGAAACACAGTGAGAAATGGCAACAGGGAATTGGTTAGAAGATGATATTGTATAATTGATGAAGAATAGTACTCGTAATCTTGATGAAGAGTATGGGAGGACACTGTTTAGCCTGTGAATGGTCGGAATGTAGTTTCACCCCTTTTCTTCTTTCCTTTTGACTACTCTACACCATCTTGCCGACTACGATGCTTTACACTTTTCTTGCGCTGCATTCCCCAACGCTGCTGCAAGGCAATGCACGACTGAAATACTAAAGCAGGAGTACTTAACGAAATTAATACCAATTGAAGACTGGGGCAATATTGAGAACAGTATCAGCAAAGATTTTGATTATTGGCTGTATTGCTAGAAAAAGGAGAAAGATGTTTTGATCGTGCAATGACAAGGCCGAATAATGCACCACCTGTTTCAAATGTTAGGTAGTAATTTAAACAACTTTCGTATAGCCATTTTTGAAATTATTGGAACACCGGTGATGGGTCGTTTTAAGTGAATTATGCGTGTGTACTGAGGTCTAAATTTATAGAATGGAGTTAAATCATATGCAAAAATATGTATACGAATAATAATAGTCGATGGAACAATGAAAGAAGAAAGAGATGGTTTTAAATAGATGGGAACTTGGGCTTGGAGCCCAAGCTTGGATCTACTTTACGATCCAAGTGCGGACTGGGGTGGGACAAATGGTTTGAACCCAAACGAACCATTTTAACTTGAAAAATAGACGAGGTTCCTTGATTCTACGTTGAACCCATTCCCCCCAATCGGATCTTCTTCCCTCCTCAGTTCCGAAATTTCCCGCCACTTATTTTGGAAGAACGGTATAGACTCAGCTCAAAAGCCCAAAGCCGACGCTCACTCCGCTGCCTCATTCGGTGCGACGGGGCATGTCGTCTTGGCAGATTTTATCCGATTCCGGCAACAATTTTCGGTGGGAACTTTCTGCTCAGCGTCTCGAAGTCAAATCCGAATGCGAACAAAATGGTTCTCTTTCTCGAAGTGACAGCACCAACTCCGTCGCCCGTCTCCCATCCATGGCTGACCTCTTGCTTTGCTCAAGGTTCATGCAAAATTCCGAGGATGCAGGTGCGGGCGCTTCGATGTTTCGAACCGGATTGGGAAAATCAGTTTCTGTAAAACAGTCTTCAATCGATAAGGCTTTGTCTCTGCTCTCCGATGATAAAGCTCCAGATATAGGTTTTTCTTCACTCTCTTAATTCCGTCAATTTATTTAGCTATAGATACCTAATCTCCATTGCTGTGTAGAACTTCTTAACTTGATTACTCAATCAAAATCTATGTAGCTCGCAATTTTGATTCATATTCCATCTTTGCTATTTTCTTACTTCGCTCTTTTAACATGTTATTGTTCATTTAATCTCACGACCGAGGGAAATTCGTGTGTTTTTCTAATTAGGTTGCTTATAGTCATAGTTGATGGATAAATCTCTATTAGTTCAATTCATGCAGGTCGATTGCATAATGGAGGTAATTTCTCCAATTCTCTCTTTCAAACGGGCTCTGGGAAATCGGTCAACGTATCTTCTGAAGGTCTTCTCAGAGCCAAGACATTGTTGGGACTGGAAGAAGATGATACATGTTCCAGTTTTCAAAGATTCGGACAAGCCATCAGCCCATACGATGTGAAAGGGGAATTTTTGGAATCAAAAGGTGTGTGTGGTATGGAGAACATGAGCGGTGCATCAGTTTCAATCTCTCCATTGGTCTTTAATACTTGCTTTTCAAGAAGTTCATCAGAGAATCAAGCTAGCCCGTCATTCAGACAAATTGAATTGCCTAATAAGGCTCCCAAGGCTCCTCCAATAAAGTTTCACACAGCTGGGGGTAGATCCTTATCTGTTTCAAGTGATGCACTACAACGTGCAAGAAGTCTCCTTGGTGACCCAGAGTTGGGAAGTTTCTTGGATGATGGGGACAGTGATTGCTATAAGAGGAATATGGGAGATGCAACACCGTCAAATGGGGAACATATTTTTCACACTCCTTCATTCAACAAGGTAGAGTCAACTACTAAACACACATCCAAAAGCTTTGTTTCCCCATTAAGACCATCTTCAAGAGTTATGCAATCTTCATTGAAGTCAAAAAGTATATTAGGTAGTAATTTGATGAAGAAATTTGATGCAGCCGAAGAAGAAAGTATTAGTAGGTTTGACGACAATAAATCCTGTTTGGCAGAAACTATTGGCAGCCAGCCTAATGAGCCATGTACTATAGTGGAGAATGCTCTTGAAAATGGAATTAGATCAGGGATTCATTTGGCTGAACGGTCATTTGGTGAGCCACTGAATGACATTTCGAATATTGTCGACTCAAGAAGTAGAAGTGATAGAGCTAGTAATAACGAGAAGAGGAAGCTTTGGGGTACAAGTTCCATATCTCCATTCAAAAGGCCTCGGAATTCCAAGTTTTCCACTCCCTTTAATAAGAATGCATCACTTGTGACTACAAGTCAGTTTACCTTCTTTAGCCTTTCCACATCTTATTTGTTAGCTTCAGTATTTTTATGGAATCTTGACTATATTTTTGACCAGGTTTATCAACTTCATCGTCTAATAACTTCAGTTGCAAAAGAAGGGTTTCCACTCGGTATCCACATCAAACTTCAAGGATGTATATGAAGGAGTATTTTGGAAGACCTTCATCAAACCATGACAAGGTACGTAGATCTAAGGTCAGCACACCCTAAATTTTCTGTTGAATTCCGATACTGAGACGCTATTTTCAACTATGGTGAAATAGTTGGATTACTTGTCAGACGAAGTCAGAAGAATCAAAGCAGAAAATGCAGAGAAATATAAAGTTCCTGACAACTCTGGCACAAATTGTATTGGAGTAGAAGCTTTTCGTCATATGTTAACCGACTCTGGAGCTTCCCCACAACATGTTTCTGAATTGTAAATTTTTCTGACTTTTTAATTCTTACACACACTATTATGAAAGGGTGCAATCCAATCAAATACAATTCAGGTCAACCCTTGTGGGTGCATGAGAAGTTTGGACTTTTGGAGTAGCTTAGCCTAATAGTCTCACTGTTTGCAGAAGGAGACATATGATCAGTTCTTGCTCCCTATTGAGTTTTCTCAAATTTTTTGGGTATGGGTTTAACTTTTGTGGTTCTGGCTGTTTAGGTGGGTTACAAATCACTACAAGTGGATTGTTTGGAAACTGGCCTGCTATGAGAGGCAGAGTCTGGTCAAATCAAATAGAAATTTTTTGGGAGTTTCCAATGTTCTCGAGGAATTGAAATATAGGTGAATGATTGCATTTATTACTCAAATATGATAGAATAGAACTACCCTATTTATGAAAAGAGTGAAATAAATTATTTAATGCTTGAAAGGTATGAAAGAGAAGTTAATCAAGGCCACCGTTCTGCAATAAAGAGAATACTGGAAGGAGATGCACCACCATCTATGTTGTTAACTTTATGTATTTCAGCTATTCGCTCAAAATGCAAATCAAGGGCCCAAGTCTGTTCATCCATGATCAGCGAGTCTAATTATGGTGAAGGGGCAAAAGTTGAATTGACTGATGGATGGTATGGAACTGACCCTATAGGATTTTCATTACATATTTTTGATTCTTTGGCATTGATATTGGATGTGATAGGTATTCCATTGATGCTCTTTTGGATGGGCCACTGTCAAAGCAACTTCTTATGGGAAAACTGTTTGTGGGACAGAAACTTCGGGTAATTTATCTATTGTTTATCCAATTCTTTATTCATTGAATGTGCTTCCAGCTAACAGTTTTGCATCTCTTTTGAAGATATGGGGAGCAAGATTATGTGGTTGGATCGGGCCTGTTTCACCTCTTGAGGTTGTTTTTGTTTATTTCTTGATTATATCACATATTTAATTCCCATAATTTCCACGGTGTTAATGGTTCAAATTATTCCATTTTAGTTTCAACTTTCTTTACTTCAATAATGTTTTATAATAGAAGTCTTTGACTGTTGAGTACTATAAACATAAAAGGACCATGAAGAAACAAGTTCTAGTATGAAAATATACTATTTGTCTTTCGTTGGTTTAGACTTGCTGATCATTTGTCTACAACTACAGATGCCAGAGACTGTTAATTTGATGTTGCACATAAATGGAACTTTTAGAGCTCATTGGGCAGATAGACTGGGATTCTGTGAGTGCCACAGAAATTCTGTTGATAATGCCAATTGTTTACGTGAGAATACTCAAGCCTATAGTTTACTGGTTTATTCATGCTTGACGCTTCTATTTCTATGTAGGCAAAAATGCTGGTGTCCCATTATCCTTTAAGTGCATCAAGAGCAGTGGGGGTCCAATTCCTTGGACATTGGTTGGAGTCTCACGGAAATACCCCGTTCTTTATAAGGAGAGGTAATGCAAGATGAGTGTGTCAACTATTCTGTATGAAATGCTAACAATGCTTTCATCTTGTTACCTAACTTTGCCATGATTGATAATATAGGTTAAGTGATGGGGCATCCATAGTAAGAACTGAGCGGATTGAGATGAAGATCAGACAATTATATGAGCAGAGGTGAATCCCCAAGCTGTGTATCTTTCAAATTCTTTGTTTAACGCAGACAATATCTACCATGTATTAATTATGTTTGTATGGCATAAGTTATAAATTGAGTATGATTTGGTATAAAAGATCAAATTAAAGAATTGCAGATGGAATAGGGAGGTTTTGCTAAGTTTGTATTGTGGCTGAATGATGTTTTGACTGTAGGCGCACAGCTATAATAGATGGTATTGTTTCTGAATTCCAGAGAGGGACAAAGAGTAATATCTACAATGAGAGTGATAGTGAAGAAGGGGCAAAACTCTTTAAGATCCTTGAGACAGCGGCTGAACCTGAACTTTTGATGGCAGAGATGAGTCCTGAACAGTTGACTTCTTTTGCGAGCTACCAAGCTAAAATAGAGGTTATTCTTATTCTTATTCTTATTCTTATTTTATTTTGTGGGACAGATCAAATCAGATTGTTAATCATGCCTTTAAATATCAGGCAATCAGGCAATCGGACATGGAAAAATCGATTGAGAGAGCATTGGCAGATGCTGGGTTAAGTGGTAGAGATGTCACTCCATTTATGAGAGTTAGAGTGGTTGGACTTACAAGCAAAAGCAGCCAAAGAAAAACTCATGGGAAGGAGGGCTTGATTACAATCTGGAATCCATCAGAAAAGCAGGTGAATTCAATCATTTGGTCCATGTCTTATCCATTCTCATGTCAATTTTCTTTTCCATGTGAGTCATCTGCCCCTCGGGTTCGCCTTCACGCACTTTCTCCACCAATGAATAATTTACTCCTTTTTTTTGTTTTATCGAGTTCAATTGCTTGTTTCTATGATGGACGGGTAAGATTTGTTTGTTTTACAAGCATCTAACTGAATATACTAAAACAATGTGATAGCAACTCGAGCTGGTTGAGGGGCAGGCATATGCTATTGGAGGACTTGTGCCAATAAATTGTGATGCGGATATTCTTTACTTGCAAACAAAAGGATCAACCACCAAATGGCAGTCCTTATCTCCCCAGTCCATGAAATGCTTTGAGTACGTCTTTTCATGTCTCTTGTTTTGGTAAAATTGAGGTGCAAACTCATGCCTCTTCTGCTGCAGGCCCTTTTATAAACCCCGGAAATCTGTTTTGTTATCAAATTTGGGGGAAGTTCCTCTATCCAGGTAAAGCTTGCAAATAATTCTCTAAAAGGCATCATTCAATTTTTAGACATTCTGTGGTATCACTAACATTTTTTCCTATTATTCACAGTGAATTTGATGTTGTTGCAATTATTGTACATGTGGGGGAGGTTTTTGCTACTGCTCAACAGAAGAAACAGTGGATATTTGTGGTAGATGGTTTTGTATCTGAGTCACATTCAGAAGGCATATCCAATTCGCTCCTTGCTATTAGTTTCTGCTCACAGTATGCGGATGATGATTCATTTGTGCCAATGAACAGCAATCTTACCGGTTCCACCGTATGTAAATTTTGTTTCCTCTGTTTCTTTCTTTTCTTTTTCTTTTTGAAATCCAAAGTGCATTGTGTCTAATTATATTGCTAGTATTAATTTTACTGTTAGATCAAATCTTCCTTCAGGCAGGTTTCTGCAATCTTATAAAGAGACCAAAGGACCAAATAAATCATCTCTGGGTAGCAGAAGCAACGGAGAATACTTCGTACTTTTTGAATTTTGATTCTACGGATTGTTCTCACATGAAAAATGCTGCAGTTTTCGCTAAAAGATGGGCAGAGAATTCTACCTCAGTTTGTACACTATTATGTATTCCTGATTCTTTTTTACCCCGATTATTAATTTCTCTGAATTAATCCATCGTCCTCGTTTCTTCCATTCAGATTATTAAGAATCTCAGGGAGAAGATTTTATTTATGATTGATGATCATAAAGACTAGACGAAAAAAGGAGCTGATCGGACCTGATTTAATGTAAGAGTCCCTGTACACCTTTTTATCTTTATAGCACATAGGACAAGAGCTGAAGTAATTAATATCAAAATATATGACCTATTTAGCTTAAAAAACTACTAGCTCTGGTTTTCAAAGTCTGATTGGAAGTTTGAAAATAATTTTAGTAAATTGATAACAAAACAAAGAAATTCATATGTGAAATTAGTTTTAGATGTTTAATTTTCCATAACCAACCTAAGCTATTCGTGTGGTTTTAGTTTTAGATTAAATGGGAGGTTCTCATTTTAAACCTTTATCAATATCCTGCAAATTACAATTCACTTTGCAGATCCTTGCCAAAAAAGAAGAGAAAGAAAAGGTCTTTATCACAGCAATGAGATGAGCAGGCGTATGGAATCCTCCATGAATTGCAAATCATTTGCATGCGCTGTTTGCTACCAATCCTTCCGTCTTATTAACAAGATTTGGCATTCAACATGTGCAGTTAGTTAATACAGAAAGAGCAGGGGGCTTTGCCCTGTGGACTAAACCATTCAACATGTAAGTAAAAGCTTTTGTGGCTCATCTTTTTTTCCTTTGATTTAGCTGCCAAAATTTTCCATACATGGAAAGGGACTAACGTCTTGGGTTGGTTCCTTCTATTAGATGTATGTCAATTATGTACACATTTTTCTTGTGTAAAAAGTTAGTTATTTTTTTATATGACTTATCATTATTTTTAATTTAGCCTTTTAAAATCTTTAAAGCTCTATTTTACAACTCTCCGATGTTATTTTTCGAATTCACATATGATCATGTAAGTTCTTTTAGTAGAATAATGTAGAGATAGGTGTTTGAAATTTGACCCCAAAGGAGGGAATAGTTTCACTCATTCATTTATTATTTTTGAAAAACTTCATCTTATTCATAGAGTTCGGTTCAAATTCGTGATACCTTTAACTTTTGTTTAAAAATAGTTTGTTATTATCATTATTAAATCATAATGACTAGTATTTGCCTTTGGTAGAGAACTCGAAAATAAGTTATAAGATTAATGAAACAAAATTTTCAAGCGATTATAACAATCACTTTTAAATAAGGATAAATATAGCAAAATTTGATTGAATAAAAGATCTGAATGGAAGAGTTAGAAAAATTAAATTAAATGTATTTATTTCTAATACGTCCAAAAGTGAAACTATAAATTACATTGTGGAGTCCAACAACGCATGTAACACGTTAAAATGACTTGATACCTTTAACACAAACACGTTAAAATGACTTGATGCCTTGAAAAACAAAATCCAATTCCAAATTTATGCAAGCTTGGAAACTAAATTAAGTATGCTTAACTGAATGAATTTTTTAGAAACCATTTTTTTTTTTTTTTGGGTTAATTCAAATAGGAAGGAAGTGTGTGGAGAACTCTAGTGATGAGAGATGGAATATTAATATGTGGTGGATGAGAGTAGTCCAAGAGGGAAAAAAAAATGCAAAAATAGGAAAAGAAAGAAAAATAGGGATTGGAGGAGTGAAGGCATCCAAAAGCAGACAAGAGTAGATGTATAGATTAAAAGCATTTCCGAAGCAAAGCAAGTTGGTTCCAAATGGAAAAGGGCTGTCCCTTTCATTTCCAAACCCCCTTCCCTCTTCCTCATTCACAACTTGCCAATAAAAACACTTCCACATTTTATCAACTTGCACCTTTCTTTTCACTCACATTTCCAAAATCAGTCCCATTATTATGGAAAATATATACAAACCCCAACTTGCACCCCTACTTCTTTATTATCCTAACTCTTCATTTATTATTATAATCAATTAGTTTGTACATGTATAAACTCACAACATATTAGGTAGCTTTATTTTCTTCACTAAACCTCTAAACCTCCTTTGATGTTTACCTCTTTTTACCTGAATATTATTTACTATATTTGATTGTATAGACTAACACTCAACATGGACTAAATGGTATAATAAACCACTCAACCAACTCCTCCTCTACATATAATTGCATAAGTAGTTGATTATTATATGTAGAAGTATTGTATTTTTGCTTATCCTTTTCCTGCTACTTCCAAGTATCATGGAACGTCTGTGACTGCGAAGGAAGGAGGGTTTGAAATGAAACCAAATTTACTTTGACTATACAATTACCTCCAGGGTGTTCTCACTGTTAATTATTGTCATGTTTCTACAAATAGTTGAAAAGTGGAAACAAGAAAGAAAAGAAAAAAGGGGTTGATGAGATGTATTGTTGTAAGTGATGAGGTATGTGAGTTGTCGTATCAGATTTGGTCTACTTTGGGTTTATGCAACTCTACAGTGAATAACGACGCCGTTCTGACACTGCCCTTCTGCACGCTAACTCCCCGTCATTTCATGTGTCCAATATTTTCCATCTCCTCTTCACTCTTTTTCCATTCAAATATCCCTTCTAACTCTTTCACTTCAATATTATATCCATTCTTCATGACACAAATACTTTATGCATCGGATCATTCATACACAAACTAACAACCCCTTCACTGTTTTTGTAATAAAATAATATTGATATCAAACTGATTATCAACACTTGCTATTTCGGAACAAAACAGAAACAAATTTCTAAATATTAATTCATGCTAACAGATCGGAAGGTATTTGGGTACCCCATGAAGATTTCTACACAATTAAGCCCAAAAAAAGATTGAAGAAATAGAGAAACAGAGGAATATATATAGTGAATGTTTAAATTAGTGAAGTTAGCTTAATTATGGGGGAGATTGATTATTGCGTTTATGCAAATTCTCCGCCAGTTGAGCCAATGACTGCAGATTGCAGCGCAGAATGGTATCCACAAACACCATGGTCTCATCTTTCGTATTTCCCGGTGGAGTATCGACGGCGTACGACTCCACGACGACGGTCTTATTTCCGCCCTCGGCCGACGATTGGTGAAGTGTGGTGATGGATCTGTAGTTAGCCAAGCGGTGGTCGCCGCCGATCATACTGAAACTGAGGATGTGGTGTTCGTCGTCCAGAATCTCAAGGCGTTCAGTACTACACCCTGCGGGAAGGCCGGAGATGACGTGTACCTCCCGAAGAGTCCCGACGTTTCCATCGCCTACGACCACGTGGCAGCTCTTGACGAAGTGTTTGTAGGCCTGAGGGTTATCGAATCGCCGAACCACCGACCAGACGGTGGAAATGGGGGCGGTGATTTCTTGGACCACGGCGGAGCATGTCTGGTTGGGCCCCACCGCATGAGTATGGTAGACGGCCACGGATTCCGGCACCTTGGACCATTTGTGAGCCTCTTTCTGACAATGGATTGGATCGGAGCCGTTGAATCGGTCTATTAGAACAGAAGATACAGAGGGTTTCGAAAGCATTTTCCAGTGAAGACTGGGTTTTTACAAATTCCACCGGAGACCAAGAAACAACAAAACTTGTTAAAAATGAAAGAGAGGATTTCAAACTTGCCAGCCGCCACGGCGGTGGACGGCGGCTATTCTTTTGGGCGATCCGGCGGTTGAATTATTAGCTCAGCCTGTGGGTTATGGCTTTTCCCGTTCGGACCACAGACGAAATACATGTGCGTTCATCTTTAAATACCAAGCGAAAGAGTAACTTTATCAATTGATATTACCAAAACACCCTTCTCTTCCCTTTTTATTTACAATCCTCCACTTATTAGATAAACAAAAATATTAGTTTCACTAATCCCATGATATGTAAGTATGAAAGCCAGCGTAATTAAGTGGATTTGAAATTCATATAACTTAACATGTTGTACTAAAATTAAAAAAATTGGTCCCAAATAGAAGAATACGAAAAAATTTATAACACTAAAAGTATTTTCTCATTTGATGTTCACACTAGTCGTAGAGGTGGGAAAATCCGTATGGGCCATACATAGATGTGTGTAGCATTTGGTGTTGAATGAATATTAAGTTTGTGGCAGAAACAAAAGAAAAGAGGGTGTGGGAATTAAGTGTTAAATCTTATGAGACAAATAGGCAACTTGCTAAATGGGGATAAGATGGAATGAAGCCATGAAGGGGTGACACAGTTTCGAGCCCATGGGGAATGTTAATTAGTGCACCGACTTTGGCTCATAAAATAACAAAATTTGACAGCTTATACCATTGATATTCTCCGGCCCTTTTGAAACCATTTGCATTGCTTATTTAATTACTTGGTTGCGCTCTCCCTATAGTTTGAATGCACAACCTTCTTCAAGTTGCAAACATTTTGGTGAAAAGAAGAAAAAGAAGAAAGAAACAATATGGTGACATTCCACCAAATAACCACACCATTAACTGCCTCAAAGTGCTCCATCGTTTTGTCCAATCATTTTCTTTTATTATATACAAACTCCACACCCTTATCAATTTGATCTTTGCCTAATAATTTTTTTTTTCTTTTAATATGAACCACATTTTATTGGGCCCAGCTGCAGACAAATAGGCCTCATTCCTATCGGCTCGGCTATGAGTTATGGGCCTAAAACCTCTCAACACTTGTGTGCGTATGTCCGCCTCCGCACATTTTCTTTTCAACCATAAACTAATATAACAATTAAGTTTTCAAATTAGCAATAAATGAAACAATGGAGAAATGCCAAACTTTAATGACCACTAATTAATCTTCCATACAATCAAATTTTTATCTTATTAAAAATAAGATTTATTGAAAGTATAGCGGATAAAATAGGGACCCAAATTAATATTCAAACTTATAATCACTAATAATTTACATTTTGATTCCCCTTAAAGCTTGAAATATTAGATAAGCACTTGACATTATGGTATTGAAACCATTTTTGTGCAAACATAATGACCATTGTGTTTATGTGAAACTACTCAAGATTTACTTTACGTTTATCCTTGAAAATACTGCTTAAATGTTACAAAAGGAACCCAAAAATGTCACAAACAAGACCAATTGGGGTTCTTTGGACGGTGAGGATCTGAGCTTCCTAATCCAATTCAGAAACTCACCTACATGTGAAAACTACAATCAAGTTTGGACGAGACTTAGATTTTTTGGAAATCACTCCCTTAATCCCGATAGAGAATGATAATTTATGGATCGTATTTGATTTTTTTGAAGTCATATCCCAATGATTCAGCTCTCTCCATCGCGAACTTCCTCTGCTTCCGCCTAATTCTTCTGGCAGTGATATTGGCCGAAACCTTGTCCATTATTTTTCTGAAACCACGAACCACCTCCTCCATTTCGCTGTAAAACAGAGCGCTGACATCCATGTAAATCTTTAAAAATTCCTGCAAGAATGGGACAGACGTTTCATTACTCGACCTGATTACCCTCATCCAGATTCAAAATTAAACTGAATTTTTATGTAACAACAAAGAGAAGTTCTGTAACAAACGTGTATCTACATGGTTGCTCTTTTTCTTATTTTTTTGGGTGCCAATTCAGGATCAGCAAAGTTGTAAGAACATGTGCATAGTATGTACCGTACCCATATATCTCTATTCCATTCCTTGATGTATGGAGGACCTGTATTGAATGATCCAAGAGGTTCACGATGCCATTCGCCATTATATGTTAGGTGGTCCATTGCTTGCTCCACGCTTAAAACCTCCCATGGTCTTAACCCGGGTATAATTTTAGCTAATTTATACCTGTCATATCACACAACAACCACATCTTATGTATAAGAATCTAATGAAGAAGAGACCTCCAAAGCTAGATTATATATCCAAAAGGTTACTGCAACGCCCAATCTTAAGGGCATTTCATCCTCAGCAATGGAATGAACTATTAAAGGGAAATAAGCTTTCGTATTTCTTCCATAGATGAAATCAAATAACTAGCCTGAAGAAATCCTCAGGATTTCCTAGAATGTAATGATATGGTTTTATTTAAAGTATATAGAATATACATTTGCCAACCACCTTGACTTTAATCACCACCGACTTTACCACAAGGATCTCAAGTGCCGTTGTCTAGTTATCACCCTGGATTTATAACTGATGCGACTAAAATGGTTGTACTTCAGACAATAGGGACATAATGAACAGAATGTGGGGTTTAGGCACATACCTTAGATCCCTCGGGATGTACTTGTTTGGCATGTGATCTGCCTCCAAAATGGATGTCAGTTCCGTTCCACTTGCCCAGAGAAAAAGTGCATGGCTAGGAATTCTAACGCCTGGCCAAACACCGTCATTAGCTGCTAATACTGCTAGATCTCGTCTCTTGCTCTCTAAAGCCTCTTGTTGCAGTTGCTTGTAGGTTTTCTTCTCATGTCCCTTAACAGGAACCCATGGAGGTATGCCTTTCTGCAATTTGTGAAGAAAAGCAGTGGCAGCAGCACCAAGTCTAACTGCATAAACATTGATGAGCCAGTAAACCACTTTGTAAGAGGTTCGTCAATAAATGAGACGTAACAAATACGATTAGAACATAAAGATAGGAACTGCGCTAAAGAAGCCAGCTAGTCACAAATAAAGTAAGTAACAATCAGAATGATATTGACTGTGACGTTCTGTTTTTTCTATATATGGTGTCATTTGAATTTGTTCTAAGCTCTACTAGTGATGTACACCACATTCTAGAATGTAAGCAGGTGTATTCGGGAGTATATTTATCTTTACTGATTCCAACAACAATTAAAGAACACATAAAAAAAATGATCTTTTGTTCCTCAGCCAAAAACCCAGCTAATAGTAAACTCCTACATCGGAAATCAGCAGGTCAACCAATTAGAGGCTGTTCTGTCTGCCCAAAAAGAGCATCTTTAGACAGCATGCACTGCAAATGTTTGCTCATGACATGTCATGTTTAAAGTTTGACTGTCGTGATGTAGCCATAATGAAAATTTAAAAGAAAGAAAGTATGTTCTAATTCGGTTTGAGATATGTCTTCAACAAACTGAAAGGAACGCTCCATCTTGAACTATCATTTCTTGATCTACTTAAAGACTAATGAAAAGTACAGCTCAAGTTAAGCATACAGTAATTGATATTACAACTTCAGGGCAAATTTCTCGATACCAGTATAATGAAGAGATAGTAATGGGAGCTAGACTGACCTTCCCAAGTGGCAATTGCACGCTCCAACCCGTAAACCATGTGAATTGGCGCCCATTCGTCCATGTCCTCCCCCCAGATAAATGTATCCTTGTCAATAATCCCACCACCCCAGGCTGTTTTCAGGTTAATTAGTTCCAATGGTCCCCGAGTACGACCTAACCGATCCTTATAGTACCAACCTCCACTCCTCATTATAACTGCAAAGTAAAAAACAATCATGCTAAAAACCATGAATACAATACAAGACTTGGAAATAACTTTCAAATGACTTAGCAACTCCATGATGCTGATCAAACAAAAGTGAAACGAAGATTATGCAGGTATCTCAAACAGTGTAAATGTGAAACCGAGGGGAAAAAATCAAGATCAAGCAAAATGACTGTCTGATACTTTTTAGTGTAGCACCAAAAAGTGATGTAGTGAAGATCTAAGGAACTTGGACAGAAGAACATAACAACTCTAAATGAGTCCATATAGCGATGGCACTGAGATAGCACATGTCAATGTGGCTGCCGCAGCTCAATTTAGCTGAAGTAAATGGCAAAATCAGAGCACATTCTTCTAATAACCACGCCAACTTAGACTTACAATCATAGTACCGCCTCTCGAGGTGCTTATACCCAATGGCCTGAGCAACATCGATCGGGCGACCAGGTGGATAAGGTCTTTGACGGAAGCCCCAGAGCCCAAAAAAGAACTGTCTGGCAAAATCCCAGAACTTGGCGTCGGATTCTCTTTTTGACTTTATCGCTTTCCTCGGCATAGGCCGCCCATCAAGACCAGGCACATGAGGAATTGCCCTCCACAGCTCCTTGTCCTCGTTTCTGAATGGATTCTCGTTTTCTTTGAGCTTCATTTCATTGTGCTTGGCTTCAATTTCCTCCGCACGTTCCAGAAATTGCACAACAGGGCTATCTCGTATCGCTTTCCAGAGTTTCTCGTTCTTTTCGAGCTCCTCTTGCGTAGGATTCTCTTTGTTCTCGAAAAGGGGATCTTCCTTGAGAATTTTCTCAACCTCGGGAGCATGTCTGTAGTCGGGTAAATTATCGCATTCCCAGTAGAATTGTTCTAGCATTTTTTCGTAATACCCCGGTTCGGGTGCTTTCTTTGGCTTCCTGAAGAGATTTGAGAGACTTCTTGAAGCAAAATTTGGGGACGTAGAGGATTTCTGAGACAACGAATCTCTAAATGCAATGAGATTAAGAGGAGGAATGGGATTAGGAGGTTTCGAAAACCAATTTTCAAAGGGATTGAAGTTGATTGACGTCATAACTGAGACAAAGCTCTGGCTTGAAGAAGGTCAATCAGATAATAAAATACTGAGATTTCAGATGATTCAAGTAGGGTTTTGGACCTAAGCAGAAGCAGCTCTACCTGCCTGAAAATGGAGGACTGGCGGAGGAGTCGGGGAACAGAACGTGAGAATGAAGGAGGCGAGTGGTTGCGGATAGACACACTCGAATTGGGCCACATAACTGGGCTTATTGCTATTGACCCGCTTATTATTGGGCCTACAACTTTGGGCCTAAACAAATGAAAATGAACCTTTTGATAGTTACTTTCTGATCATTCAAATTAGTAATAATACATGTATTTTCTAGTTTCTTCTATCCAGGGTGCCTCATTTCAAGTTCGTTCTGTCCATTCAAGATCTGCAGTAGCCACTGGGTATTAAAAGAAAACCCATGTTCTGTTTTTGATTGAGATGTAAGGGGGAGGAGGGGTTACTAGCTCCTTATAGATATGAGTAAAACCAATTTGCAGTTTTGAAGTTAACTGTACCGATTATGTTGAAACCTCTTGGATCTTCAGATGTGACGTTGAATGGAAACCATGGTTACGAGCTGGGAATCAGGTGATTAATGAAAAATGGAAAGTATTGGAAGTAATGGAGTTTTGTGGACATGATTATTGTAACTTAGGACTCTGAATTCGAAGAGCTTTGAGGACAAGGAGAGGTTGGATTTAAAAGCATTGAATAAGGGAATATGTGAAGATGACGTCTAACTCAATCTCTTAAGTTAGGATTTGTCGATACAAAGTGGGGAAGAAGTCAGCTTGAAGTTTGAAAGAACCTGTAGTTTGAGGAATAACGAAAACAATGGATTTGTTAGTATTTGATAAGGGAAGGACGTTAAGATACTATTTTCAACCATAGGTCAATCAATTCATCAAGTTGATAGCAGTGGCTAAGGTAAGTTTAGAATTTGAAGGAAAATAAATTAGCCTGAAGTGGTAAATTTTTAGTCTTGGTTACATAAATGCTTTCATGAATTTAAAGGTATTAGAATTTTGATTTTGAGTTTTAGATAATACGTATATTTAGTTTAGACGAGTGAGTTTGATTGTAGCTTTGGAGTCATAGACCATTAAGAGTGTCGAATAGTGGTTCTTCACTTGAAGCTATATCCAACTTTTTTAAGGCAGGAGGATTAATTGATGACTTTGTAATTGGTATCAACGACCAATTTTTTGAAGGTTTGCAAAAGAATGCTTGCTCTTGTGAGGATGAAGGTTGAATGGTCTTGGTCAATTTTTTTAATTAGTTTTTGATGTCAAATGGGTGTTTATAATGTTATCAAAAGATGAAAACTACTATGGCTAACTTATATTTTATTACTTATAGGAGAAGTTTTCTTCTCGTAGTAGGAAGTAGAAGAAGGAGACATCTAGAAGTTAAGAGTCATCAATCAGAACATAAATCATTCATGTTTGAATTGATTAATATCATCTTTGTCCTGCTTTAAATTATTAAAAATCAATTATAATTTTAGTTGTATGAAAGCTGATTTGATATTATTTGTTTATATGGATTGTATAACTTGGTAGACATCACAGTTACTTTATTCTATGATTTCAATAACATCATTGGATATGTATTCAACTGAAACTTTTCAAGTTTAGCCTTATTAGATTGAGCTTCTCTTTTCCTTCTCATGGTTGTAGTTTACGGTCGAGCATGTGTTTCTTTATCTAAATCTATACAGTTATTTAACATTCTCGTTTGCCCTTTTTAATTCTCATATTCAGATATGGTCACTGCTAAAATGAGTAAATGATGTCTTTGGCACGATTATCAGCCTTATTTATTTATTTTTCTTGTTTTTTTTTAAAAGAGATTGTATTGAGAACCTTTTCGTATAGCTACGATAGTTGGGTTTCATAAATAATTAGATTTAGGTTGAATTAGAAGTTTATGCTTCTTTTAATTCTTAAAAGTGGAAAACATATCTGTAAGCTTTTGGTAGAGTTTAAGTCTATTAAGTAGATTACTAATATACTTATCAGTTTTAAACATTAACAAATATATTAGACACAAGTAGAATTTTATATTTAATAAAGCATTGAACAATTAAAAAAGCTAGGAAACACACAATTAATGAAATGAATGCTGTTTAAAGTTAAAATAGCTATTTGGTTATTGGATACAAACTTAAAAAATGTAAGAATTTGAGATTTAGAGGCCCATTTAATACTAATTTGAATATATGTAAGGAGTATAGTTATAATTGAAGGAAAGATTTATTTGGTGAGGAATTAGAGATGGAGAGTTTGTTGAGTTTCCCAACCCCGTCCCCAAGCCATTGGGTTGATAGAAAATGGTAGAAAATTAGAAATATCTCAACATGGAAATAGTTTGTAAACAAATGTCAATGAAAAAAGGAAGAAAAGAAAGAAAGAAAAAGGTTGGAGGACTTGAGGATTGTCAACCAATGCTGGCTGAACCAACTGTAGATGCTTAGAAACTTCAAACTCACTTCTCCACCACACTTCTGGAGGGCAATTGTGTTTTATGTTCAATTTCTCTTGATTTTTCTACATGGATACACTCCTAAATTCCTTTGGTTTCATTTCAATCAATCTCCCACGTCTCCTATCATTTTCAGTATTTAATTGGCATCACAAAAATTCAAATTATTGAAAATTACTATTTCTTTGACAATGGAAGCTTCAGCAATGGTCCCAGATTGGTAACATCTTCCTCACAATTGCCATTGTCATTGCCATTTCCAAATCTAAATCTCACTATTTATTAGAGTTTCTTTCATAGTTACGTAAATGGAAAACTATTGTTTTCTTCTTAACCTGTGATTTCTTTCTTTTCTTTTCTGTCTTATAAATCTCCTCACATGGCTATGGGATTTTCTTTACCTTGCCTTGTGATATTATTTTTCTATGTAGCTGTTCTTTGTGTTCAAGCTTCATTTGTCTGCCATGGATTCAATAATTCAAGTATGCTCCTTGATCAAGGAGCTTCTATAGAGCCTTCTGGCTTGTTAAGACTAACCGACAGCTCCCAGTACGTTATTGGCCGTGCCTTCTATCCTGAGACCCAGCTGATGTTTGATATAAAATCTGAACCAGTTTCAGATGTTTCTTCTTTCAGCACATCTTTTGTGTTTGCGATAGTTCCATCAAGCTCTGGTCCACCAGTTGGGTATGGCCTCGCCTTTGTTATGGCTCCATCAACCCAATTTCCAGATGCTGCAAGTGAACATTACTTGGGATTATTCAACCCCTCCAACAATGGTGACCCTTCGAATCATATTTTTGCAGTCGAATTTGATACTGTTAATGGCCACGATGACGAAACGAATTTTAAAGGCAACCATGTTGGAATCAACAAGAATGGTGTGCGATCAAGTGCGTCTGAATCGGCTGAGTATTCTGACTATGGCTCTGATGTGAAGACGGAGGTGTATTTGGATACTGGTGATCTAATCCAAGCTTGGATTGATTATGATGGCCGTAGTAAGGTAGTGAATGTCACAATAGCTCCAGCAAGTGTAATCAGACCAACTGAGCCATTGATTTCATATCCCATTAACTTGACTTCAGTTTTGAATGAGAGGATGTTTGTGGGATTCTCTGCATCAACTGGAAAAGAAACAAGCTTCCACTACATTTCAGGTTGGAGTTTTGCAATCAACGAATCAGCACCTCAGTTAGATGTTTCTCAACTTCCTCCACCACTGAAAGTGCAAAGTCCTCCGCCTTCATCGCCGTCAACATTCAATCCTCTAGTCACTGTTGTCGTTCCAATATTATCTGCCATGACACTCATGTTAATTTTGTTCTTAGCCTCCATTTTCAGAAGAAGATTGCGAGGTGAGAACCTTGAAGAATGGGAAAGAGATTGTCCTCACAGATTTAGTTACAGAGATCTTTACAAAGCAACAAAGGGATTTAAAGACTCCGAGCTCATCGGATCAGGAGGCTTTGGCTCAGTATACAGAGGTGTCTTACCTTCCACAGGATGTGAAATTGCTGTAAAGAAGATAACAAGAAATGCGAGTCAAGGAATGAGGGAATTCGCTGCAGAAATTGAAAGTTTGGGCCGACTAAGACACAAGAACTTGGTAAATCTCCAAGGATGGTGCAAGAAACAGAACGATCTTCTCTTGGTTTATGACTATGTTCCAAACGGAAGCTTGGATTCTCTCCTTTACCATCCAAAAGACAACTTGGTACTGAATTGGGAACAAAGAATCAACATCCTCAAAGGAGTTGCTGGTGGATTGTTATACTTACACGAAGAATGGGAACAAGTCGTGATCCATCGAGATGTTAAGCCAAGTAATATATTGATAGATATTAGCATGAATGCTCGACTAAGCGACTTCGGCCTTGCAAGGTTATACGACCATGACCAAATATCACATACAACCAGCGTGGTTGGCACAATCGGGTACATCTCACCCGAGTTGGCTCGCACCGGAAAGGCATCGAAAACTACAGATGTCTTTGCCTATGGGGTACTAATTCTTGAAATGGCTTGTGGAAGAAGACCTCTAGAATCAGATATATTCATATTGGTAGATTGGGTAATGGAATGCTATGAAAAAGGTCGTGTTCTTGATGCAGCTGATCCAAAGTTGAATGGAATTTATGACATGGTTGAGATGGAAATGGTTTTGAAACTTGGACTTCTTTGTTCCCATTACAACCCTGAATCTAGGCCAAGCATGAGGCAAGTCACAAGGTTTCTTAATGGAGAAGACCAAATTCTTGCTTTTGATCCTTCACCTTATTCTCAAATCACATTTCAATCAAGCTCCGGATTCACTCAATTTATTCCACCTTCTTCCCGTACTTCAACCGCCAGCTTTCTCTCTTCAACTTCCATCGATGTAGGCAGGTAATCAATTGCCTCTTCTCTTCTCTTCTCCTTTACCAAGTAAATTTGTAAACCAAAATAAGTTTACTTCAACTAACATCTATATATATCTATATATATATGTATTATGAAGTCCATGATTCAATTTTCTTATCTTCAATTTGTACAAAATCAAAAAAGGGTAAATTGTTAACAAATTTTACCAAAAAGGATCCTAATGTTTTGTAGATTGTTTTCTTATCGATTGGAGCATAGACTAATGGGTATATCCTATAGACATACACTTTCAAATTAGAAGCAAAATATTGGAAGAATCATTCCATTATTATATGTCGTACTCAAAATAAGTTTATAAATATTTAATTCTTTTGGCTAACAAATCCTCAAACTCATTTTTATGACAAGTCGTCAACTCTCATGTCTATTAGAAGAGTAAAATTTAATATACCGAAAACAAAACCAAAAGTTCGTTAACTTAAGCATAATAATTACTTCAATTTATTTATCAAAGTACATGAAAGAGGTACCTTATAATTTGATATTTTAATATAACGAAGTCAGCAAGATTGAAAAAAAATCAAAGTAAAAGAAAATTGAAGTAATTAATAGCACACAATCCCTTTTTGAGTTCATATCTCAAAGTCTTAATTACTATTAATATTTTTAAAATCCAAAAGTGAATTAGTAATTTAAAAGTCAAAGTAACAGATTGCTTTGTTTCACATATCTGATAACCCAAATAATTTCTCTTATCAAAATTAAAACAAAATTACTATCATTTACATTACCATAAAAGTCGTAAATTAATTTTATAAAAAAATTAATAAACACATTTTGAATCTTTTTCTAAAATTCTATTTTAAAATTAATCCAAGTTATCTCAAAATTAGTTACTTCAAATTAAATATTAATTTTATTTTTTTGTAATTCAATTTTAAAGGTAGAAATATCTTAAAATGTAAATACATAACTATAAAAAAATAATAATTATTAATTTCTATCAACAAAATATAAATAAGAAAAATAGTTTTTTTGAGACAATATAATATGAACTAGATAAAATTATGTGCAATTCGACCACGTTCTTCGTTTATCCTTATTTCACGAACCGAATGATCATGTTCTTCATTGACGTTTTCATAATTTATTTCAGAGATACTAAGACAAAGTAGATTTAAGTGAGAAAGAAATATTTGCAAATCTACATTGAAATGTAGATTAATACACCTAAATATCAACATTATCACTTTTTGGGTTTAAATTTGTCAAATAGAAGGCTCAATAGAAAATTACCAAAATGGGCCAGAAGTAATTATTTGGAGATTAAGCTTAATTAATTATTCTTCGAATTATTGAAAAAAAATTGATGAGTTTTGAGAAATAAATTCTAATTTTATTCAAGCTAGTAGAGAAATGATGATGTCATAGTGATTATATAACATTATAAATACTCGTTTTCAAAGTCGTTTTTTTCCTTTCAAATTATAAGTTATAAAGTCAGATTTTTCTATTAAATTTTACCAATTCAACCAAACATCACCTATTTATTTAAATATAAACATTTGATTTTTGTTTCCCGAATTATATTGTAAAGAATAAAATATATTATCACTTAAATATAAATGTGAGTTTGGTATTTTTAAAAAAATTATGAACAAGATGATAAATTAAATTCTTAAAAAATAGGAACCATAGAATCAAAGTAATAATTAAAATAGAGATTGATTCTAGTAATCTACAACGGATATTTTTTCAGCAATAATTAAACAAGTGTGTGTATATATAAGTTATCAAACAAGTCTTAAATTTTAAAATTCACTATAGTATAGGTGAGAGGGACATAGATGAATCCAACAAGCAACTCTCCAAACTATAAAATCTTATTAATTTTGCATTAACAAGGGTAAACTTAAATCTTTATTTTCATTGGAACTTATTTGAATACTCTTATTTAATGTTAACATGACATGTTTATTTGACAAAAGTTTGCTTTTTTTCATTTGAGAACAAACTGGGTAAAACAAAAAAGAATTCACAGTACAATCCAATGAAGATTCCAAATTATTATTATTATTATTTTGACATCTAACTCTTGTGGAGAAACTTCTTCATTGTTATTATTTTGAGAAAAATACCTTTGTTGTCTTGTACTTATGTCAATATCAAGAGCAGGAACACTCCCCCTAAATCAAAATATAAACCAAATACTACCTTTGATACTCATACCTTAAATTTGATTTCATTTTATTAAATATCTATTTTTTGTCCCTATAGTTGACTTTTCAAAATTAAATTTTGTTTTTATTAATATTGCATTAAGAATATCGTTCTTATCATATTATGATGTAAACAGTTCTGATAAAAATGAAATTTAAATCCAAATCTAAGATTTATTACCAATACAAAAGACTAAATTAGAGGAGTTAAGAAATAATTTAACAAATTAATATGAATTGATTAGATGAGAATATAATCACTACGCAATCTGAGCGCTTAGGGTAACGGTCTGAATCGTCTGATGGTGGAAGAGCCACTCATTGGTACGCAACTCTGTTTTTTTTTTGTCTCTACTGCGGCCCCTTGCCTTAATGGCTTGAAGCCTTGAACGAGTCTATCCATTTACCTTTTCTCCTAAAGTTTTTCCGTTGAGAGGGTCTTTCGAAATAAAACTATTGGAGTGTGGTGTGGTTGCCAAACAGTGTAATTTTAATTTATTTTTTAGTTTAAACATTTGGAAAGATGAATCAAACGTACCGTCTCTTGTCAATCTGCACATGAAAATTTATTTGTATTCGTCTACAACCTCTGAAATTTCAAACTTTCTCCATCAAACCATTTAATTTCTAGTTCCCAATGACTTTGTTCTTCTTCAAATTCAGTGACTCTCTCAAACTTTAATTCCCAAGTCAACAAGGAATTTGGGTTTCTCCATAAAACTAGACCAATTCCATTTCTCTTATTTATATTAAAGTAAGGAGCATGGAGTTCAAAAGCTGACCCCATGTTTAATCCTTCTTTGAAGCTTTGTTTTTTCAGAAACTCACATGGCTATTGCAGCTCATCTGGCTCTTCTTTCTGTGTTTATCTTTTTCGAGGCTCATGCTTTGCCGTCTTCTTTTATCTACCCTGGATTCAACAATACAAGCCTTGATCGTGAGGGGGCTTCTGTTGTGAAGCCATACGGTGCGTTGAGGCTCACCAATATATCGCAAAATGTTATCGGCCATGCATTCCATCCAACTTCATTCCGGATGTTTGAACAAAGTTCTGACTCGTCTCCGAATGTTTTGTCCTTCAGCACAACTTTTGTCTTTGCAATTGAACCTTCGAGCCCTGGGCAAGGCGGCTATGGCTTAGCCTTTGCCATAGCTCCATCAACCAAATTTTCAGGTGCAGGAAGTGGGCACTATCTTGGATTGTTCAACTCTTCCAACAACGGTAACCCTTCAAACCATATATTTGCTATTGAATTTGACACTGTAAATGGGCATGGTGAAGAAAGGAACACCAAGGGAAACCATGTTGGGATCGACATCAATGACATTTCATCTGTTACATCCAAACCTGCTTCTTATTCAGACTATGGCGAAGCTCATGAACACGACTTGCAAATGGATTCTGGTGATCCTATCATTGTGTGGGTTGAATATGACGGCCCCAAGAAAATAGTGAACGTCACTATAGCTCCATTGAAGCACAAAAGAAAACCAACAAAGTCACTCCTTTCTTATCCAATTGACCTGAAACCTTTCCTAAAGGAACAAATGTTCGTCGGCTTCTCTGCTTCGACCGGAGATAAAACAAGCTCTCATTACATTTTGGGATGGAGTTTTGCAATGAATGAACCAGCACCTCCCCTGGATTACTCTCTTCTTCCCAACCCACCAAAAGAGCAGGATCCTCCTTCTTCATCACCCAACTCCCGCTATAAGGTTTTTGTAGCAGTCGTTTCTGTTATAGCCATTTTGGGGATTTTTTTCTTAGCTTTCTGGTATAGAAAAACCTGGCACACTGAGAGACTTGAGGATTGGGAAAGAGACTGTCCTCACAGATTCCACTACACAGATCTGTACACAGCAACAAAAGGATTTAAAAGTAGCGAACTAATTGGAATTGGGGGTTTTGGCTCAGTGTATAAAGGTCAGATACGTTCAACAGGAATTGAAATTGCAGTGAAGAGAGTAAGAAGAAATTCAGGCCAAGGAATGAAAGAATTCGCAGCAGAAATCGAAAGCTTAGGACGATTAAGACATAAGAACTTGGTAAATCTCCAAGGATGGTGCAAGAAAAAGAACGATCTACTCATAGTTTACGATTATATACCAAATGGAAGCCTCTATTCACTTCTATATCATCCAAAAAACAACATTATATTGAATTGGAAACAAAGATTCAACATCCTCAAAGGAATTGCAGCAGGATTACTATACCTTCACGAAGAGTGGGAGCAAGTAGTAATCCACCGAGACGTGAAGCCCAGCAATGTTCTAATAGACGCGGACATGAATCCTCGATTGAGCGATTTCGGTCTAGCCAGGCAATACGACCACGACGAAGCATCGCACACGACGGGCGTCGTCGGTACGATCGGGTACATAGCACCGGAGTTGGTACGGACAGGGAAGGCGTCGAAAAGCACGGATGTGTTTGGATACGGAGTTCTGCTACTGGAAGTGGCGTGTGGAAGAAAACCGCTTAAGTCGGATAACTTCATACTAGTGGATTGGGTGATGGAGCAATATGAAAAGGGAAAAATTCTTGAAGCGGCTGATCCGAAGTTGAATTGGGAATATGAGGCAGAGGAGATGAAGATGGTTCTGGTATTAGGACTTCATTGTAGTCACCAGATAGCTGAAGCTCGGCCGACGATGAGACGGGTGATGAGAATCCTTGACGGAGATGATAAAATTGCGGCGGTGGAGGGGTGGGATTGTTCTCAAAGTTACTCAAAATCTAACTCAAGAATGACTGAAGTGATTTCAGCAACGTCTTACCGTTCCTCCTCCATCGGCGATATTTCAGAAACATCCATAGATGCTGGCCGATAGTAAATTTTCCGTTCCATTTTTAGATTTAGGCTTCTTTTGTTCTCAATGTAAACATAATAAACTACATACAATTTTATTTAACCTTGTAAACACATTTTTACAAATTTATTCAAACAAACACTAAATTATTAAACCCTCCAATTGGGTCTTGGAATAAAAGAAGAAGAAAGGCCAGAAACTAATGCTATCATTAACACTTCTAATATAAAAGAGCGCCAAAAAACTTCCGTTGCCGGGACTTGAACCCGGGTCTTTCGGGTGAGAGCCGAATATCCTAACCAACTAGACTACAACGGAATTCTGATAATCAATTACGCCAAATTATTAATACTTATTATTAAGTCTATCCTCATTTAGTCTCATTTCAAGTTCCTTGGGATTACCAAATTATTATATTTTAATTTGTATCGTGGCTATACCATTTGTATTTACCCAATATTCGTAAATATGGCATTAATGTTAGCACTAGGGTATTCATGGTTCGGTTCCAAATTGAAACCGCACCAAATTGTAAAATGAAAAAAAATAAAATAAAACTGCATGTTTGTGTCAAATCGAACTGCATATGCGGTTTGGTTTCGATTCGGTTTAAATTCAAGAAAATCTCATGTCACCAAAACATCGAGCTTGATAAAATTTGCGTTTCTGTTTTATATCCCGAACAATCTCAAGCCATCAAAGCACTAAGTTCAATAAAAATTGCCTATTTGTTTCAAATTTCGAACAATCTCAAGTCATCACACCACTAAGTTCCATAAATTTGCCCTATGTTTTAATTCCTGAAAAACTTCAAACTATGGAAACATTAAGTTCAATAAATTTTATCTTTTATGTTTTAAATCTGATTGCCCACCAAACCACCAAATTTTATAAAATGTCTCATATATATGATAAACAAAACCTTTACGAATAATTTTTTAAATTATTTAATTTACTTTAGTAAATGATTCGGTTTAGATTTAGAAGCAATTTCAACCTAACACAGACTATATCAAATCACGTGTAGTTGATTTCGATTTAGTTCAGTCAGTTAACACCATCTAAACTCAAAATTGGGAAAGTAATAATCATGATTGTGAAGAAAAAAAAAATCATAATTTAAATGGGCCGTTAATGGGCCGAAAGGTTCCATTAGAGCAGAAACGACGAGAGAGCTTCCATTGACCAAGACTTGAGTTTACCTCCATTCCATCATTCTCTCTATTTCCTTTATTATTATTATTATTTATTTATTTACATTCTCTATCAATGTTTGGATATAATAAAAAGGACAAATTCCATTTTCTTGTCCAACAATCAAAAGTCATAATTAAACTTGTTTTTTTCTTAAAATACAATATATCCTCTAACTATACCATCAAACTTTCATTATATAATCGATGAAGTGACGTGATATGCCATAGTATAAAAAAATAACAACTATCATCAACGTCATCTTTCTTTTATTATTATTCTTATTTTAACAAATTAAATATATCAACTAAGATTATATATATATATATATATATACACACGCGCATACTATTCAAAGTAAATACAAAATATGAATCTAACTTACACATTATTCAAATTAAAGATATTAAAAAAAAAAAGTAAAACTTAGAAATACAAGTTAAATGTTTGAAGTTTGGATCAAATTTTATATTAAAGTCGTGATTTTTCCATTCTAAAATAGTAATTTAATTAAAAGAAATTTACGTAAGATTATTTTTTATCGTAAACATATTTAACTTGTTTGTATCTATTAATTGACGGATAATAGACATCTTAATTAATAATTATACATAGATTATCAGGCAATTGGAAAATTTAAAAATAGATAATTAATGACCACTTTCTTTGTTATTTGTTGGATGTAAGTATTAATTTAAAAAGACAAATAATTAATTAAGTATTGCTCTTTGTGTAAAAGGTAATTAAGCTTTTGGGAAGTAAAGAAAGTGATCACTTCAAATAAGTAATCAGGTAGAGAAAAAGAAAAGAAAAAAGAGTGAAAATGGAAATATATTAAGGTTAAATGTTGATTTTTGAGGAAAACACGTGAGAACACGGAAAGAGGAAAATGACTCCGCGGAGGAAGGAGGATGAAGAATCGCTTCCCATTTAGCACACTTCGCTTCTGGAAGTTCATACTTCCATCAAATTCTTTTACTCAAAACCCCTTTTATTATCCGACTCCTCTGTACAAAAATTTCAACTCCTCACCCAATTCCGTCAAAATCCTTCAAATCTCACTATCAACCCATCAATTCCTAGAAACCCACTTGTCATCTCCTTATAATTTCCTTCCTCCATCAATATTCCTTCATAAAACCTTCATTCTATCTTCCAACCCCGCAACCACCGGGAAACATGGCCGCCGGATCCCCGTCATGGCTCAACACCGGCGACAATTCCTGGCAAATTACAGCCTCCACTCTCGTAGGACTTCAGAGCATGCCTGGACTTGTGATACTCTACGCCAGCATCGTCAAAAAGAAATGGGCTGTTAATTCAGCGTTTATGGCTCTTTACGCCTTCGCCGCCGTTCTAATTTGTTGGGTCGTCGTCGGTTACAGAATGGCCTTCGGCGACCAGTTGATTCCTTTGTGGGGCAAAGGAATTCCAGCTCTGTCCCAAAGTTATCTAATAGGGCAAGGCAATATCCCTGAGAGTGGCGTGAACGATGGAAGAGGAACACCCAGAATTCAACCCAATGTTCCCATGGCTTCACTTGTGTATTTTCAATTTACTTTTGCCGCGATTACTGTGATTTTACTTGGTGGGTCTGTTCTTGCAAGAATGAACATCAAAGCTTGGATGGCCTTTGTTCCTCTTTGGGTAATTTTCTCATACACCGTCGGCGCATACAGTGTTTGGGGCGGTGGGTTTCTGTTTCAGTGGGGAGTAATTGATTACTCCGGTGGGTATGTAATTCATCTTTCGTCTGGAATTGCTGGGTTAACAGCAGCTTATTGGGTAAGAACTCGATTTGGGGTTTAGAATTGGGGGTGGGGTTAATTTGAATTTGAATTTGAATTTGAATTGCTGGGTTTTGTTGTTTTTGTGTTTGGGATTATTAGGTTGGGCCGAGGATAAAAAGTGACAGAGAGAGGTTTCCGCCGAATAACGTGTTGCTTATGTTGGCCGGAGCAGGGCTGTTGTGGATGGGGTGGTCGGGTTTTAACGGGGGAGCACCGCACTCGGCGAACGTGGTGGCGTCGATAGCGGTGCTGAATACGAACGTGAGTGCCGCGACGAGCTTGTTGGTTTGGACCATTTTGGATGTGTTCTACTTTGGGAAGCCATCGGTGATTGGAGCCATTCAGGGTATGATGACTGGCTTGGCTTGCGTTACACCTGGCGCTGGTAATTACCATATCAACCTTATTTTAAACCTTTAATTATTCAACTCATATATACATACATTTATAATTATGTTTGATTTATATTTCAAGTACAAAAATCAAGAGTTTCGTCTAATTAATATAATTTTGTGTTAAATAACATTGCCTAAGATGCTCCTGAAAATACATGAGTTTTAAGGTTTCGAATTTAGAGTAAATTTGTTGATTTTATAAACACTTAGATATGTTATGAACTTAGAGATGAAAGATTATAGTTTTAAAAAGGCAATATAGAATTCAATGTGAGACATGTGAACACAATAAGTTGACATATAATATATAACTTTGATCAAATTATCATTCAAATCCTTCTACTCGAAATCCTTATACTAAAATAAACAAAAAAAAAAAAAAAAATACATATAGACGAATTAAAAGAGGGTGTGATATTAGAATGTCATTTTCTTGATATCTACATTTCAATGAGATGTTGATTATAAATATGATTTATGAAACCACAATAATAATTAAGATTTGAAAGAAACAATTGAAAACAGGAGTCGTGCAGACGTGGGCGGCTATCATAATGGGAATCCTAGCAGGAAGCATTCCATGGCTATCCATGATGGTCCTTCATAAAAAATTGAGTTTCTTGCAAAAGGTAATTTCTTCAACCTTCCATCTTAATCCATTTCTATATATTCGCTTCTCAATTTTCAAACAAAGTTTAATTCAATTATCTTTAATTAATTTATTAAAACTTGCTGATAAACAACAATGGGGTTTCTGGAAACTACTGAGAATAATTGTTTTTTTTTCCCAAAAGAAAATGACTTCGAAATTAAATATTTCCAAATTGCTGCTAATTTTTTAATCATATTTGTTGTTTGACAAATCATTTTCATAAGGGGGCCCCTCCTAGTCCTTGGGTTGTTGCCTTTGTACTATTTTTGTTGTTTGTGGATTTTTCTTCCAAACTTCACTTTCCGCCATCTTTGAATATTATTCCACCCCGATACGACGTGGTTTCGGATCGGTATGCATTGTAAAAAAAACCGCTCTTTAAAGCCTTGCCTTCATTTTTCATTTTGCTTTTATTCAGAATCAAATAGGATTTTCCCTAAGTTTGGAAGAACGTTGGAATCTTAGGCAGAAGCGAAATTTTCAATTCATGAAATAAGAAAAAACACATTGATTAAAGGGAAATGCTCTAAAATAGCAAAGTGGGAAAATAATTTTTTAATAAAGAAAATGGTAAATTGTAGGTTTGGAAACTACTATTGTTTTTTGAAAAGTTGGTTCAATTGAAATAGATGTGTGAAGTTGGTAATTAACTAACCCATCACAATTTTTTTTAAGAACCTTCCATTCCCATACTTTACTAGACCATTAATGACTATTAAGAATGATTAAAACTCACACGTGTATACAACAGGCTGATGACACGCTTGGCGTATTTCACACGCACGCAGTGGCAGGATTAATGGGCGGGCTTTTAACTGGGCTTTTAGCGGAGCCCACTCTTTGCGATCTCTACCTACCGATCATCGGCACGCGCGGCGCCTTTTACGGCGGAAGCGGCGGCGTTCAGTTCCTTAAACAACTGGCCGGATCCACCTTCATCATAGGCTGGAACATAGTCTCCACCACCGTAATACTCCTCTTTATTCGCCTCTTTATGCCCTTGAGAATGCCCGATGAGGAACTCATGATCGGCGACGACGCCGTCCACGGCGAGGAGGCTTATGCTCTTTGGGGCGACGGCGAGAAATTCGATCCAAGAAGGCACGGCAATGCGGCAGCCAATATGGAAGAAGGAGCCGGATCGCCTTATATAAATGGTGCTAGAGGAGTGATCATCGAATTGTAAAACGCATTTTAAATTATTCTTTTGGTTTCATTCAAATTTGTGTATGTCTTCATGTATTATAATAGTGAATGTTTCAGAATTTTTGGGTGAGTTATCTGTTAAGAGTCTTTAACCATCCTGGTAAAGAAAAGTGTCCTTTTGATCTCTTATTAAGAAACGAAACTGTTGATTTAATGTACAAAATACAGAGTAATCAGATAAGGAGTAAGACTGAGAGAGAACCAAAAAAAAAAAAAAGAGTGGAAAAAGCTGAGTTGCTTTGTAATCAGAAGACCGCCATTAATACGGCTTCTCCCAGTACGTGTCCTTCTATTGCTTCTAACAGCTTATCCTTTGTGGCCTGCAAGTGAAAGGGATGAATTCATAATTTAGAATGTCCATAATAATATTCTCCAATTTTTCCTTTCAATTATATCGATGGCTACGAAATTGAAACAATTTGATTATATTATAAAATCGAACTGAACCTTTCCCTTATATATAGTAAACTCAAACTCCAATCGAACATTTAAATCTTAATTATTTGTTTGACACAATGAAGGGTGTGATATTATACAACATACAAGAAGAAAAAGAACGAAATTGACCTTATTGCCGAGGTTCAAATGGTCATCTAAAGCATAGAGCTTGAACTCAAAGCGGTGGCCATGTGAAGGCAAAGTAGGGGCACGCCAACCAGGGACTTTTTCGTCATTATTTCCCTCTTGAATAGTCGCATAATCACCACCAAGTCCCTGTTGGTTCCCAGAGAAATCTTCAGGGAGACCCTTTAAGGTAGGCGGTATGTTCACAACCACCCACACGGTCCACGGCACGATAGGACCGCTGGGGTCCGGTGCGTCAATGTCCTGCACCACAAGAGCCAGGGTCTTGGTCCCTTTAGGCAAATTGTACCACTCCAGAGGCGGAGATTTGTTCTTCTGCGCTCCTTGGCCTTCCGACGTGTATTTTCTAGGCAACCTTCCTTCGTGGTCTATTGCTGAAGACACCAGCCTGAACTCGCCGTTGTCGCCCATTGTGTCCCTTCCAAAATTATAAGCTTCTGCCTTCTTCTTCTTCTTCTTCTTCTTCTTTTGGTATAATAGGTTTGTTTGATCGAAAATAGAAAATGTATATCCGTTTTTATAGAGTGAGTGATTGGCGTATGGGCATATGTGTAGCCACACTTACTTACTTGGTGCCGGAAACTTCGAGTTCATGACACGTCATATTTGACGTGGCAGGTGTAGAGTGTTATCAGAGGTTTGGGAAAGAGAAACTGTATCTTCCAAGTTCCAACCCTTTTTTTTTTTTTAATTTCTTCTTTGATTATTAAACTATACTTACCCTTTTGTGTGTAAACATTTTAGCCATTCGATTTGTTTATTGTACTAAACATGCCTAATTATTAATTAGAAAATTAAAAAAGAGAAATAATTGGGCCTAATAGAGCTTTTAAAATTGATAATTAAAAGTATAATAATAGTTTTAAGAATTATAGAAGTAGTGTCGTGAGAGACTCTTATTCCTTGATGAGTGATAACTCATTCCTAAATGAACTATCTAAATTTCCCTACATTATAAACAATAATTGGATGGTTGTATATTTCCAACAACTCATATTGAGAATGTTATAGATAACAATTTAATTTTTAAAGATTAATCAATATATTAGTTGAATATTTTCACCGATAGTAAAATAAACCAATTACAAATACAACACAATTTTATTTTTTTACTAACCATAATTTGAAAGAAACCATTCTTAATAAATCTTGAATCAATTACTAATTATAAATTATCAGTCCTTTACTAAATTAATTACGAAAAATAAAAATAATTAAATGTGAGACTAATTAAAAGTTAACAAAGACTCGAAAAAAAATTCTCTCAAAAGCCCGAAGAAGACTAACATATATAACTTCAACTGAGAGAGAATCACAAGATCAAATACTAGATATCGAACCTCATCAGTACAAGTTCAATTCTACAAATTACATTTTTCTAGAAATCTCGTGTGAACGTGTACATTTGTTTTATGAGTCTAGAGATTGTGATATTCTAAATCGAACAGTAAAATAATCTTTCATTTGAGGAAGTTCAGATCAATTTTTAAAACTAAAAGGCTAAATACACAATGTAACCTTCCATTTAATTTATTCAGCTCTCTTTGTATATACATACAGCCGTCACTGTCACAGAGTGGATATCAATTCAGATTAAAACACTTTCTGAATTTCGACCTCCAAGCCTTATACATTTTAGTTAGGTTCAGACTGGGGAACCATTTTGATGATTGTAATATTTAAAGTTCCATAATAGTTAATTTAAAATATTGCAGAAGCACAAGAACAAACCAAGCACCAAAATTTGCCCAAAACAAAAAACAAAAAATTTATCTACTCAGATGGAGAATACTATCTGAACTGAACTAAAAACATAGCTTTGAAAATAAAACGAACACAGGCTGAAATTAGAGGATCAATTCTTCTATTCTACTAAATATGTATAAAAGTAGTATAATGCAAATCAATGTCCAATAAAATGTAACGTAAAATACTACAAAGTCATATTTGTGGTGTGCTAGAAGAAGTTGAGAAACTGTAAGGTTCTTAGAATACGTGTGTTACATTTGGCAATGATATTTTTATAAACCACAAATATGTTTAACAAGAAGAAAATGGCAAGAATAAAATCGATCAGTTTCAACCTTGATCCAATCTCTCCATACAGAAGACTTTAACATATTCACAGGAAGGATATAATAGCACATTAATTTCAAAAACACCCCAGTTTTGAAGTTTCTGTTGTCTGATAAGTAATAATGTTACATGGAATGACAAAAAGAATGGAAATAACATTTTTATGTCCTAATATATTTCCTTACAAATGTAGAAAAAGAAAGAAGACAGCGTTAGAATATACAATAACAATTTAACAGTATTTCAACAACCCAATTCTCAAGTTGATGATACCTAATTATGTACAGCAGAAGATATGCTCTTATTTTCCAATTATAGAATGGCAAAAATAGTGGAAATTACCTTTTCAAGCTTTAATTTTTTTCTCGAAATGTAGAAAGAGAAGAAGATGGGGGCAGTGAAGAGAGACATGTACATCGAGTATCATGAACAACCTTCGTCATATAGATGTCAAGTTTTGAACAAAACACACAGTATTGCCCTTTAAATTCTGAGGATTTTTCTTCACTTTCTTCAATTTCATAAATAACTGCCATGTAATCGTCTTCTTCGTCATCGTCATCTTTGATATCATCTTCTAGTTCGACTTTGCGGTCACTGGAAGTCAGGTAGATGTATCCCATTAATGGAAGAATGGCCAGAAGAATTTTGTCGACGGTATCGTCGGACCATTTTTTACCGATTTCCAAAAACGTAAGAGGAGCAACAACTGCTGCTGCTCCTACTCCAAACCCAACTCCAATGAATACGAATTGCCAATCAGCATCAGCTACTGAATCTGATTTTTTGTTACTTGTATCTGAAGTTGGATGAATGGCAGTTTTACACTTATTTGGCAAAGGGTATCCACATAATCCTTCATTACCAATAAAGGAATCTTCAGAAAATGTTTGGAATTGGGAGCCAATGGGAATCATACCAACCAACAGATTGTAGGACAGATTCAATACAGAGAGAAACGATAGTCCCGCGAGCTGTTGAGGGATTTGGCCAGTAAGCCTGTTTCTTGAAAGATCTAAAGAACCCAGCTGACTCAAATTTCCAATAGATGAAGGAATTTCACCTGACAGATAATTGTGGGAAAAGTTGAGAAGATAAAGCGCCTTGAGTTCTCCGATTTCTGCAGGTATATGGCCATTGAAGAGATTGCATGAAAAGTCAATGGAAGTGAAGACTGTTAGAATTTTTGTCAGTTCAACGTCCAGACCTTTGCTTGTAATAGTTACCGTGTCTTGATAGTTCACAGCACTGAATTTGAAGAAATTAAAACGAAGGTGATTAGCTCTTGACTTGCTAAAGTCTTCCTCATCCACCATTGCTTTCCACTTTTCTATGCATTTTCCAGATATGCTACCATTAAAGTAGTTTCGAGATATGTCAACAATTTGCAGGCTCTTCCAAGTGCCATTGGTATCTTGACATCCAAATTTACCATGAAATTTGTTTGAGCGAAGAACAAGCACCCGTAAAGTGGATATGCTCTTCAATGAGCATGGGAAGATATCATCTATGGAATTCTTTCCAAGATCCAAAACCTCCAAATATCGACAATTTGATAAAGACTTTGGTACCCGCCCTTCGATGTTGTTTCCACTTAGATCAAGAGTCCTCAGACTGCAGTTAGCTGGAAATGCATTAGGAATAGAGCCATTTAAGGCGTTTTCTCTTAGATTTAGTACCACAAGATTATCATTCTTCTCAGTTAGACACTGGGGAAACATGCCACTCAAATCATTATTAGACAAATCCAGTACCTGAAGACTCTTAGAATCGCATATGGATTCAGGAATATTGCCTTGAATGCGATTTCTTGATAGAGAAAAGAAGACAGTGGATGAGAGGTATTGTCCAATAGCAGGTATAATGGCAGAACTGAAACTGTTGTTGGAGAAGTCCAAATAGGCAGCAGATGAAGGAAAGAATGAGAGTGGCCCTTCAAATTTGTTGGAATGAAGGTCAAGAAGATAGAGACTGGAAGAAAGATTCTTTGGAGGCCCTTCAAAACCAACAAGAGAGTTGCAAGAAAGATTTAACTGATTAAGATTTTCAAGGCCCCAAATCCAGAGAGGTATTTCTCCTTGAAGATCATTATGGGAGAGATCAAGAGAGTTGAGCTTAGATTGATTTTTCAAGAAGCCAGGGAACATTCTTAAATTGCAGGAAGCCAATTTCAATGTGGTCATTTGAGGAAAAGAACTTGAGTCAGTGCTTTCCGTTTCAACAGACAGGCTGTTGCTTGAGAGTTCAAGTCTTGTAATATTCTTAAGCTGCTTGAATACGGTTAGATTCAATCTTCCGGTAAAATTGTTGAAAGAAAGTGAGAGAATCTTCAGACCTTGAAGTTCCAAAAACGACATTGGGAATGGCCCTTCTAACCGATTGCTCTCCAAATCAAGGGTATCAAGTAAGAAAGAGGACACGTTGGAGAGCTCATTTAAACTACCACTAAATAGATTGTAGTTCAATTGAATCTTCCGGATTGTTTGAAGATTGAAGAGAGACGAAGGAACATTTCCAGTGATGGAATTGTTACGCAAATCAAGATTAACGAGATTGGGAAGCTCTTCCCATTTTGTGGAAAGCAAGGAACCATTCAACCGATTATGAGCAAGGTTTAAGACCGTAAGATTCTTCAATTGGGAAAATGATGGGACTGGACCAACAAATTTGTTGCTCGAAAGATCCAAATATGTGAGTTGTGTAAGGTTTAGGATAGAATTTGGGATTGATCCGCCAAAGTTGCAACTCGCCAAGTCTAATTTGGTCAAGTTCTCAAAATATCCGATAGATTCTGGCAGTGTCCCTGAAAATTTTGTGCCTTGGAGCACTAGAGTTTGAAGGGGTCTACTGGATGGAAAATCTGGAAGAGAACCTTGCAGCAACTTATTATTGGATAAGTCCAGAGTCTGAAGAGTTGATACCTGGAAAATACTTTGTGGAAATTCTCCAGATAAATTTGAACTACCAAGATGCAGCGAAGTCAAAGTTGGGAAATCCGCATAATTATCAGGAACCGGTGAGGAAAAAATGTTATTATCCAGACGAATATCTGATAGATACCGAAGTTTCGCAAGGGAAGAATCAAGAGGTCCTGAAAGAGCACAGCCAGATAAGCTCAGCACTGTCAGATTTAACAATGAAGACGATAAGGCCTTGCACCATTCCCTTCCTTGTGCCGATAAGTCTACACCATTCAAAATTAGTTCTCCCAAATTGCTCAAATTCTGAACAAAAGTCCTCAAATTTGGGTTCTCAAGCTTCAGTGTAGGAAATTGAAAGAGAGGCGAGCTAGTAAGATCGAGGCTAACCAAGCCAGTTAAGTTTGAAATCTCAATAGGAATCTGGCCATTAAATCCAGAATTAGACATATTCAACACACTTAAATTCGAAAGCCTGTTAAATCCAGAAGGCATCAGGGAATTAAACCTGTTGAAACCCAAGTTCAAAGTCCGTAAGAACCGAAGACTGAAAAGACTGCTTGAATTATCAATCCCACCTAAAATCAACTCCTCGCTCAAATCAAGATCGGTAACACAGCCGTCGGTGCAGTTAACACCATTCCAATTACAGTAATCGACCCTTTCATTCCAGTGAACCAGTTTCTTGGAAAAGGAAGAATTGTACACGAGATCATTCTTCAATTGAAGCAACAGAGAATGCTGATCGTCAGGGCATCGTCCAGAAACCAAAGAAATCCCTACGCTAAGGAAAAGAAAGCAGTTGAAAATCAAAGAAATGCATGAAAAGAAAAGATTTCTCATCGGGACGGATTAATGGAAAGGTCCATACGGATAAAGAATGAGGATAGGGGTGTGAATTAGTAATGGGAATTAGGAAGTTCATAAGCCACAAGGTTGACCTTCAGACATGTGTGGGTTGGGCAAGACCAGATTGAAAAATCGGAACGCCAGAAGAGGGAAGAGGGAAGAAATGAAGAAAAGAGAAATTAGGGGAAATTGCACTGAAGAAGGATGATGGTGGAGGGAAGGGTCAGCGATGGGGAAAATGAGTATTCAAAGTAAACCGCGTCTATGTGAACCCAAATACTCAATAATGCAAAATTTCCGCCGCACAACGCAATCGATTTTCTTTTTCGTTCTTACTCCCCGTTGCCTTTCTTTCCTACTCATTGATAATCAAATAACCAACAACATATCTATCATATATTCTATACTTCATCTTCCATCCATCTTACTCGTTTCATCTTTATATTTTCAAGTTTTAGCACATATCAACATTGCCACAAGTGAATTCACCACATATAGCTAGATAAGAACAAAACCTATTTTTCTTAATACGTTTCACTTTGCATGTTTTTGTCATTTATTTACATTCTCACCTTATTTTAAGAATAAATTTGCTAATATCCTATTTTTATAATTTTTTTTAAACAATTGTATTGTTTTTAAAATCAATCCAAAATCTTAGAATCTATATTTGTTCATTTATTTTATTTTATAAATTTTTTTTGGAGAATATTAATTAATTTCATATGGATTTTCTATCAATATTCCAATAACATTAAGACCTCAATGATATAAATATTTTAAAATTTAGAATATCATTCCATTCATTTAAATGAAATTAACAAGTTAATTATTATTATTATTTTAAACTTTATAACTATAAGAGTTCAATTTGGTATCCAATTTTTTTTTTATATATAAAAAGACATAAACATAACAATAAAAATTCTATCACATTAACTGTAATTATTTATCATATAGCAATTTACCTTCCTAATTTGTAAACATATATTTAGTACTAACAAATTTATAGATCTACACATGTAACTTTCATCAAATTTCTTACAATAATTTTCACCCAACAATGAAATTCTTACAAACTTTAAAATTTAAGGATGAAATTAACACATTAAGTGAGTGATTAAATTGTTATAAAATTAAAAATACAAACACTCATTACTCTTGTTAGTAATAGCAAAAAAACCAAACTATGTTTCTTAACTTATTTAAATAACTCTTATTGGCCTTCTACAAAAGGAAACAAAATGAATCTAATAGGCATAAAATTAAATTTAGGGTCAACAGGTGACTTGACTTTTTTCTTCCTTAAAAAATATGCTTTGAATAGATCAAAGACCTACCAACGTATTATTATTGTTGTTGTTATTGTCACGGTTTAGGTTTCAATTTCCAATCTGAAATTTGGTCAAAAACTCCAAAGTAGCTTGTAAAGGTTGCCAACAGTTTTGCAATTTTTTATTTCCAAACGGTCAAGTGGCCGGCGATTTTAGTCGATTCAGAATGTTTACCTTCAGCATTTTTAAGCATTATTATTCCTGTTCATATGGTCGCCATCGCCACGCCATCTCATGAATCTGATAGTTTTTGGAAATATTCAGAATCAAAATATGAACCCCAATCTAAAAACGAACTTAAGATTCCATGTTCCTCCCAACACCCATTTTCCATTCCTAATGAGACTAAACCCTTCTTTTGTTGGTATTATTATGACATTTTAAAGCCAAAGCTAAAGCTGAGGCCCATCTCATCCATGCTTTCGATTTTTTCTCCCATAAGAAAACACCCGCGATTACGCCCGTGATAGCTCCTGATATGAATCCAAGTGTAATTATTATGTATTTCCATTCAAATTCGTTTTCTGAAGATTCCATTGTATCTGAAGATGATGGTTGAATTGCAATTCCACATTTATTTGGCAAAGGGTATCCACATAATCCTTCATTACCAATAAAGGAATCTTCAGAAAATGTTTGGAATTGGGAGCCAATGGGAATCATACCAACCAACAGATTGTAGGACAGATTCAACACAGATAGAAACGATAGTCCCGCGAGCTGTAGAGGGATTTGGCCAGAAAGCATGTTACTTGAAAGATCTAAAGAACCCAGCTGACTCAAATTTCCTATAGATGAGGGAATTTCGCCGGACAGGGAATTGTGGGACAAGTTGAGAAGATAAAGCGCCTTGAGTTCTCCGATTTCTGCAGGTATATGGCCATTGAAGAGATTGCATGAGAAGTCAATGGAAGTGAAGACTGTTAGAATTTTTGTCAGTTCAACGTCCAGACCTTTGCTTGTAATAGTTACCGTGTCTTGATAGTTCACAGCACTGAATTTGAAGAAATTAAAACGAAGGTGATTAGCTCTTGACTTGCTAAAGTCTTCCTCACCCACCATTGCTTTCCACTTTTCTACGAATTTTCCAGATATCCTACCATTAAAGTAGTTTCGAGATATGTCAACAATTTGCAGGCTCTTCCAAGTGCCATTCCTCTCTTGACATCCAAATTTACCATGAAATTTGTTTGAGTGAAGAACAAGCACACGTAAAGTGGATATGCTCTTCAATGAGCATGGGAAGATATCATCTATGGAATTCTTTCCAAGATCCAAAACCTCCAAATATCGACAATTTGATAAAGACTTTGGTACCCGCCCTTCGATGTTGTTTCCACTTAGATCAAGAGTCCTCAGACCGCAGTTAGCTGGAAATGCATTAGGAATAGAGCCATTTAAGGCGTTTTCTCTTAGATTTAGTACCACAAGATTATCATTCTTCTCAGTTAGACACTGGGGAAACATGCCACTCAAATCATTATTAGACAAATCCAGTACCTGAAGACTCTTAGAATCGCATATGGATTCAGGAATATTGCCTTGAATGCGATTTCTTGATAGAGAAAAGAAGACAGTGGATGAGAGGTATTGTCCAATAGCAGGTATAATGGCAGAACTGAAACTGTTGTTGGAGAAGTCCAAATAGGCAGCAGATGAAGGAAAGAATGAGAGTGGCCCTTCAAATTTGTTGGAATGAAGGTCAAGAAGATAGAGACTGGAAGAAAGATTCTTTGGAGGCCCTTCAAAACCAACAAGAGAGTTGCAAGAAAGATTTAACTGATCAAGATTTTCAAGACCCCAAATCCAGAGAGGTATTTCTCCTTGAAGATCATTATGGGAGAGATCAAGAGTGTTGAGCTTAGATTGATTTTTCAAGAAGCCAGGAAACATTCTTAAATTGCAGGAAGCCAACTTCAATGTGGTCATTTGAGGAAAAGAACTTGAGTCAGTGCTTTCCGTTTCAACAGACAGGCTGTTGCTTGAGAGTTCAAGTCTTGTAATATTCTTAAGCTGCTTGAATACGGTTAGATTCAATCTTCCGGTAAAATTGTTGAAAGAAAGTGAGAGAATCTTCAGACCTTGAAGTTCCAAAAACGACATTGGGAATGGCCCTTCTAACCGATTGCTCTCCAAATCAAGGGTATCAAGTAAGAAAGAGGACACGTTGGAGAGCTCATTTAAACTACCACTAAATAGATTGTAGTTCAATTGAATCTTCCGGATTGTTTGAAGATTGAAGAGAGACGAAGGAACATTTCCAGTGATGGAATTGTTACGCAAATCAAGATTAACGAGATTGGGAAGCTCTTCCCATTTTGTGGAAAGCAAGGAACCATTCAACCGATTATGAGCAAGGTTTAAGACCGTAAGATTCTTCAATTGGGAAAATGATGGGACTGGACCAACAAATTTGTTGCTCGAAAGATCCAAATATGTGAGTTGTGTAAGGTTTAGGATAGAATTTGGGATTGATCCGACAAAGTTGCAACTCGCCAAGTCTAATCTGGTCAAGTTCTCAAAATATCCGATAGATTCTGGCAGTGTCCCTGAAAATTTTGTGCCTTGGAGCACTAGAGTTTGAAAGGCTCCGTTAAACTGGAAATCTGGAAGCGAACCTTGCAGCAGGTCATTATTGGATAGGTCGATAGTATGAAGATTTGGCACCTTGAATATGCTTTGTGGAAAAACTCCAAGTAATCTCGTAGTGCCAAGCTGCAGGACAGTCAGATTTAAGAACTCTGCAAACTCTTCAGGAACTCGTGAGGAGAATATGTTAATATCTAGACGAATCACTGATAGAGATGGAAGCTTCACAAGGGAAGGATCGAGAGGTCCATTAAGAGAACATCTCGATAAACTCAACACTCTTAGATTAAGCAGTGGAGATGATGAGAAGGCCTTGCACCATTCCCTTCCTTGTGCTGATAAATCTACACCATCCAAAATTAGCACTCTCAAATTGCTCAAATTCTGAACAAAAGTCATCAAATTTGGGTTCTCAAGCTTCAGTGTCGAAACTTGAAAGAGAAACGAGGTAGAAAGGTCGAGGCTAACCAACCCAGTTAAGTTTGAAATCTCAATAGGAATCTGGCCATCAAATCCAGAATTAGACATATTCAGCAAACTTAAATTCGAAAGCCTGTTAAATCCAGAAGGCATCGAGGAATTAAAACTGTTGAAACCCAAGTTCAAAGTCCGTAAGAACCGAAGACTGAAAAGACTGCTTGAATTATCAATCCCACCGAAAATCGACTCCTTGCTCAAATCAAGACCGATAACACAGCCGTCGTTGCAGTTAACACCATTCCAATTACAGTAATCGACACTTTCATTCCAGTGCACCAGTTTCTTGGACAAGGAAGAATCGTATACAAGATTATTCTTCAATTCCAGCAAGAGAGACTGCTGATCCTCAAGGCATCGCCCAAAGACCACGTTATTGTCTAGTGGAAGTAACATCGACCACATGGGTATTAAAAAAAGCCATGAAAATAATATATTCCTCATCGGAATGGCTATCTGTACAACAGAAGGGGATGGATTTTGAAGAAAAGAAACGGTGATGAAGCTTGATTTGATGAAAATAAACTTTGACAATGAGGATTGATAATGGGGATTTATCAGTTATCCAACTGATTAAGTAATCTACATTTCTAGGAAAAACATTGTGTTGCTAAGCACATTGACCGCATGTTTGCAAGTCGTCTCCATCTTGCTGGTAGTTTCTTAATTAGCATTTAATTATATGGAGGAAATCAAAAGAGAAGAGAACTGGTCCTCAAACGTCTTAATTTTAAAACTGTGAATTTCACTTATCTAAAATCAGAAAAAAGATAAAAATGTCTAACAGACCTATTGGACTTAATATGTGAAAGATGATTGTTTTAAGAGATTAGTTTGAATGATATAAGCTGACTCAGACATTCGTGAATATAAAAAAGAAAAAAATCTCTAATATTGTATTGGGCATCCTTGCTTTTGTATTAATAACATGTTGATGGTACCAAAAAGATTACACGGTTCACCATCGTTTAAATATTTCCTTTGACAAGTAATTTGGAGAGAAAAAAATGGTTGCCCTTTAAGAGATACTTCTTCCTCCTCTTTTGATGCAAATCATGTCCTAGCTTATTTGATCTTCAACTGGAGAGCACTTTTGAAACAATAGATTTAAGAGCTTTTAGTCCCTTATTTCATCAATCAATAAAATCGGTCGTGGTATTTATGATTCAAAAATTACATGCTGATATTTCAGTTTTCTTACTAGTAAAATCAAGAATAAGAGCCTAGCCAGTCAAAAGCTCAAATGATAGAGTTTAGAAGCTAAAATATAGAAAATATTCATAAATTTGGTTAAAATACCCTTCGAAGTTAGATAAAAAATTGTTTTTGCCGTAAAAAGTACAACTTTCAAACTTTCAAAAGATCCTTACAACTAAAGAAGTTAAAAAATTGGTACATAAACAAAAAATTGTTAATGCCTCTTCTTTTACAAAATTTGAAAACAATAGCCGAAATAGTTGTTTTTAAAGAAGAAAAAATCAAATAGTTATTAAACAAAGTTGGTTTTATCACGAGGTTTCACTAGGCACTTGTCTGGCTTTCTGTCACTCCAACATCTACTTACCAATATTTAAGGAGATGGTTTCTTCAAGTGGATGACATGTCTTAGGTTTCATCAACTATAAGATTATTATTTTAAATTCTCTTTACTACATTGTTTGCTATTTTTTTACCTATCTCTAAAAGAATATTAGAGTCCACAAATTATAATAACGGCTAACTATAATACCAACTCAACACTCCAAAAGCTTCCTAAAATGTCCACACCTCAAAATAATGATTCCCAAAACCCCTTGTCGATGGTCCGCACCTTATGTGACAACTCTTTCCGTGCCAACATTCCTTTTATTCCCAACCTTCCTCTTTATAACCCCTTCTCTCGTAGGTGTGAACCATCCATAACCTCTTTATAACCTTCATCCCTTAAGCCATCCATATAGAGAACCATCTTTCTTTTCAGGATTAAGAAGACAAAAAAAATATTTTAAATAAAGGATTGAGACAAATAACTAAGACTTCAAAAAACAGTATCATTCCTTGAAATCAATAACAACTTATTACTCCAAAGAGAATCAGAACGTCGTAATTATTCACCCATATTTTGATTAGAAAATGAAGATAATGGATTCTTGAATATGACCAAAAGCACAGACATCCTGAAAACAGAAAGATACCATATGGTACTGAATTTTTTAAAGTAAAGCATAAAAATCTACCAGCTCTGCCTCCAAGCAAACCCTTTCTCAGATTGTTCTGCTTCTAGAATCTTAACTCCCATATCTCCAGAACCAACCACAACGAGAGAGATGAAATATTAAAAGGTTAATATTTAAACACCACGATCCAAAAAGACACACACCTAACTACATAAATGTAACACCATAACTAACCTTACCTAAACTGAACTTCAGTTACGGAACCAAAACCTTTTTCATTGAGTCTGTACTCCATGTGCTGACCAGGATACTCAAGATTCATGTCCTATTTAAAGTCAACATTGGATTTTCGTGATTTATAGCCTGTTGCTGTAGTCTGAGAAGTATTTAGTATTCCTCTTCAATGGCGCCATATATTGAAGATCCCATCAGGAAGGAATACTTGTTTGCAGATAATCAATCCTGTTTCTCTACATCGAGGAAATTTTTTTCATGTCATACCTCCAGAGGGATAAATGCTTCTCTCTGAATTATCAATCATCCTGCAATACAGATTAATGTTTGTCTTACCGAAACTTAGCACCTCCAAGATACCATGTGGTTTTCTGTTGCTATTTTTGGATTGGAATACAAACAATGTGAACCAGGATAAATTTCTTCACATATGAAAAGAGTGGAGAGGATAATTAAATCTTTAACCTATATTTGATAGAAAACAAATCCGTTAGTGATCAGAAGACAAAGAATGGAAAGAATAATACAATAGTAATGCTAATAATAATAAAAGAGTTCCATCCCCAAATGATCATAAAATGAAGAGGATAGGAGGAACCGTAAGAAGAACAAAGTATTGGCAAAATATATATATATCCAACTAGCTCTTTGGCAAGACATTCCCTTCCTTGGTGACACTCAAATTTCTGGTAAACTGCAACAGCAATCTGCAAAGCAGGAAATCCAACAACATTTTTTCAGGACTTTGGAGCTCTCCTTTTTGGACTAATTGTTGGCTACGGAGAAGGAAAGTAAACCTCGTCAAAATTATAAACCAATCATTGTCACTAAAGAAGTAGATGTCAGCTAGCACAAGTACAAATTCATTCAATAGGAATTGCATCCATAGTCTGCGTTAACTATCCCCTAGTTTTTTGCGTTTTTAACTATAATAACAATATTAGGTTCTCAAATGGCAAACTATATTTAGTCCACATAATTTATTTTACAATTAATTCTAAAAAACTGAACGAAAACAAAAAATCATTTTAGAAAAGACATATACTTAAGTGAAAAAGAAGCAACATTAGGAGTATAATAACTAGAAAATAAAAAAGACAATAAGAAATTGACCTTTTATATTCTGAATTGTGTATAAGTAGCTCATAAAAAATTGTATAAAATAGAGTCAATGAGGAAGAAGGTAAAAATCAAACACATACTTGTGGATATTAAACGCACAGCAACACATAAAAGAACTGAAAATACATCGATTACAAAGTAAAATTATCTCAAAATGACAAAGATCTTCCCGAACTCCCCACAATTTGAGAAAATTAACAAATGAATCTACATAGTTTAGACAGTTACAAAGTACAATTATGTCAAATGCACAAGGATCTTCCCGAACTCCCCAAAATTTGACAAAAAGAACGTCTGAAGCTACATCAACCACAATGTAAATTGTAAACCAAAACGAAAAATAAAATTAAAATGAAATGAAAAGAATACCAACAGTCCAAACCTCGCGTGAAATTAACGTATCTTCAAAACATGACAATCTGAAATTACTCAAAGACAGTCTTCGACCAATCAGCGTACGTCAGCTTCGTAGAGTGAAAGTCTGTCATATCCCAAGAAATTACCTATATTCAAACACGACATAGTTCAAAACATGATCGTAGATACATTGAAATGTAAATATCAATTCGTTTCAGAAAAAAATATATTTAAATTATCAACATAACCTAGCTAATGTAAACCGATACCTGGTCTTACATCCGCAAGTGCATATAAGCATTACGTAGCATACTTCGCTAATGATTCATGTCATTTTATAGGAAACAAATCTGCAAGCATTGCTAGGCTAACGAGACTTTGGTACAAAAAAGATAACAAGAATATGTGCCATACAACTAGCACTAGGTTTTCGAGGCTCTAAACTAGAAATTCGAACCTCCCAACCACAGTATAATTACATGATTGATTCTCAACACCTGAACACTTATCTCGTTGGCGATTGATTCCTATACGAAGACCACACCGTCGGAACAAGTAAAATTTTACGGCGATGAATTGAGACGGAGTTCTCACTCTTCTTTTGTACGTAACCAAATTGAAGTCTTCAAGCGAAAAAGTTCCATATTCCACTCTAATAGATTGCTATTTGGTGGAGGGAAACGTACCCAAGTCCCAACGGCTGCGCTTTCAACCGCGAATTAAAGAGTAGGACGTACTTCTTATAACTGTCTTCTTAGCTTCACAACGACGCTAGATCAGCTGCGGTCAGGTGTTTCGTGTTCTGGGTGTGCACCAATATAAGATTGCCACGTTTTCAATTCGTATGCAGCCGATGCTATAAAGTTTAGTAATCAACCAACCAATCAGGTTTGATCCATTGCTTCGTCTATTCGAAGGATAATTGTAATTAATTGATAACCATTAACAATATAGCAACAGTTAAAAAAAATTGCAAATAAGAGTATAGCAAAACTACAGCTAGACTTGTATCACTCGTTAACTCCTCTCGTGTTTATCGTTACAACATAGTCTATTAGTAACAAACTTATATTATTGATAGAATTTGACAAATTTTGTTATATTTGTAAATTTTTTTAAATATTGTTACGTACTTAATTTTTTTTATTATAATCATAAATTTGCAGCTATCTCTTTTTTCAATCTAACCATATATCTTTACCTGAATAGAGGAATGACCCAAACTTCTTTTTAGATTAGCAAAAATATATTAAATCCAACTATAGCTTGATTTTGACTGTTTCTTAAATAAACAAAAGTCTAATAACTTTTTTCAAACGTAAGAAAACTGTTAAAAATATTTATAAATATAAAATATCTTACTTTGTGTGTGGAGGATAGAACTATACATTTTTCAATAAATGTTTAAGTTTAGTAAATGCATCTACTCCTACTCTGTTGGTTGTTTTATTAACATAAATCGTTGGCATTTTTACTATATATTTTAAAACATATTCATATTGTATTTCTTTGCATGGAAGTTATCAATTTTTTAGTTGCATAATTGTCATTTAAACAAAATAAAAAATAGATAAGATAATTGCATTTATAGCACAACAGTTGCAAAAATACTAAAAACACATGTGTTAGTACAAAGGCCATATTAGTTGCTATCAATGAATTATCATCGATATCTACGATTAGCGATAGCTTTCAATCTAATAAATGTTTTATTAATTGCTATTACAAATAGCTGCTATCGATGATAACTTTCTATTTAAAAAATATAATTTCAGTTACTATTATTAACAAATGTTATCAATGAACATGTTGATATTTTCTATTAATCTTAGCCTTTTGATTAAAAAATGTACTCTAAATTGTTATCCATAGTAGTTATTAGTAATGAAAACACGGGTAACTGAATAGTAAACATTTTAAAGGCTCCCTTTTTCGTATCGTAATATTTGATATAATTGTTTTAAGGTTTATTCAAAAGTAGAAAAAATTGACTGAAACACAAAATTTATTATAATTATTTATAAAAAAAAAGGGTAAAATTGTGTCTGAATGTTTTATTTTATTATTATTATTTATTCAATTTTGATAATAAAAGAATTATTTGAGAGAGTGCATCTAAAAATTTATTAAAATCACGTTAACTAAGATTGAACAAATTTTAGGGTAAGAAAGATATTTGAACAAAAATATTATTTTGTCTATCATGCAATAGGAACTACACCTAATTGCTCTATTTGAAATCATTCTTCATTCGGTACAAGGACATGCTATATGCGTAACCAAACAATCCCGTTGCAGCAAAATTTGGGGGAATGAGCTGACCGTGACCGTGGCGTATTCTTTAAGCTTCACTCATCGGCAGCGGGAACGTCGGTAATGGCGATTGAAAGGGTTTAAAACCAAGAGTGAAGACCCAATTTCTAATTAAGAAATGGACATGGATACAGACGAAAATTCGAATGCTAAAGGTGTGATGCTATTTCTATTTTTTACTCTTTTGAGGATTTTCAGATTTACCATGTACTATTGAGATTCTTTCTTTTACGATTTTCGTAACGATGGGTGTCTGTCTGTGTATTAAAGGAAAGGAAGGGCAAGGAAAGCTCATAATGGTAATATTAGTGGGTGCACCTGGAAGTGGCAAGTCCACCTTTTGCGAACTTGTTATGGGTTCCTCTTCTCGCCCTTGGGTTCGAATCTGTCAGGTTTCTCTCTAACAATGAATGCTACCCGTTTGATGAAATGCTTCTTTGAACTTCAGTAACACTGTAGCCCGTTCCAGTTTCATGCTCTAGAATCCTGAATTTGGCACATTTTAAGTGGTTTAGTTGTGTCAATTCTGATTAAAAGTGCTATCTTAATAATCATTTGGGTCATTTTACAAGTGTTTCCAAACGTTAAATTCTCCTTGGTCATTTTTAAAATCACTATATGAAACATACCTACATGTATGTAATGATAAAGATTACATTTAAAAGTATAAAATTAAATATTAAATTAATTTGGAGTGATTTCAGAGTCATTTTAAACACGACAACAGTGATCTCAACAATTTAAAAATCACTTTCCACAAAAAATTTCTCACTTTTTCTAAAACCACGACAGATCACTTTGAAATATGATGAATTTGAGTTGGTAGTGTTTTTGGCATATTTTTTCACTCCTGAAACCTCATACATAAAAGAAGGTTGTTTTTATTTGTTTCAGGATACCATTGGAAATGGCAAGTCTGGAACCAGAGCACAGTGCTTGAAGACTGCAACGAGTGCACTGAATGATGGAAAAAGTGTATTCGTGGACAGGTGCAATCTTGAAATAGAGCAGCGTGCAGATTTTGTGAAGCTCGGGGGCCCTCAAGTGGATGTACATGCTGTTGTATTAGATCTTCCTGCTCAGCTCTGTATCTCTCGTTCTGTTAAGCGGACTGGTCATGAAGGGAACTTATCAGGTGGAAAAGCTGCTGCTGTTGTGAATAAAATGCTGCAAAAGAAAGAATTGCCCAAACTTAATGAAGGGTTCACTCGCATAACCTTTTGCCATAATGAGTCCGACGTTCTATCCGCTATAGATATGTACAAATCGCTTGATTTACATACTATGCTTCCACATGGATGTTTTGGACAGAAGAACCCAGACAAGAAAGTACAACTTGGCATAACGAAGTTCTTGAAGAAAGCAGAAAAACCTTCAAAAACGTGTTCTAGTGCCAATACCGACAAGAATTCTCCAACTCCTCAACCTACCCAGGAAAAGAGGGAGTCTTGTGGTAAAAAGGAAGAGTCTTCCTGCACAATGTCGAGAAATGTAGCTATGGAGTCAGAGAAAGGTGAAAGTCCAGGCATTAGATCCTTAAAAGACAAGATTTCTCAAAGTGATCCACCAACTCTTGCATTCCCATCTATTTCGACTTCAGATTTCAAGTTTAGCCATGAGAAGGCTGCTGAAATTATTGTTGAGAAGGTTGAAGAATTCATGGATAAGCTTGGAAATGCCAGACTTGTACTGGTAGACTTGAGTCATGGATCAAAGATATTGTCTATGGTTAAAGCTAAAGCAACCGAGAAAAATATTAGTTCCACCAAGTTTTTTACATTCGTAGGTGATATAACTAAACTCAATTCCGAAGGTGGATTGCGCTGCAATGTTATAGCCAATGCTGCAAACTGGTATACTTGTAGCATATTTCTGTTTATTTCCATGTCAATGTCTTAGAATTATAATTGACCATTTATCGTTAAGTAATGTATGAGAAAGTTATGATACTCATTGTCTGTCATCTCTCCATTTGGTCAAGATAATTTCTCCAGTTGGCCTTACATTCTGAACTAATATCTATCTGGTGACTGGCCCAGAAAATGATCTACAGAAGTAGGGATATTCTCAACATGATAGTTCGTTACAGATTGATCGTCCTATATGAATTTTTTCTTCATTTGATTTTGAAGCAAATTGATGTATTATGTCGTATGTTTGTTTGCAATCTCTATGAGGAAGGTACTTGATCAAGATATTCTGTGCAGGCGACTGAAACCAGGAGGTGGTGGTGTGAATGCTGCAATTTTTAGTGCTGCAGGTTCCGGTCTGGAAGTGGCAACTAAACAACAAGCAAACTCCCTTCAACCTGGAAATGCCGTGGCTGTTCAATTGCCTTCAACTTCTCCTTTATTAAATAGGGAAGGAGTAACCCATGTCATACATGTTCTTGGGCCCAACATGAATCCACAAAGGCCAAATTATCTCAACAATGACTATGATGAAGGTTGCAAGCTTCTTGGCAATGCTTACTCTTCCCTATTTCAGGCCTTTATTTCAATCGTACAAGACAAATACAAGTCGGTTAAGGGAATTCATGAATGTCTCGGCTCAACACCTCCAGAACTACAAAAGCACTCTGAGGACGGTCATCACAAGTTTAAGAGAGAGAATTTGCAAAATCTTGAAAGAAGCAAAAAATGGAAAGGATCTCAGAACTCAACCGAAGGATTAAACCAAAACAACAATACTGTTCCCAAAAAGAGTAAGCACTGGGGTTCGTGGGCACAAGCACTTTATGACACTGCAATGCATCCCGAGCGACATACCAATTCTGTACTAGAGACATCAGATGATGTTGTAGTACTGTATGATATTTATCCGAAGGTACCTTTCAGTTTTCACTTCTACTACTGCCCTTATTCTTTGATTGTTGGGTTGGAGCTATATCTGTCTTGAGTTATTACGGCTTTGTTCTTTGTAGTTTGAATGATAAAAGATTTACTTTTGAACTTCTTTTGCAGGCACGCAAGCATCTTTTAGTAGTGGCTCGGCATGAAGGCCTCGATCAACTAGCCGACGTATGTACAGAACACCTTCCATTATTGAGGACAATGCACGCTATGGGTTTGAAGTGGATCAATAAGTTCTTTCGTGAAGATGGCCCATTGGTCTTTCGCCTCGGATACCACTCGGTAGGTCACTAGTACATCGCGGTGGTGGAATCAAATACATACCAGAAATTCTGATAGACAAAGTGTTCTCTTTACCTTTTTGCAGGCTCCATCAATGAGGCAGCTGCACCTCCATGTTATAAGCCAGGATTTCGATTCCAGTCATCTGAAAAACAAGAAGCACTGGAATTCTTTCAACACCGATTTCTTCAGAGACTCAGTCATCGTTATAAACGAAGTCAGTAGCCATGGAAAGGCGAACATCATGGACGATGAGAGCTTGATGTCTATGGAGTTACGTTGCAACAGATGCAGAAGTGCTCATCCCAACTTACCCAAGTTGAAAGCGCATATTTCCAAATGCCAAGCGCCTTTCCCTTCCACACTGCTCGAGGGCGGTCGTTTAGTCGTTGAGCCAAGTAATGCTCCTCTCTCTTAGCTTTCATAATGTCTTCCACACACAAAATTTTTGTTGTAAATATTTTGAGCTCAATATCTTTGGGGTTTATGTAGTTCTGATGACCTCGAGAAGCATTAGTTAATAGTTATAAGCAATATCACATTTTGTCTCTATCGGATTTCGAATATTCAAGTACCATAATTCCATTTAATTGCACGGAATTTTCAAACTACATTTTTGTTGATTTTTATTTTCCCTAGTGTTCTGTGGGAAAGTCTAGATTTTATTTGGTGTTACACTGTCCTAAATTTTAAAATGTTGTCTTTATTTTCTAAGTTTAATTTATACTTAGTCTCTATTTTTTTTTTCTCTTTTTTCTTAAAGTCTAAGTTTCTAAATGTCATATTTAACTCGATTTGAGTTTAGTTTGCATTAAGTTTCTTGACGTATTTTAGACTTTTATGTTTGTTGTCGACTTTTCGACAAGGTAAAATTATTTTTTAATAGTGAAAATTAATTATTTTTTATTCTTTTAAATCAATTATTAGAAATCAACATTCAAGATATGAGTGTGAGAACTTAGCATTTTTTAAGTTTAGAAATAAAGAAATAAAACAAGAAGTAAAAAGTTAATCTTTGGAATCAAAGACTAAATGAAAATTAGACTCAATTTTAACTAAAAAATCAACCACAAAATGGTTTATCTTATTTTAAAGAAAGACAAAAAGAAAAAAAAAAAAGAAGAAATCTAGACCATTGAAATATTATGAAGACTATAATTTTCATTGTAAGAACATTAATTGTTGGTCAGAGAATAGTTGTTCCTCAAACTCATTTCTCTTTCAAGGTCATATAAATCAATGAATAAATATTGGTCTTTCAAGCCTCTGTCTTGTTTTACTTTTTTATAAAACTCAAACAATAGTTTCTAATTTTTAAGGTCAAATTGAAAAATCACTTTCATTAACCTTTTATATATATAACCCTCCCGACGTTATTGTTAAAACAACCTTGGATTTCAGCTTTCATTAAAATTAGTTTTGATTACACAAGATTAAAAGAAATTAAGCAAAGGCTTAGGGAATTTATTCGTAAATTCTTGACCGATCTCCAAATATCATATTATTAAAACCAAGAAAAAGTTCTACTTCCACTTCCATTTTTAATTATGCAAATTTGACGCCAACTCTAAATATTATTGTCTTTTAGGAAGAAAATATCTTCTTTAATATGCAATCTTTTTGACATAGTTTTAAAGTAATCCTCATTGGAGATAAATTATTGTGGTCGATTTCAATTATTTTGAGACTTAAATTATTGCTAGTACAAATGAAGTGTTTTGCAGTCTCACCTTTGTTTACATTTACCAATTGGGCGTTAGATTAGAGGGTTTTTGTTTGTTTTTGTATTTAACCAACATCACGTGAGGAGTACGTGGTAATGCACTAGTGAAAGTTTCTTTTTGTAGCTGAAGAGTGAAAAGCAAGTAAATATTGTTCTCAATAAGATAATCTTCAGAGGAATTTACATCACAAAATACTTCTTTTTTTTTCTAATACAAAATCTCAAATCAAACACTTCCTTTTTACCTAAAGATGACACGGTAATGAGAAAAGTAAATGCTGCAAAGTTGATGGAATTTATTGTTATTATTATTGATTTGTTTTACTGAGGATTGGGAGGGCGGCTGTTGGCAGCAGAGACTCTTGAACCCCATTCCAATAGCTCTTTGCTTGTATCATCCTTGTGAGCAATTACCTCAATGAAACACAAGCAATCCTTTTTGGCATCCGTAGCTGTTTCAATGGCCTCCACAAGCTCTTCCTCGCATTGAACCTGCAACAACAAATCGAATCAAAATCCTTTATATACCCACATATCTCAAACTAGCTAGTTTGATATGGACTTACCTTTGTTGTCCAACACTTTCCCTCTCCGTTGTGGATTGCGTCCACCAATGCCGTGTAGTTCCAGTTCTTGATCACATTATAAGGCCCGTCGTGGATCTCAACTTCAATAGTGTAGCCACCATTGTTTATCAAGAATATGATGGTTTTTTGTCCGCAACGGATCATCGTTGATATGTCTTGTGCAGTCACCTGTGACGTACCAATGATCAACCAATGTTTTTCAATAATGTAAGATCGTGTCAAAGAAATTGATCGAACTAATTTTTTACCTGGAAACTTCCATCACCAATACAAGCAATTACTCTCTTTTCTGGAACAGCTTGAGCATATCCAAGAGTAGCACCAACTGACCAACCAATTGAACCATATTGCATTTGGAATTCATATCTGCAAATAAACAAATACAAGGAAATCAAATTTAAGGATACAAACATAATGGTGAACAAATGAAATAACCAAAATTTCAAACAATGCCCACCCGCATCCTTTTGGTAATTTAAGTTTCTGGCAGTTAAACCAAGAGTCCCCTGTCTCAGCAATCACAGCCGTTTGACGACTAAGCATCTTCTGAATATGTTGGAATAAAATATTAACTCTCAATGGCTCTTTAGGCTCAGCTTTCAAAGGACATCCTTCAGGAACAAAGATTCTATGGTAGTTTTCATATGCAGTAGTGTTGTTATTCACACGCTTTGAAAGGGCTTGAAGGAAATCTTTCATTAGAACACATCCAAATGTAGGTCCATTGCCAATGGTCACTCGATCAGGCTGCACGATAATGGCCTTCTCCCTTTTGAGTAAAAGGGAGTACCCAACAGAGCTGTAATCATTGAAAATTGGCCCGGTAAACAAGTATGCATCAGCAGACTCGACGATCTCGGCACAGAAGGCAGTACTGACAGCACCCCAGTAAGTTCCAATGAAATGAGGATGGTGCTCAGGTACCAAACCTTTCGCCGATGGCATCACAGCCAAGGCATAGCCACAAGCATCAGCAAGCTCCACAAATGCATGACAAGCCTTTGCAACTCGCATTTTAGGCCCACCAACAAGCACTGGCTTCACAGCCTTGTTCAAGAAATGTGCTGCTGCTTCCACTGCTGCCTCTAGCCCTTTTGGATTACTCACTCTGTTTCCATCACAGATATCCATTCAGTAATAAATTCACTCCCTAAACTTTCAAAGAAATTTGAAATTAACCCAAAATCTTGCTAAGTAGGAGAAAACCCAGCAGGTGAAAATCAAGATTAAACAGAGAGAAAACATTGCAAGGTTTAAACACAGGACATTCTGCTATGTCAAGAAGCAAAAGCTGAAGCTGATTGATGAACGTAAATTTAATACTATATCACAGACTCGTATATGAATGAAAGTTTATAATGTAAATTTGTTTAGAGAACTTACTTGGGAGAAAGTGAAAAGGGAACTGGATCACGGCTGAAAGTGGGATGAGGAATTCCAGGCAAATTACAACTAATACTAATATAAACAGGCTTGCTTTCTTTCAACGCAGTAGAAATGGCAGTATCAATCAACTCGTGAGCATCTTCAAGATTATTCACAACAGCCTAAACAAAAAACCAATAAATCCTCTCGTTAATCTAGAATAAGAAAAACGAAAATAATAATAAAGAATCACGCCACAAAATTTTGTATAACCTGAAAGCAAGTAACGGTTTGAAAGCATCGGAGTTCTTGGCTGAAATCAGGGAGGCCAATTGTATGATGAAGGATTCTGTTAGTTCCATAATCGTTGGAGTTAGGTCCACCAACGATACAAATGAGCGGCAAGTTCTCACTATAAGCACCAGCAATGGCATTGAGAACGGAAAGACCACCAACGGTAAACGTGACAACACACGCGCCGACGCCGCGGCACCTAGCATACCCATCAGCAGCATATCCAGCATTAAGCTCGTTACAGCAGCCGATGTTATTAAGCGCAGGCTCGGCGATTAAATGATCGAGAAGGGTGAGGTTAAAATCTCCGGGAACGGTGAAAACATCAGTGACGCCGATTTGAACAAGACGGCGGGCAAGGTGGCGGCCTAGAGTGGCGTCGGATGAGCTAACAACGGTGGAGGGAACGGAGTTTTGGATGGTGCAAACAGAGCCGTTGGATGGGCAACAAACGACGTTGTTTTGGGGTTTGCAAGTGTCGAGTGATCCGATTTTGGTGTCCATTGAAGGAATTGGGAAGAGAGAAAAAGGTGTAGAGAAGAGAAAGAGAAGAACGGTGGTTTTGGATTGATGTGAGAATGTGAAGGAAATGAAGAGGTTTATATATAAAGCGAGGGATTAGCGTGGGAGTGGCAGTGGGTGGCAAGTGGTAACACAATAAACCATTTAACATTATTTAATTAACTAAAAAGTTCAAAATAATAACATTATTAATAATAAACAACAAAAAGCGGTTTTGTAAAAAAGGGGTATTTTTGGAGTGCGGTGATGTCTGTGGATTCTCATGGGTTCCGAATCCCTAATAATTGTAATTCCAATTTGACCACTCAATTTATTTTTTCCCTCCCTAATTTACCCATCTTCCATCATTACAAATAATAACACAACTAATTAATTCTTATTATGCTTTCTCATAACCATAATAACAATAATCTTACCATGTTTTTATCCGTGTAGAATATTCAAATATTCGATTTTTTATACTATATTGATTGATTACTTGTCACATAAGTAACATTTCAGAATTATAATATATATTTACAAAAATAAATTAAATGAACGAACATAATGTGTATTATATGTATTATAGTAACATTAGATTGTTTTAAATCATTAAAATAACCGTAGTTTAATTGAGACTCAAGCAAAAGCATAAGGTTTCATGCATAGGTGAAGGCTTCGTCTTGAACGGTCCACGTGAGTGGGTTCCAACGGCTCCATTTGGTTCATGAAGTGGCTGCGTACACGTCCCGCCTTGAACTCTTTGGGTTATCATCATAAAATGAAATTCCAATTGGTATTAATTTCTTGCATCACTCTTTTTTTTCTTTTTTCAAATATAAATGAAATTGTGGTATTCTTTGTCTTTTTTCATGTGACCATTTTAATTTTTTTTATTCAACAAATTAATTTCTTGGTACAATTAAATTTGAAAAATTCTTTATAAATAAAAAAATTCTAAAACAAAATGGCATTTTCTCTATAATTAACCGCAATCAATCAACTAATATAGACAAACATCTATCAATACTGTATATTTATTTGAAACTATTGTGATCTATCGTAAATAAAAAAAGATAAAATTGTGTTGTATTTCTAAATAAGATGACGTCATTTTATTATGTTTAAAAGTACATATTATTAATGCAATAGATTGATTTGAATGAATGACTAATTTCAAGAAAATAAATAATTAATACTCTACATGCATTGATGCATGGAGATTTTAATTAAACTAATGTTTTCTTAGTTAATAACCAAATTAAATCTTCCAATAATTACATATACGTGTGCGGAAGAATAATATCCAAAGTATTCTCGTGGTATTATATTAATCTGATTTTGGGTTGAGATTTTAGTTTATAAAACATTTCGTATATGAATGTAAATCTAAGAATCATTTCCTAAAAAGGATACATGATTACATAATTTGCAAGCTTAATATTAGGGAAATAAAAGAGTGAATTGAAAACTACAACATGGAATTATGAATGCTGAACTTATTACTCATGTTGACGACCGCAGCCCGAACCCAATTTTAAATTTATATTTGGGTAATTGTAATTATCGGTCATTTTAAAAATAATAAATAAGGATATAGTAACATTTAAAAAAATTGTAAATATAGCAAAACTATTGGTAATAGACTTGTATTACCAATAAATTCGTATGATTTACAACATGGTATATCAGTGTTAAATTTATATCATCGATAAAATTTGACAAATTTTACTATATTTATAAACTGTTTAAATTGTTGCTATATACTCAATTATTTTGAATCTAATTGCTAAATTTACAACAATCTTGAGAGAATTGGTTTAAGGTTTCAATTATTGTTATTCGAATAGACTATTTAAAATCAATCACTAGGGTTTAGGGTTTAGGGTTTAGGGTTTAGGGTTTAGGGTTTAGGGTTTAGGGACTTTTATTTCAAACTTTATTTAAAAGAACAAAACCTTAATATCAAACTTATAAAAAAACGTTTATTTCATTGGGTGAAAGTAACACCTATATAGTACTATATTGTTCCTACATATAACACAACCCTACTTGTTTCAGTACCTACCAACTCAGGCATGTGCCACATTTTTATACTGTCAAATATGAGCATGTCACATAATTAAACAAAAACTTTAGATACTATTTCTTCACAAATTTAATCATCTGTACCCTTCAAAATGTTTATTGTGGCACAGCAGTATACGTATTCTTTTAGTTTTTGGTTTATAAAGTCTTGCTAAGATGCAGAGTTTTATGTATACACACACCTTCGTACAAATTATCCATTTTTTTCTTCAATTTACTCAACACAAAGTTTACTTCTAACAAAATTCTTACATAGCTTTGAATTAAAACATTTTCATTCTATATATAAAACTCATATAGGAGCTTCTCAAACAATTAGTACTAAAGATATCAAAATAATGTGTGGGTTGTTTTTGACTACTCATGCAAACAAATTATAATAAAAGTAAAATTTAGGAAAATCATTAAAAAAAAATGATAAAATATTTACAACTATATAAAATCCAAGATTTTACTATATAAGTCATACATATTTTACTATTTAAAAAAATGTCCTTAAAATTTTTCAAACGAAAATAATATTTTTTTAGGGGTTTTTTAAAATATAGAAAAAGTTTATAAATGATTTACATTTTGTATAACAAAATTATTATAATTAATTTTGGTAATATAGTGTAAATATTTGGTGAAATGATATATTTTTTTTTAGTAGGAGAAGGAAAAGGAAAAATAAATAAATAAGGAAAGCGGGAATTAAAGATGGGGTTATGAAACGGGGATAGGAAGAAACCATATTCTTCCAGCCTTAGTAATTATGGATCCTTCCAGGTTCACTTTATTAAGGCGTGTGAGCTGGATTAACCAAAATTAAATCGTTCAAAACAGACTTAATTAGTAAACGTTAATTGTTAATTACTTCTAAATATTATTTTTAGTGTAAGCTAGTCGTGGGGAGGAAGAAACAAAGGTCAAAAGCGTCAATTAAATGAAAAATAGAAAACAAGGGGAAAGAAAAGGCAGAGAGAGAGAGAGAGAGAAGAGAAGCGAAAATTAGGGTTTATGAATTAAAGGGGTGGCGAGGCGAGTGGGAGGCGGAGGCCCCTTTTATTTAAGATGGTTTAGGCGGTTTTGCTTAAAACCGGTATTTGACTGACTACTAAGATTGGTCTGCGTTTGCGCTGCCAAGCAAGGCCCATGATCGCCACGTGTCATCCACTTACTTCCATTCACCTGACCCAGCTGCCCCACTGTCCTTCCTACCTGTCACCCTTTAACTTTTAACTCAAAAGTATCTCTTCTATATTACATTGCATACTATTCGTCTCTTCCTTTGACGCCTGTCACCTCTCTTTCATACTATAATACGTAATATTATAATGACCTTGGACTTAGGTACTGTGAAGGAGTTTCATGCTACACCAAGAAACTATTTTTTAATCTATGTTTGAGGTCGAGGATCAATATACTATTAATCTGTGTTTCTCCTTTTTGGAAACAGTGGTATCTTTTCAGGTTCGAGGAGGTTAGATTTTGTTCAAGATACGTGAGCCACATATTTCTTTTCTTCTGTTTCTGGATCGAGGGCTTTCTTGGAAGATCGTCGCCTTTTTTCAATATATATTTTGATATTTTACGCTTCTTTTTCAATCATTCATTGAATATTCCATTTACATACAATTGTTCTTTTTTCAAAAAAAATAATTTATATGAATTTTTGAATTATTTAAAAGATTCTTTATATTTAGTTTAAGTTTTTTTTATATATATTTTTTGTAAATAATTTTTATTTATTTATTTGGGTATTCATGACAATTCTTTTTTCTCGTTAATAGGAGCGTGAATATTAAATAGTCTTACATTTAAGTATGGAAAAACAAAATCATGAACTTTTCATATAGAAAATATTAAAAACAAAAACATCAATTTGCACTAAAATACACGACCATTACCCACACACAATAGAATAACTTTTTTTTTTTTCATCTCACAACATTAATTTAATAATACTAAAACTTTCAAAATAAAAAAAAACATTCAAAACATCATATTATAAAACTTAATATAACAACATCATATTATAAAACTTAATATAACAACTCAGTACGCACCTCAATCTAAAAAAATAATAACAATCGATATTATTTACAACATAATATTAACAGATGGATAGACCATAAATGCCATTTAAAACACCTTGCATAAGATGACGAAATTTTAAAAAGCAGAAACCAATTCAGAAAAACTATATTATTCAAATTCCAACGAAAGAAAGTGACACGGTCCTCCCCGTGAAGTGCATGTGATATTCCTCTCTCTCATCCGAAGTCCATTAATTTGATTTCTGTTTATTCTCCTTTTTTGCTTAAATGTCAACAATGAAAACACCCATTAATGTTCTCTTCTCCTTTTTCTTTTCGAACGCTCCTTAATTAAATATAATTTTACTTTTCAGGTATCCTGATTTTAGGAAAATCAAAATCAAAAGAATTCTTTAAGGCTGGAAATGAAATCAATAGTTATAATAAGGTGAAATCGAAATATGACCGTAGGATAGTATTTGTATATTTGACTGCGACGTATCCTCTCCATGTTTGGAACTAGTCCGAGATGATGGGAAGCTTTTAGATTTCAAAAGCTTTAGTAACACACTTGGGCCTTGGGCCTTGGGCCCTATGTGAATTAGACTTGGACCAACTCCTACAGTTTCAAAGCCCAAAACCAAGTTGGCCCATTCCACTTCACACCTTCTCCAAAACAAATTGTAGAACAAAAAATACAAGTAAAGTTAAATTTAATTACATAAAGTGTTCTTGTTCCTCCCATCTTAATTTACTTTGGAGGTTAAGACGCTACGAACTCAAAATGCAGATGGCAAACATTTCCTTACAATGCAGATGCCAACTTTTTCAATACTTTCTTTCTACCCTCCGATGATGTATACCATTTTTTCTAATCTATTCATAAAATGTACATAAGACCTCAAAAATACAGTCTGTGAATTGTTAATGGCAGACCTTTCACTTCAAGATGGGTTTCTGGTGGGTTTTTGTAAATGTAACGTCCCCATTAAGTACTGAGCCGATGAATTTTTCGACTTCTTCTTCTGTTATTTCATCCAAATATGCTGCAAATTTCCCTTTTCGACGTTTGTAAGCAATCAAAATTTTATCGGATGATTTGAATCCTGCACTGTCGAATGCATTTAGAAACGATACTTGCTTTGTTGCATCTACAAGAGCATAGGATACGGTTTCCTTTGAGCCGGGCGTAGAGTTCTGCCGCCTTGACAGTGTCTTCTGAGAGACCTGAAAATTTTAAATCAAGAGAGGAAAGAAAATGTAAATATATAACTGCTAGAGACCAAAACCAAAGCACAGTGTGTATTGTCGATTTGCACTCTCCATTTTTGGGATTTCCCTGGAACTCTAATCACTCACCCGAATAATTCTCACTTCCTCTCTTTCTTTTTCAACAAACTTAAACCGATTATTATAATACTTTTCGGTCTTCATAACCTACTAATATCCCCATTGGTATCCTGTTAGCATTCCTATAAATAACAAACAGGCGATCAAAGCAAAAATGCAGTGGCTCCGGACCCTGTTAGTGCTTTCAAGATTCATTAGGGTATGCAACGATAATGAAAGGTTCGGGAAAAACCTGAAGAATTGATTAGTTGAATGCCTATTTAAATGTTCCAGAAGTTATACCAAAATCACTCGAGAGACTGAACTTAAATAATTCCTATTAGACTGTGCATTTTCATATTTAGAATTCAAAGGCACGAAGGTGTACAACCAATGGTAGACTCCATTCAAGTAAGTAAAAACTACTTATGAATCAACCGTGAAAATAGTGTTGAAATAAGAAAAGTAAAGAACTACAAGTTAACCAAGTAGTTTGAGGTGCTTAGATGCTCCCTATCTTGTGGACTCACACTCTAGCTAAAACCATCCTACACTATACCAGTATTCCCTGCCTGCCCAGCCTTTTCCACTCACCCTATTTATAGCTAATCACCCTAACAACTTCCCTGGTTTATTACTCATATACTATATTAAGCTTACTAATTCTGTCCAAATCAATGTAATCCAGTCAGATAGTCCATCCAGACTCGGTCTTGATAGAAATTTTATAGCCAGTTAGAGTTGCCGTTAGAGCCTCTGAAGCTCCTTATCCAAAAAATGAATGAAATGGCAAAGATGTGTTCGATTTCCATCCGAGTCGACTGGAAAAGTAAATATACTTAAATATAAGTGTTCTCACCATATTTAGGATCGATTCCAATTTGTTCCTTGCTTTAGAAGATCTGAAGGCACCAATAACACAAACAGGAGTCTTCTCCCCACAGACGGAATCAAAGTTGGACCCAGCCAATAGAGGGATCTGATTCTCTCCAGAATCAGATTGTGTTCTGGAAGCTGGCCTTGACGCTGCCTTCCTGTTCTTTTTCTCAAAACCATTAAGCAAATTACTGAGATCATCAATGGCAGACTTCAAATCCTTCACATTAATCCCTGTTCTAAGAACATGCCTCTCCCCATTTGATAACCAACCCACTATTGCTGGAAGGGCATCAACTCCTAACTTCTTTATAGAAGGATCTGAAGCATACGTGACCTGTGAAATAAAAAATAATTATGTTATCAATGTACGGAAATGATGCACCTCCAAAGAAATAGCCCACAAAAACTATGGCATGGTTAGTGATATAAATTTAATTGACGCTGATAGAAATAGAATCAATTAATCAACACCAATTAACAGATACTAGCTGCGTACAAGAAAAAGATGAGCAAGCTCAGGTCTAAAATACCTCTGCATCGTAGAAATTGAACTGCTTGCGAAACAAACCGCTAAGGACACGCCAGATGACAGGTGTCTCCTTTTTGGTAGACAAAAGCATTAAAGTGGGTAGTCCTCCTCTATTGCTGGAAGAAAAATCGAACTGCTTCAAATTGACCCGTTGCGAGAACCTGGGAAAATGCTCTTGACAAAAACTTTTCAAACTCTTCACAGCAATGTCCCCACTGTACTCTACCAGAGAACCCTCACTGCTTTTTATGTATGAATATACAAATATCCTGGGAGTCCTATGAGGGTAGATGCCGAGGTCTTTGCAGAAAGAGGACTCTGAGTCACAATCTATTCTTCCAACCTTCAAATCAAAAAGTAAAACAGAAAATGAGAACAGTGACCAGTCATCAAAGCTATTCAATTTTAGAAATGTGTTGCTTAATCTACCACCTTTAAAGCCCCCTGCAATGAATTGGCAACTTCCTCTATGGTTGATTGAACGTGATCCAGCCCCTTCAAAGATGATGCGGTTGGAAACAAAAGCCAAGTCATTCCCTGGTCCACAATTTCTTTCTTTAACGATTTTTTATTAATGACCTTGATGCTTGAGGAACTTTTAGGTCCAGATTGAGCCTTAGAGTGACCACCAAAACTACCCTTACCCTGGAAGCCACCTCCAAACAAATTGGAGAATATATCTTCCGCGCCAAATCCGAAGGGATTTGAACCACTAGGCCCACCAAAAGAAAATGAGAAAGACTGTGAACCTCCCTGTCCACCAGTACTCTGCCACTGGCCTGGCCCGAAGGGCTGCTGACCCTGTCTTCCTCCTCCGTTAGTAAAGAATGTATATCCACCACCTTGATCCCCTGAAGAACCAGGGCCAAATCCAGGGGCACCTTTTTCATCACCATACATGTCAAAATTTTTCCTCTTCTCTTCGTCTGATAAAATCTCGTAGGCTGGAGAATGAAGAAGTAAGGTCAATTGTCGTGGAAAACTAAAATATTTTGACCAGATAAGAACAAAGCGAATATTAGACATTTTGGTGTATTGGTAGTAGTAGTTTAGCCTGGGATATTCATAAAACAGCATTATTTATTCACCAATGTTGAACCACATGAATCAAGTTAAATATGCACTATTCAACCAAAAATCATCCGACTATTCAAAGATAGAGAGGGAAAAGAGATTAACTCAGCATAAAGTCCCTGTCAAAAAAATACGTTAATCAAACAAAGCAAGTAATATACCGTTATTTATTTCTTCAAACTTCTGTTGTGCGCCTTTTTTATTATTTTTATCAGGGTGATACTGAAGAGAGAGCCTGCCAAGGATTCATGAAGACCCTAACAAGTGAGAATAACTAACCCATAAATGAAGTCAAAAATAAATTTCTGCATAACCAATAAAATTTGGGTGATATTGGAACAAATCAAATATCAGATAGGAAAATCAACAAAATCCAGCACAATATTAGTCCCAAATGATATTCAGTGAATAAGAACTCATAACCAAGAAAATTCTGCCATGAGCTAACACAACCACATGAAGTTGAATCAAAATTTTGGAGAGAAGTCACAGAACATACTTGTGGAAAGCTTTCTGAATTTCCCGCTGACTCGCATTCCGCTCAACTCCGAGAACCTGAAAACAATTTTTTTAAAAAACGCAACAAACATGAGCCATTCTATAACATCGCCACAAAACTTCAATACTCCATAACAACACGCCTGATAAATTCTTGAGTTACAAACAATTAGACGAAGATCAAGCCGAACATCAAAATAAAAAAAAAAACGCCGATTAACAACAAATGTCAAAATGCATCAACGAGAGAAAAACTTAGAACAGATTTTCGTTACCTTATAAGGGTCCATTGTTTTGGCTTCTAAAGACAACCGAAAGAGGAACAGAAACGCCATAACGAAGATGATCGATGCCAAGCGAGTCTCCATGATCAGATCAGACAGAGATTTGCAACTGATGAGTTTGAAAATTGGAATTTGGTAATTGGGAAATCAGAAAAATGGAGGGAGAAATCAAACGCCGAGATGCAAATAAATATATGTTCCTTCCCGTTGCCGAGAGAAATAGAAAAATCGAGAGCCTTCGATTTTTGCGAAATCAGTAATTTGCTTGCGTGGCAGCTCCAAGTCATACCACGAAATCGGACCAATGAGAGTCGAGAGTTTGCTTATGTCACATCTTAAATTCCAATTTTAAAATGGGCCGGGCCAAAAATTTAATGCATGGGCTCGTTCATTTTGATCCCACTCAGTTTAGCACACGATCTAGCCCAGAGCCGAGGCACAGGTGGACTCAATAATATACCCTTACCAAATTATTAGCGGGAAATTGCATCAAGTGAAGAAAATGTGTATGAAAAAATAACACCCGCTATAACTAAGTAATTAGTGATATCATTATTATTATAAGGTTATTAAATAGTTATTTATTTTTAAATTTGTTATTTTTGTAATTTATATCCTTCTTTAATAATTTAGAAACAACCACTCCTATTACCTACATATGGGTATACAAAAAATAAAGCTCATATAACCGAACAAATAATTGAAATGTCTTAAATTTGTGACGTAACATTATACGAGCAATTCAGTAGGGATCTATTTCATATTTTATGTATATAGACATTGAAAGTCTATCAATTTTTATTGTTGTTAGCATTTGAAATTTTGTTATATTTTGTAAAATTTATGGTTTATTTTCTTGTATTTAGAAATAACTCTCCTGTTAGATCAATGTGATGTAAATTTACCCTTATTTTTTTACTTTTTGTTTATAGTTGTTTCAGTTAAGAAATTTAATTAAATTCATATATATTTTAGGTTTCTTACTAAGTTGTTGTTTTTGTTTTTTTTTTTTAAACACGTCTATCCTAAAACCGATGATTTGCGTTGTTATGAGTCAAATTTCAAAAACAACTTTTCAAAATTTCTAAATTTGGCAGGTTGTTTTTGGTGTTAATGGTAAAATAAAGTAAATTGTTTATTGTTTTATAAATAACACAAACAAAAAATAACCGAGTAAACTAACGAGTATATTAATTAATAAAATTAGGAATAACAATAAAAATAAAAATAGACAAAATTGTGTACATGGTACACAACTTTTCACCGTCCTCGTGAAAAATGAAGTACATAATCAAATTCGTGTTACGCATAGATAAGTACCTCAATCCCCTAATTACCCTTGATTTGTCATTATTTTAAATTCAACATTATACAACATTACTCATACACACATGCACGTATGTATGGATACGCCTACACAAAATTCATGTACACAGTGTATGATTGTTCAATCTCCAACTATCTTTGATTTGTCTCTATTTTTAAATTTAAACCTATACAAAACTCATGTAGACAAAGTTTTGTCGTACTTAATCACACACAGTATGTTTAAGCTAAACGACACTTTCATCATATTCTATCATTATAATTATTGTAAGTTGGCTTAATCAAATAATTTGTTGAATAGGGGTGAAGAGGAGGCTTGTTTTCTTACTCTTGACCATGTCATGTGGTTGCGTATTTGTACCAAATCTAGGTCCAACATATCATTTTCCTAAAGATTGCTTTGCATGCTTTAGGCAGTGAATGTTATTTACGAATAGTTGTTATTTCAATCATTTTCTTTAAATCATAAATAATGAAAAAGCATCTATTATTATAAAATATGATGCTGGATTGTAGAATTGAACTGATTAAATAACTATTGTACGAGGTGAGTAATTGAAAAAGTTAATGCGAATAATGAAGTTAAAAATCGTGATTCAATATGATAACCATATTTTTAAATCAATGGTAAATCACAATGTAGGTGAGTTTTTATTTACTCATCAAACCTAATTCAACTTGAAAATAAAATTCGTAAAAGTTTTATTTTAACTTTTGAAATAAAAAAAAGTAGATAGAAAAAAAGAAAGAAAAATGAAACTATATTTGAACCATAGAAAATAGGATTAGTATTTATTTGATTATATTGGATTTGGTGCTATAAGTTTGTTTCCCTTCACATATTATTTTATTATTCGGAATTCTAATGGAACAAAACTATGATTCAATCAATGTCTATACATATATGATATCACATGGACAACCTGTAGTAAACCAACAAGCAATTCCTACAGTCCCTTTTTTCTCTTTCCCTTTTAAGCACGAAACTGGTGGTCAGCCTTCACAGCTCCACCCTTTTCTTCCACGGCCGCCGTTAACGTCGCATCTCTAAGCTTCATCAATTGGTATTTTTTGGTGGGGTTGTATTACCCACGAGCTGCAAGCAATCAGTAAAGCATCGAGCATAAAATCCCCCAAAATGGCGGTTGAGTTTCAGTAACAACACAATACGAGTGGAAGGTGAACGAGGAAAGAGCGACAGTTGGGGGGTTTTTGGAGAGTGGAAAAATGGAGAATCAGGAAGCTCGTGGGTCGAATAAGGAACAGAGTTCGACGAAGAAATCGATTCCTCCGTACATGAAGGCGATCTCTGGTTCTCTCGGAGGGGTAATGGAGGCTTGTTGTCTACAGCCGATTGATGTTATCAAGACTAGGTTGCAGCTCGATCGGAGCGGAGCGTACAAGGGGATTGTTCACTGTGGAACCACGGTTACGCAAACGGAAGGAGTTCGAGCTCTTTGGAAGGGACTGACTCCCTTCGCTACGCATCTGACCTTGAAATATGCGCTTCGTATGGGGTCCAATGCGGTTCTTCAGACCGCGTTTAAGGATTCTGAAACTGGAAAACTCAGCAATCATGCTCGTCTGATTTCTGGATTTGGTGCCGGGGTTTTGGAGGCTCTCGTCATTGTTACTCCATTTGAGGTCAGTTTGCATCTCTCGCTCTCTCTTTCGCATTTTCAACTAATTAGCTAGAATTCAACCTTCAGTTTCATATTCGACGGATTTGATCATAGAATGATTACTTGTTATTTTTATATCATGATATCTTTTGATGAGCGATAATGAAATCAATTCTTAGAATTAGAAATTGAAAATCGTTAGCTCTGAAAGTTGGTCTGAAGGTTGAGTTGAGGGGCGCTGGTTCTTCTCTTTCACAATGGGAAACCATGTCGTGTACGATAGTTGACGCTGAAAGGACGGATATAATATAATATAAACACCTTTTGCTGATTTTTTTAATGGTGATATACCTAAATCAATTTTAAATGCTCATTGATGGCTTTGTTTTCAACGAAACACATGGGTTTTATAATGACAGAATGAGATTCCAAATAAGACCCTCCATTTGCCTTTTCTTGCCGAGCCCTATATATAATAAATTACTTGGTGATTTGTTGGGGCTGGTGGTGAACAGTGTTCTTGCCCTTTTAACTTTGCGAATATGTATCAATTAGTTTTCGTAAGGGTCAGAAGCAGAACGGAGCCCACTGCTACCGTACCCTCTCTGAACTTTTAGCATTTTATTATTTTCTATATACTGATGTTTTAGCATCTGGACTTAATTTTACGTTTCTAAGTTCACAACATTAGAAAATTGTTCATAGTCATAAACTCACAGTCAGAAAAATAGAGTAGGTATACATTTGGACAAAGTTTGATTCGGACAGCAGAAACTCTTGCGGCTTCATATTCTCTACCGAATACTCCATTCGTCAGTTGTTTCTTTTTTCTTTTTTTTTTTCCATGAGATCAACATTTGAGAGTCGTTACTCAAGCATGTTTTAGTTTTTTTAGAAATTCCAGTTTCTTTACCACTGTCAATGGTTTGCGTTGGTTGCCGATTCTCTTCATTTGGGTTTAAGCCTCTAAGTTAGGGTAGGGGACAGTGCTAAATGGAAATCCATAAATGTTACTGGTAGTGAAACCAAAACCCCACATTTCAATTTTAAAATAAGTGATTTGATTGGTATGATCCATGGATTAATCTTGGATGCATTATATTGTATAAAAAATTGTGATAAGAACCAAAGTTTCGAATTTGATAGGAAAAGGGAATACTATATATATTAGTAACGACAATTATTTACCATAGTATGAGACTTTGGGGTACAACTAAAGTAAAATTGTAAAATCACGTGGACACATGTTGAAAGTGGATAACATTGTACCATTGCTAATCCGGTTTTTGACCAGTCTATAGTGGCAGGTGGGACAGTGGCCAAAACGAATTTGACATGTTTGCAGTTTTGCCAATTTACTATGAAACTCTCAAGTTTTCCATTCTCTACATCAAATTGATTTATTGCCTAGTTAGTTGGTACCGCCACTCTTCGTCTTACTATCTTCTTATTATTCTCCTTGCAAGTCAAAATTCATCTTTTCTATTTCTTTTGCATCAGTGATGCATCCCTTTTACGTAAATGTAAGTAACTTATTAAAGTAGAAGTTTGCGTCAAATAAAGAGTTGCACAATTATTTTGTATCTCGAGTAAATTTGCAGAGGGCTTCAAGATAAAGTCGGTAATAAAAAGATGTTGGGAAGTTAGATTCAAGTTCAAAAGTTTGAGTAAGAAGAACATTTTGGCTTAAAAAATGAATTATTTATCCTCTTGCTCCTGTCCATACACCACACTGTGCTGCGTGCTACAGATAAATTCGAGTGTCTTCCATCTCAAACTTTTGTTGTTTTTTGGTTTTCCTGGTCAATTGAAGAGATTTTTCTGCCTCATCTAAACATTATGTAATAAGGTGTAAGCGGTTCAGCTTGAGTTGATTTGTTTGGTAAATTTTGTTCCTTTTCAACTTGCACCTTATTCATGTATGTGCAATAAAAAGAACCGTATGATGTCTAACATATTTTTGAATATTGCTTAGGTGGTGAAAATCAGATTGCAGCAGCAGAAAGGGCTGACTCCTGAGCTCCTCAAGTACAAGGGTCCAGTGCACTGTGCTCGAATGATTATTCGAGAAGAAGGCCTCCTAGGACTTTGGGCAGGTGCTGCCCCAACTGTTATGCGCAATGGTACGAACCAGGCTGCCATGTTTACTGCAAAGAATGCCTTTGATATTGTTCTTTGGAACAGGCACGAAGGAGATGGACAAGTCCTCCAGCCGTGGCAGTCGATGATATCAGGATTCCTAGCAGGCACAGCGGGTCCTTTGTGCACCGGACCTTTTGATGTTGTGAAAACTAGGCTAATGGCCCAGAGCCGAGGCACAGGTGAACTCAAGTACAAAGGCATGTTCCATGCTATCAGAACTATTTACGCAGAGGAGGGACTTTTTGCTTTATGGAAAGGGCTGCTGCCTCGACTCATGAGAATTCCACCAGGGCAGGCCATTGTGTGGGCTGTGGCCGATCAAATTATTGGCTTGTATGAGAGGAGATATCTTCAAGATGCTCCCATATAAATACTAGGCACATTTTTGGCACCGTTTTACAAAGAGTCCACAACAGGCACGACCTTACTCGAATGAGATCTATTCCATGGATTGCACTACTGTGTCCTCGAGTTCTAATGTCCACTGCTAACTAAATGGAGTCTTTTAGTCTCTCTTATTGCATGCCTTCATTTTTCGTGTCTGTTTCAACCATCGTCCAAATAACCAAGAAGATTTTGCGCCTCGTGACTTCGAATGGATCAAGTTAGGAGATACAGGAAAGTACTTTTAGACTGATAGTCCCTTTGAAATTTAGTGTCTGAGTAGTGCTTATTCTTTAGTCACAATTTTTGGATTCCTTGGGTGTATCAAGACTTTTATTGTTGGTAGATGTTTTGGACTGAATAACATAATTCCTTGTAGGCCTTGTATCTGGTAACACTGTTATCAAAAGGTATTGAAATTTTAAGAAAATGAACAATAAACGAATTGGTTGAAAGATGCTGTCTCCATGACTCAAAAGTTTCAATTTCTCAAGTGTTCATTTTTCAGGGCTCTGTTTTTGCAGCTGATGGATGGATTTTATGCTCATATCTCACTTGTCCAAAGCTAAAAATCTCCTTATGAATCATATGTTTAGTCAGTATGCATTTCTTCTATCCAATATACACATATAGAGTTCATCTGTTATGAGGTTTGATTGTCAAGTTAGATCATTGTTGGCCTCAAATAACCGTCATCTTAATCTTTCTTGTACTTTATTTGGTCTCTTGGCTTAAAGGAATCATTCTAAAAAGAAGTAATGCTTACACGTCTAACCACAATAAATAAATTTAATGTTTTCTTTAACACTTTGTAATACAATTTTCACATCATCAAAACTAACTATATTTAAATTATTAAAATCGAGTGAATATAGTCCTTTTAAAATAGGTCTTAAACATACGGACCCATAATTTAATTTGAATTGTTTTCTTTAATTTTCATAACATATTATAATTATTGAACCATTTGATAGATAGTTTCAAATTAGTTGTCAACCGTTACACAAGGAAGAATACAAAAAAAAATTACTACGTTTCATAATTTTTTATGCTAACTAATTTCACTTTGATTTTGTTATTTGTTTTATTTTGTTGTGTCAAACACGTTTGTGCTAGAAAAGGATGCTTACTATGTTGGTTTTATGTACCATATTAAGTAGTTGATATCAAAATTTGAACAAAAGAAAAAACGATTGGGAGACTAACAACCTATTTAGAATATTTCTTAGACATTTAGAAATGATTCAAAACTCAATGTTAACCTTGCTTACAAAATTACCACAACAGAACTAAAAGGTTTTAAGTTTCTAACTTATTTTTCTCCTTTCTATTTCTCCAGTGCTTTTACATTTTTGTTAGAAAAATTGGAATTAAAAACCTAAAATCTCTCAATTTTGTCAAAGTAATGTTAGAGAATGAAACTAAATAGCCATGGTTACAAATATAGCAATTAAATTTAAAATAGTTAAATTTATAGTAACACTTTTTTTTTTTTTTTTTGCAAAATATGAAAGAAAGGAAAAGAATGACCCATGTGGTGGGGCCGAGCATAGCGCCATTGCAAAGAGGTAACACATGAGAACCAAAAACCCTAGACCATAATTGGAAATGAAATCTTATATAAAGTAATCTAAGCGCAGCCTCACCGATTGTAACCCTAAATCCTTCTTACGGGTCTCACCCACTTTCCTTGCTTTCAAGCTTCACTTCTCTATCCCAATTTGCTTCACCTTCTTCTCTTCGCCGTCTCCAAATCCCTCCCACTGCTTGCCGTTTTTCACCACCGTAAATGATGTCCGACGAGGAAAGGGAGGAGAAGGAGCTCGATCTTACTTCTCCTGAAGTAGTCACCAAATACAAGAGCGCCGCTGAGATTGCCAACAGTAACTTTCTATCTCTCTCTCTCTTTTATCTCTCTATAATTTGGATAATCGAGTTCTGTTTTTGCTCATGTTTATACTGAAATTTGGTTTGTATGCTTTGTGGAAACGAGTCTTTTAAGTGATCAAGTGGATATTCTTGCAGAGGCATTGCAGTTGGTGATATCCGAATGCAAACCAAAGGCGAAGATTGTTGACATTTGCGAGAAAGGGGATTCCTTCATTAGGGAGTAAGAGTTTGGTTTTTATTTAAGTTGAAAAATGCATTGACTTAATTGTTCATCGCGCTTATTCATCTCTATTCAATGGTTTTGATTGTTCTTCACTGTCATCACTCTCGGTATTTGATCAACTGGCTTATTTAATGGTATTTCCTTCTGTTTTTTTTTATTCTTGTAGGCAAACTGGAAATATGTACAAGAATGTTAAGAAGAAGATTGAAAGAGGCGTTGCTTTTCCAACTTGCATTTCTGTTAACAACACTATATGCCATTTCTCTCCGCTTTCAAGTGACGAGACAGTGTTGGAAGAGGGCGATATGGTTAAGATGTAAGCTGTAATAATGGCTTTAAGCAATTCTGTTATTGTATTTATGATGGAAAGATAAACCCTTGTGAAATTTTGTCTTATTGCAGTGATTTGGGTTGTCATATTGACGGGTTTATTGCTGTAGTCGCTCACACTCATGTGCTGCAAGAAGGTCCGGTTACAGGAAGAGCTGCTGATGTAATTGCAGCTGCTAACACTGCAGCTGAAGTTGCCTTGAGGCTTGTGAGACCTGGAAAAAAGGTAACACGTTATTCTGTCGTAATAAAGAATTTTAATTAGTTTGGACTTTCTGCAAACATTTTGTCAATCTAGATCGTATATATATATAGATATTTCAAATATCTTGTGAATTTTTAGATATGCTTTCTGTGAAATGAATGTTGATTTTCTTTGTTAATTGGAAAGGCAACTTTGCCGAGGTAATCAGTTGGTCCTTCTGATTGCCTCTTTTCCCTGTTGCCTACATGGATTCTGGCCATATGTTGAGTAAATTAGGTGGGCTTGCTATCTCTAGTCAAGCTTACTATGTCCAACATTGGCCCAAATCACATTAATATGGTCAAATAATAGTTTCTCTTGCTAGTTTTTTTTGCATCCATATTTGAGGTGCCTAAATCGTGTATACATATATATATAGATATTTCGAATATCTTGTGAATTTTTAGATATGATTTCTGTGAAATGAATGTTGAATTTTTTGTTAATTGGATAGGCAACTTTGCCGAGGCAATCAGAAGGACCAACTGATTGCCTCTTTTCCCTGTTGCCTAAATGGATTCTGGCCATATGTTGAGTGAATTAGGTGGGCTTGCTATCTTTAGTCAAGCTTATTATGTCCAACATTGGCCCAAATCACATTAATGTGGTCAAATAAAAGTTTCTCTTGCTAATTTTTTTTGCATCCATATTTGAGGTGCCTAAATCGTATATATATATATATAGATGTTTCAAATATCTTGTGAATTTTTAGATATGCTTTCTGTGAAATGAGTGTTGAATATTTTGTTAATTGTGGATAGGCAACTTTGCCGAGGCAATCAGTTGGTCCTTCTGATTGCCTCTTTTCCCTGTTGCCTAAATGGATTCTGGCCATATGTTGTGTGAATTAGGTGGGCTTGCTATCTTTAGTCAAGCTTATTATGTCCAACATTGGCTCAAATCACATTAATGTGGTCAAATAATAGTTTCTCTTGCTAATTTTTTTTGCATCCATATTTGAGGTGCCTAAAACAACATAACTTTGATTTAATACTTGTACAGCCCATTGGCCTTTCTTTTTCTTGTTTTCTTGATACAAACATCCATCTATTACTAGATCACCTTTTCCTACATTTCCTTTGTGCGGCAACATGGTCTCTACTTGATGATAACTATCATGGCTATGGATTGCATCCAGTGAAGCCCTTTCATGTCATAGTTACACTGATAGAGCATCATGGACTTGATGTGGCTAAGCCAATGTTTCCTCCATGTTTTCTTCATATAAACAATTCCATCTACTATTTGAACTTTCTTTTTTCCATTTTGCCTTTGTGTGTGATACCGTGATTTCTACTTGATGATAACTACAATGGCTATGGAGTGCATCCGATGAAGCCTTTTTATGTCATAGTTACACTGATAGAGTATCATGGACTTGAGGTGACTTTGTTAAACGAGGCTTAGGAGCCTGGGAAAAGTGAGCTCCAATCCCTTTTTCGTTTTAAAAAATTCCATCTGTTGGAATGCTTTCTTCTCCATTCCCTTTGCATGGCAACATGGTCTCTACTTGATGACAACTATAATGGCTATGGAGTGCATCCAATGAAGCCTTTTCATGTCATAGTTACACTGATAGAGTATCATGAATTTGTGATGATTTGATTCCAAGGTTTAGGAACTTGGAATAAGTGAAACTTTGAATCACGTATTTAAGATGTTTTACTCATTTATTTTGAAGAAATGCCAATAAAATAACCATGTGTTTGGCCTTGTGGAAAATTTGAGGAAAAAGTCAGTCACATGTTTTAATTCTGTATTATTATTTTTTTCTATTTCCTTTTTCACTGTAATGATGATTCTTATTTTCCAGAACAAGGATGTTACAGAAGCAATTCAAAAGGTTGCTGCTTCCTATGACTGCAAAATTGTCGAAGGTGTTCTTAGCCATCAGCTGAAGCAGTTTGTGATTGATGGGAACAAGGTTGTATTGAGTGTTGCCAATCCTGAGACAAGGGTTGATGAGGCAGAATTTGAGGAGAATGAGGTGTATTCAATAGATATAGTTACAAGCACTGGAGAAGGAAAGCCTAAGTTGTTGGATGAGAAGCAGACTACTATTTATAAGAGAGCTGTAGACAGGAACTATCACTTAAAGATGAAAGCCTCTAGATTTATTTTCAGTGAAATAACTCAGAAGTACCCTATAATGCCTTTCACCGCAAGGTTTGTGATGTTTCTCATATACTGTCAATTATTTTCGTTTTGGCATCTATATTGTTCTATTTATAATCTCATCACTGCAGGGCTTTGGAAGAGAAACGGGCTCGGCTTGGATTGGTGGAATGTGTTAACCATGATCTTTTGCAGCCATATCCTGTTCTTCATGAGAAGCCTGGTGAGACTTCTAATATCTGAGCTGCCTTTTGGCCAAACTTTTCAATGTTTGATTTTGCTTCATAACTAATATCTCTGTTCTATCAGGTGATTTTGTTGCTCATATCAAATTCACCGTTTTGCTGATGCCTAATGGATCCGACCGAGTCACATCTCATCCTCTGCAAGATCTGCAGCCTACAAAAACAATAGACGATCCTGAAATCAAGGCATGGTTATCATTGGGCATAAAGACAAAGAAAAAGGGTGGTGGGAAGAAGAAGAAAGGTTAGCCATCTGAAGTCATGTTTTTTAAGCTTTTTCAACAAGACACGTTTTAAATCTTTGAACAGCTTGCATTGTTTTTTAAACTAAGTCCAATCCCACAAACGACCGGTCTTTTACTCTCTGCATGCAATGGCTTTCAAGTTACATATGAAAACTAACTGAAAGGTTGGACCAAAAAACATATTTTTCTGGTATTATGCGATGCAATAGTTTATAATCTTTTTGCCCGGAAATGCCTTTCCAGCCATCATCTTCTGAATATTTCCTTGATTGTTTTGCAGGTAAGAAAGGAGATAAGACAGAGGATGCTGAACCAATGGATACCACAACCAATGGTGCTGCATCCCAAGAATGAACATCTACACAACCACATCCTTAAAAAAAGGAAAAAAAAAAGAAATTAGTAATTCCCTTCGCCTTTTTCCTTCAAATTTGGGTCTGCCCCCACCGTTGATCTCATTTGTATACGATGAGCAGGTGAGTGTAGTTGCCAAATTAAAATGGTGAACGTTCTTTATTGGGTATTATTAATGAATCCAACCTCTCTTTTGTATGGTCGACATACTTTGCTTTTTCTTCTTTTCTTTTTTTTTCCTCATTTCAGACTCCATGGATGCGTTGTTTGTCTCTCGAGATGTGCAACTGAATGAGCCTAAATTTATTTTCTTTACTAATCTTTTCACTTCCTTTCTGCTGCTGTCCTTATATCTTATATTTGTTGTCCAAATTTATTTCACCAGAGAACTTTCTTTTAATTCGACCACTGACGGATGGAGTTGTATATCGTTCTTATTCTTTGCTGTGTCTCATGTTGATGGATATTTTAGAAAAAAACAGTCCAGGAATTACTTATAGAATTCGTTATAATCTGTATCAACTGAACACAAGCAACGCTGCCAACGTATAAGCCCTAAGATGAGTTACTGTTTCCCTATTGATACTGTTATAATGTCCTGTATCTTTGTTAAAATTGTAAACATTTGTGGATTTCTTTTTGTGTTTATATATTCAAATAATTTTTAAAGACGATTTACAGAAAAGTGAGAGCTTGGCTGACCATTTTTCTCCCAGTGGGTTGAAGCTTTTGGCGTTTGTCTCATTATTTGAACCGATAGGACTGGAATTCGATTTTTTGTTTCCTACTTTTTGAGTAAAGGAACTTGATTAAACTAAATATTTTTGTTATATTTATATTTAAATATATAAAAAAGAGTAAAATCGATTTGGTTTGAACAAGTAAATTGGTTTGGTTGATTTGGCTTTCAAACCGAACCTAATTGTTCTAACCCTAAACAACTTTGACCGGGACTTACAATATCAAATGGGAACAGTGGTGTAAGTATATTACAGATGTTTGTACCAATAACTTCCAAAATTGAATGACCTATGAACTTCACATGAAAAACTTAAGAAATAGAATGTAATACCAACTTGCTTAAAGCCTAGTCATCTTACAAATAAACGATGAATAAGTCAGGAACCAAGAACTAAATGAAAAACACTTACCCATTGCCAACATTCATTAAAACGTTGGAGAAAAAGGGATAACAAAACACATTTTGAAACTTATCTCCCTCGTTCAAGTTGAAGAGATAACTTTCTTCCGCCACGATCTCCTCCCGATTTTCATTTTGTTAGAAAGTCTAAGATATCAAAGCTTCCGAACTTCCACGTTCCCCAAAAAACATCAAAACACATTTTGCCTGCTTATATGAAAACAATGAAGATCTACTCTATAATTTGTTTTATGAACAGAAACCAAGACGTTTATCGAACTTAGCTATTTATGATGCATCAGATTCCTAACAACGTTTAAGCCCTAACACTTCTCAAACTATGGGCTTTTGGTTGAAGACGTAGTTAAAGGGAAAAAAGAACCGAAGAGAACGATTTCGTGCTGAGGGCATTACCAATACATTGAAAAGTCCATGAACGTTAATTGGGGGCGTCGTGCCATTCATCAATGATCTCTGACCTTTCTAAACCACAAAACAAAAACACAAAAAGGAATTAGTTCTACACACTGCCCCTATGAAAAAGAAAAATCGCCCAACTAAACATGAAACACATTAAAAATAAAAATTCAAACACACATTTTAGCAACTTTAGCTTTATGCGAGTGTAATACATATAAAATTTTGTAATTTAGGCTGTGCGATTTATTCTGCTGTCTTCAATCGTAACCTCGTATGTTTAAAGAGTTAAATTGTCTTCAAGGGTACGGTGTGATTTTGTATACAACCAATAAACTATTTTTCCCTTGAACATTTTTACATTAAAACAGTTCAACTTTTCAACTAGCGTCAATAATTAGCAATTTCTTTGAAATGCTACAAAATTTCTTAGGCAGCAATCCATACGGCATATAAAAGGTAGAAATTGATTGCTACTTATAAACGTAATATTTTATATTTTGGCCATTGAATTATTTCCTGTTATTTTCAAGTAGAAAGTTTTAAAATTAATTCTCCTCTTTGAATATATATATTGAAAAATATATGGAACACTTTTGTACCTATACCTGTGTTCTTACAAAAATGGAACTAATAAAACCATGTTGAAAACTCAAAACCAAATACACCAATTATTTTGAAAAACTCAGAATCGGGTATGTTTTGAGAACTCAAGAACCATTACAGCTGAACCTCCAGAACTAAAAAGGTAGATTTTCTCTAAGAAAAATGTGTTTAGTTAAAAGATCGAAAGCAAACTTCTTATTATTTTTCCGTTGTTTGTTACAAGGCCTATTTAAAAGTCCCTCGGTCCAACGATGATAACGGCGGAAAAAAAAAGCTACAAAATCAGAGACATGCAACTGCATAAGCCAAGGAAGAGATCAGTTCATCTTTGCTTCAATTACAGGCAAAGGCAACCCGGTAGCCAAGAACAAATCTATAATTCTACTGTCACATTTACTCAATACATAGACAAGATGAGGTTATTAAACAAATCTTTCAGGGAATCTGCGACTATTATGAGTAAAATTGGAATAGGATTTATACATCATGTTGCAGTAAAACGTTCCACTCCACGTTAATGGTTCTTGAAAGACTGCAAGACGAAGGCATAAGATTAATACAAGGCACAAGGTTACGTCTAAGCTGTTCAAAATAAAAAGATCCAAGTTGAAAGAAGCATCTCACATCAAAATTTTTGGAGAAATCTTTCACTTGTTCTGCAAGTTCTTGCTTCTTCTGTGCAGCTGCAAAACAATTCCCACTCTTACTAGCATAAGTTAAACAGCTCAACAATAAATACCACAAGTAAAATTGAAATCAATGAAGCAAAAACAGTTTAAAGGTTCTACCCTTGTTAGATATATCCTCAATTTGTTTCGATGTCCTCACAGCAAACCTTTGAAAGGAACGGCTGCAGAAAAGGACAATGCGAGTGAAATAAATTCTTGAGAATGAACAATTAGTATTAAGCAGACAAATGTGACTTTAGTTGTTACGGAGCTTAAAAATATTTGATTTAATGGCAGAAATGCTGGAAAAAGAATGCCTAGGCAGCTCAACTCTTACAAGTATAATTGATACAATCATCTCAACAATCATTATAAGCATACAAGCCAACATTTGCCATTTTTCAAACAAGGGAATAGGAGACAATCTTGGGGAAGATAACAAAGAACAATATTTGTGACTGTTCCATATGCAAAAATAACAACAGTTGAAGCGTCATGACACATAATTTTGAATATAGAACAAAGAAATACACTAATGAAAATAAAGAAGAAAATCGCTCCCAGATACAAACACTTGTAACACCATTTTCGTTTTGTTCTGTTTCTCTGACAAACCCCCTTGTGGCTAATGGTTTCAGTTAGGCAAGCATCCATTCTTCCATATCCTCACTTAACTACATTTGAAAAGGCCACTGCCTTCTGTTCTACAGAATTTCTTTGTGCTAGTGGTTCTAAATTTTGATCAGGTGCAAGATTTTTTAGACTTCTTTTTTTGTTCTTTAGTAGCTTGGACCTATCTCTATGCCTTGGATAAATATTTCCTCCCCTGCTAATTAGCATATAGTTTATGCTTCAAATAAAATAACTTCCTTTAAAAAAAAACAAAATCGTTACCTAATACTCAACCTGATAATGAACCTATATAATATTTCAAGAAAAAAAAACCAAGTTAAAATCTTTCTTATCATTTTTGTTCTACTTTATATTAGTAAACCATGAATATAGTTGGTTCATTCTCTATTCACATAGAAATTCTATTTGAAACAGAAAGTGGTACCCTCGTATTCTTTTATACGAGCTTTAAGAGAGAACAACGAGTACGTAGGGGGGAAGCGGCTATATTAGTGCTCCGTTTGATATTGGTAGTTGGATCGCTCGCCTTTATATGGCTTGGCGTCATTAACGTTCTTGACTCGTATCGTATTCCAACTGATGGAACTTATACAAATAACTGAACTGATGACGCCAAATGAAAAACAATACCAAAATATAAAATTTTACTCAAACTCAACCACTGCGTTACAATTGTAGCATTGATTCAACGAACATAGATCAGGCCCCATCGATCCTCACAAAAGAAATAGAAAACGGATTTATAGCAAACGTTTAACAAATTTCCTAAGCTGTGCAACGCACAATCACCAACGAACCTCTAAAGCTATTAAAGCTAAACGAAGAAAATGGGACACCAATTCAAGAAAAGGAAAATTAAAGAAGCTATAGCCAAAATTTCTAAGATTTCCTCATCTGCACACCCAACCATCAAGGCAGCAGATAAACATAAAAGAAAATCTAAAAATATTTTGCTTCAATGGAACGAGCCAAATAGGAACTAATCCATCCCTCCGGCCAGAGAATGAAGCTTATTCATACACACATCATTGATTCATCCTCGTCCAAATCAAAACAAAAGATTAAAAAAAAAAAAAAAAAAAACCCTCTTACGCGCAGTAAAGCCTTAACATTCCTTACCTGTTCGCAAGACTGTTGACGAGAACCTCATTCACGAGGTAAGAAAATACTCTGTGGACGAAATTTCCACCCGCCATGCTCGTTTCCAGAAATTAAAATAAATCAATGCCAATCCAGATGCCTGAAACGATAGAGGAAGATTACAAAAGCTAGCTTAACCTTCCTTCTAGGTATCAAAACAACCGGCAGAAACTGAAAGAACGCGTAAACAGTAAAGAAACAAAAAGGATATGCAAAACCCTTCCGTCAATGGAAAAAAATACCACACATACGGGTTTCTGAACAAAAGAAAGTCGATCGAAACAGATGAAGTTAGGAAATGTTTGCGTAAACAATAGCGTCGGAGGTGACAAAAGTATGATGCCCTAATTTCCCTCGATCGCAAGCCAACCACGACCTCTACACGGCAGCCGGACTTCTCGCCTCAATTTATAATGTGCGTGGTTGTAGAAAGACCAGAACCTTCTATTAACAAAATAACAAATAAATATTTTGAGAAAATTACATATATAAAAAAATGGCAAAAAAAAAATATAACATTTGTTACAAATATTTACATGTAATAAATTTTGTCATTTTGTCTTTTAATAATTTTATTACGTGAAAGGTAAAAGTTTGTCAAAATTCTTCATCTATGAAAGAAACAATCCATAAAACATATAATACCCTTCATTTTGTACAAAAAGTGCTCCAAATAGTTAAAATTAGACCTAAAACTCATAGTAATAGATGTAGTGAACTGAGGACCTTGAAGCTTCGAAGGGCACAACCACTATATCCAGGACAAATTTTTATTAAAATACAAAAACTAGAAATGTGAGAGGGGCACACCCCATGGCCTCTTAATAAATTTGCCCCTTGTGTTAGTATGTCGCTGAGAGATTCTTCTTTGAGTGGGTGTTGCTCTAACATTGTGGCTCACGAGTTTATTTCTCATCAACAATATCGATTCTCGTTGATTTAACCCGAAAATACCTCCACGATGGTCATTCTGTTTGTTTTTTTTTTTTTTTTACTATTTGATTATAAAAAGAATTATTGCTATTACAAAACTAAATACTTCATTTTTACGACAGAGAAAAGTTTGATAATACAATTGCAATATCACCCTATTTCACAACATTTCTTACAATATTTTACAATTTATTTAAAAAATAAAGAAAACAAACACTAAAAACGTAGATAGGTTACGGCTTATTCGGTAACTCATTTGTTTTATATATTTTTAAAATTAATTTAGAAGAGCATGTTCTATTTTTTTAAAACAAGAAAAAAAGAAAAACGTTCCAAAAGGATACATTTCGTTTTTTAAAAACAGGAAGCAAAATCAGTATCAAAAGCATAGGAACTTTTTTTTTAATAAACAAAAGTTTGAAAACAGAAAGAGAAAAAAAAAACAAAAATTATTATTATGATTGTTTTCTGTTTAAAAAAAGAACGCCGTGGGTTCCTCAAAGCTAAATGGGCTGGGCCGGAATGTAAACTTCTGAAAATGCAAAATATCTCCGACATCGAGAGCCGTCTCAGCTCCATTTCTTCCCGATGGCTGCAATCAACCTTCCTCTAATCCACACTCCTCCGTCTATTCAGAATTTTTCAATCAAATCTTCCCAGAACACTTCCAAATTCTTCCCCTTCTCTCAATCTAATCCTTCTCCTCTCCTTTCCAGTTCCTTCAAGCTCTACACTACAGCCAAAGCTCGCGCTTCTTCCTTAATCGCTTTTGCTGCCAAGAATCTATCAGAATCTGAGCTCAACTCCGTGCCGGAGACCGCCGGGGAAATTGCTGGAAAATTTCCTTCTGACGCGGGTGTTTATGCCGTTTACGATAAGGAGGGCGATGTTCAGTTTATCGGCATTACAAGAAACATAGCGGGGAGCGTCGCCACTCACTGGAGATCAGTACCGGAGCTCTGCGTTTCTGTCAAGGTTGGGGTTGTCTTTCGCTGTTGTTTCTCTCTTCGTTTTTCTCATTTTCAGCTCTAATTGATTGTTGGTAGGATTTTTTTGAGGTTATTGTTTTAGTGTGATGCAAGATGAATTAAACATGAGGATGCTATACTCTGTGGAGTACAGATATTCTTCGTTTGGAAGTAATCTTGAAAGGGTTTCGTTTGTTCTTGCGAAAAATTCTGTGCACATGAATTCATTATTGTCTCCAATGAACTGATGCTTCATTTTTTTGTTAATCGAGTCTTGGATACTTAATCTAGTCTAGGCTTCTTAGTTTTCGTCGGTATTGTAATGATGCATCTGCGTCATAAACATGTGGTCTTCTTCGTGCTCTGCTGCTGATAGTTGTTCCGTTAGATCTTCACTCATCAGTGCATTGGTTAAAAATTGAAATGGTGTAGAAGTAAAAGATAGCTGGAACTAGAATTAGGGGAATTCGTGCAAATTGCAATTAATGATGGGAGATAGTCACTCACTTGCTGGACACAGGGAAATTTGTTTTTCACTTGCTGCTCTTGCAATCTTATCGTTCTTTAAGACTTTGCAAAATTGTTTGAACATATATTTCAACATTATTATGGTTGGTAGCTGACATCAAATCGCTGGCAGTTTTCTTAAAAAAGAGGGTGCGTTTATCAGCTTTCTGAATTAGGACCTTCTGAGTGGCAGTTACTCTTTACATGATCATTTTTGTTCTGCAATGGGTATATCTCTTTACGGATTGAACGTATATAGGACTGATACTCCTTTTTGCACGCCTTGAATATGCCCGTTGTGGAAACTCATAGGATATTAGATTGTAAGAAAGTGGCCACCAATGTTTGTACTCATTCCCCATTTGTTAGAACATATGCTTGATAATTATCAACCTACCTTACTCTACATGTTTTAGTGCATTTGATTCTCATGTGAATTAAACTTGTAATGTAAATAGGGATCCGAGGAACCTAAATTTACTCACAAAAGAAGTAGGAATAGTTCTAGCCTTTAGGAAGCAAATTATAATTGAGAGGTACTGTGCTACTTTATCTATTCTTTTGATGAGGAGTTGTGCTAGAATTTGAGTTTTCTGTGCAGTAGAATTCTGATCTTGCCTGATTTTCTAATTTTGAATGTTTACTTTCTGTAGTTTGGAGTAGTAGATGAACCTGATAGAACAAACTTAACACAAGCATGGAAGTCATGGATGGAAGAACACATAAAAGTCACCGGGAAGATACCACCAGGTAATGAATCTGGCAATGCAACATGGACAAGGCAGCCACCAAAGAAGAAGGCCGATCTGAGGTTGACGCCTGGTCGACATGTCCAACTTACAGTCCCATTGGAAGAACTCATTGATCAATTAGTGAAGGAGAACAAGGTTGTTGCATTCATCAAGGGCTCCAGAAGCGCACCAATGTGTGGTTTTTCGCAAAGAGTAGTAGGGATTCTTGAAGCTGAAGGTGTAGATTACGAGAGCGTTGATGTGCTCGATGAAGAATACAACAACGGGCTAAGGGAAACTCTCAAAACATATAGTAACTGGCCTACATTTCCTCAAATCTTCGTGGATGGGCAATTAATTGGAGGTTGTGACATTCTTAGTTCTATGCATGAAACAGGTGAACTTGCTGGTTTGTTCAAGAAGTGATAATCAAATTTTAACTTTCAGCAACCAATATTTTGGTGGGGTTAGAGGCATAATTGGAAGGAGGTGAGAATGTGCCTGCTTTCCATGCTTTTGCCAGTTGCTCCATAGAAGTGTAGTTTAAAGTTTCAACAAGTCGAACAACTAATTTGTTAAAAGCCTTCTCTCCCTCTTCTTGTTTCCTCTCAAAGCAAGACCTGAAGTTTTGGGGATTTTGAAATTGTTTATTTTACCTTCAAAATTAGTAGATGGTTAAAGCTTGAAATCGATAGAATTTGATAAATTTTTAGAATTAGATGACTCAAATCTAACTTATTTTGTGTTTTATAAAAAAAAAAGTTGTGGGGTTTGAGAAATTTATGTTGATACCGAGACGTGGGGTACAAATTTTATTTAAAATTTCAGGTTGGCAGTGCGAGTGATCGAATAATAAAACTTGCAACATTAATGTTGATAGTATAAACTTTATAATATTCGAAGTATTTATATGAAAATTTAAACATTTGTAAAAACAGATTCATAAAATAATTCAAAATTACTTTTTAAAAATTGTACTGTTGATTGAGTTTGTTTAGTAACGAGCTTAGTTTGTAATCGATTTGATTTTGATAAGACATTTTATCAATGGGATCACATATCTTTATAACCATCCTCTCTTATCACAGTATTAAACTTGTTTTTCTATAGCTTAGTGGATTCCATATCTTATGAAAAGTAATAAGTTGCCTAAATAGTGAAGTCTCTTTCAATATTCGAGAATCTTACTTTTTCTTTTTCCTATTTCTTTTCTTTCTTTGAGTCGATTGTATTTGTTCTTTGCCTCAAGAAGAGAACTAAAAAAGGAAAAAAGTTCGTCGTTGAAAAAAAAAAAGTAAACAAATAAATTAATGAATGAATTTGTTTGGCAAAGGGAACGCGGGGCTTACCATAATCGTAATTGACCGTACAGCTGCGCTTGTTTTCAATTTCCATTTGGGTTAGATATATATATAACTCAAAGGCTTCAAAGCTGACAATACATGAGTCGACCTTTCTATAATGGTTTATCCATTTTCAATTCACCAGATGGATCAAATTCGATCTCCTGATGTTTCTTTCGTAGCTCTTAATTTCTAGATTTGTTTTCTGCTTCTTTTGATCCCGAACATGGAAGGCGAATCCTCTTCTTGCGAGAGATTCAAGCTCTACGATCAGCTGGAATTACATGAATTTCAGGATAGGTTCGTTGTAAAGTCTGTGGAATTTCCCGACCGAGGCTTCTCAATCAACCGAGGCGATGGAAATATCGAGCCGCTTGATTGTAAGGATTTCTTTTCGATAATACAATTTCTTATAGTAGTTTGGTTGATGAGAAAATAAGAAGGTCCTAGGAAAACGATGAATCCGAAGGATTCGAGCTAGACTTGTAATTAGTGATTGGCATTCTAACCATGAATTGGCTCGGCGAATTTCGTGTTCGATAATGAAATCAACTTTTATGAGATTCCGAATTTCTGGTCCTTTATTCGTTTAGCTATTTATTGCTACAAAATGAATTGCATCTTATTTATATGTTCAACTCTGTGATTTTGTCTCGTTCCCTGTCTGTATTTCTTTTAAACTTCCGTAGCTGTTTTGTTGTTATCTTCTGATATTCGAACACTTGGTACTTGAATGTGGCAATTTCAATAAATATTTTTTGTCACAACTTCATTTCCGCATCAGTCTGAGAAATCTTGGAAGATTAGATGCAAATTGATTGATCTCATTTGTTTTCGTCTTCTATATTTTTTGGTCTTAAATGGCGATAAAATTACAATAATGATAATTCTGGCGGATGCTGAACAGGTCGTAGAGTCATTTAATTTTTGTACGCTTACACTTCCCACAAAAACCTCTTTGCTATTAGTGGAAACTTAATTGTGTAGCTGTTCTTTGTCACGCTTGAGAAATGTTACTGCCTTTAGTATCTAAATCATTTGAATTGCTGTTAGTGCTAACTCGTACAACTTGTTGATAAATTTCCAAATCTGTGCCCGTTTGCCATACAAAGAATAGTATGAATGCCTCATTGTTACAGGTGATACTGGTTTTGGTGATGCAACAAAAGTCTCCACAATCTATGGAGTGGTCGGGACAATAAGATTAGTTGCTGGTAATTGCTTATGATGAAGATTGTTTTCATGTTCACGTTTGTACAATTTTGCTGTTATAATCTGTCAGGGTTGGAACAGGAAGCACTAGGTGCTATTTGTGTTTGCATTATGACGATTTAATATTCCAGCACTGACCATGTTTAACCAGCAATGAATAATTCAATTTTACATGCTTGGCTTCAGAATCTTGTTCACTGAATTTTTTAAAAATAAAAATGAGTATAGAATAGTTACCAGTTTCACTCAATCTGATCAGCGGCCTGATAACTTTAGAAGTTAGAACTTATGATATTTGCTTTGCTTCCTGATTTTGATTACATGTGTTGTTGTGTAGGAGTATACATGCTTGTGATAACTTCACGAAAAGAAGTAGGAAACTTCCTTGGTTTCCCTGTTTTCCAAGTAACGTCTATGAAGTTCCTCCCTTGTGATGAGGCTTTGAAGCTTTCAACTTCTCAAGAAGTAAGCTTCTTATTAATAATTCCTTTGATATTGCTTCTTATTAAAAATTCCTTTGATATTGCTTCCTATTAAAAATTCGTTTGATATTGCTTCCTATTAAAAATTCCTTTGATATTTCTTCTAGCATGGTCAAAATCCCATTTAAATCCTGGAAATTGTTTCTTTTGAGCAGAAAAAGGATGAAGCTTACTTCCTGTCTTTGTTGAAAACAGTGGTAACAACTCCCGGGTTGTATTATTCATACCAAACAGATATAACGTTGAAGTAAATGATCTTCTTCTTCAGCAGCTTTCTAAATATAGTTTCTTTGTTGTTATCATTATGCACTCATGGTTTGAGTTGATTTTGGATTTTAGTTCAGCTTCAGACTTTGTCATTTCATTCTTAAGTTGTAAGATACCTTCACTTTCTTGTAACAGCTTACAGAGAAGGTGTAAGTTTGCTGAAGGATGGACTGCAAAACCACTTTGGAAGCAGGTAAACGGGTGTGGAATTTAATTACTATCTAAAAATATATATCTGTTTCAGCAGTTGGAAGACTTAAAGGTACTGATTAGTAAAGATACTTTTGAAAAAGAAAAACTTCTGTACACATTTGATTGGCAATAATGCTTTGGAGTTTCCTGGTCTCAACTCTCAACTGTCTCTCTTTCGCTCTCTCTTGCTCCGATTCCTACTGAGTTAATGGAAGTGACCTTTTCCATACTTTGAACGGCTTTCTCAATTATGTTGCTTCTACACATATTATGATTAGATTCCAATGTTGCTTATTTCTTTCTGATTAATTAGCTAGGGAACCTACGAGTTTCATATTATAAGCACACAATATCCATCATTACTAATTTTTCATTCCTCCTGCTATCACTAAAATCTACGTCCTTTTGCATTGTCTTTGATGCATTTGATTACACAATTAATTGCTAGTTATTTGCTTCTATATTTCAGGCTGACCCTAGATTCGTTTGGAACAAAAACCTTCTAGTGGAACTTATTGAGCTCAAGGTATGTGCTGCATTGTGCATGGTTGTTCCAGGCTATTGCTCTGGGAGTATTTCCTTGTTATTTAAGAATAAGCGACATTGACACGAGTTATTCACAATCACAAGTTCTTGTGATTCGTTAACTTGTTTATCATTCTTTCTTTTTTATGTAAAACTATTGTTCTTCATTGCAGCTTGATGAGTTCGTCATTCCACTACTGCAAGGAAATATCCTAAACTTCCAATTCATATATTAATATGGAGGATGTCGGGAAGACTAGTTACAACTTTTCCCTTTTCTAATCAAACTTAGGAAACTCTTTTTTTCTAGAAAACATTTCGTAGAAACTTATCTAGAGTTTTCTTGTAGTTATTTCTCTAATATTGTCTTTTACTTTATCTCACTTTAGAGTCATACTGATTGTCCCATGAGATTAGTTGAGTGCATGTAAACTGACCCAGACATTTATAGATATAAAAGAAAATATTCTCACTTACAAACACTTCTACCCTTGTTTTTCCTTCCAAAGCTGTAGACTTGTAAAATAATCTTAACCTGTAGAAACATTTTCCCTGACAAATATGCAAGTATTACATTAGAGGGGATTAAAGTTTCTGAAGAAAATGTAAATTCATCTGTTTTATTGGAGCCACAAACCAAACCTTAACAAAAATGCAAGCTTCCAGGCTGTACAGCTGAAGCTAAAAGAATCACTCGTTCAACTAACGTTAATTTCAAGGCGATGTACTCGTCGGCTAGGTACATTTTAAGGATATTGCCAATTCTTAAACAGATTTCAGGCTGTTAGAAAAATATTAATTATTTTGGAAATGGTTATTGATTACTAGGAACGAGAATGTGGAGAAGGGGAGCAAATCTTGAAGGTGACACGGCCAATTTTATCGAAACTGAGCAACTGGTGGAGCATGGAGGTCTCAAAGCTTCACTATTGCAGGTATTTTGTTTCTTGCTGAATATAATTGATTAACTTTAAACTTCTGTTTTAATGTTAGTTCAACGAACTTCAGGTAAGAAAACTTCTAGATGTAAGCCTTAAAATAGGATTATCTAGACATGCCAATCAAGATTTGAAAATGGGTTTTCCTTTTGATAAATATGAGTAATTCTTTTTTTAACAATAAATTCAATTTCTATATCTTTGATCTCTGCCCAATCAATTTATCTGTACCAAAATTCTCTCTGTTTTGCAGATTCGAGGTTCGATTCCTCTACTTTGGGAGCAAATTGTTGATTTGAGCTATAAACCACAACTTAAAATTTTAAATGACGAGAAATCGGTATATTTTAACTTTTTTTCACTTTTCTTTAATTGGACGTGTAAGCGTTTCCCTCATCAAAACCTACTGTTTTTCTGATATTCAGTCAAAAGTTGTGGAACGCCACTTTTTTGATCTTTCACAACGATATGGAGAGATAATAGCTGTTGACTTAACTGATAAAGTACCATTTCTTATCCCTTTTCTTTCATGCTAATAAGATACATCCATCCACATGCATCAAGATTGTCTTTGTAGGCTTCGGGAGTCACACTCTCCAGACCCATATAAATCCTGTGTTTCCTTGCCAACATGCACACACTCTTTATGTTTCTTTTACAAGCCTCATGCTGTAACACTCGTTTGTGATCTTCAATGAGCCAATATAACTTTCCTTACTATTTTTCTATTTCAGCATGGTGAAGAAGGTCAGTTGAGTGCAGCGTTTGCTGCTGAAATGCAGAAACTGCCAAATGTAAGGTATGATAAAATTAAAATATATGAAATCCAGACAGCTTTTCTTCTAGTAAGAAGTGAAGTGGTAGAGCTGGCCCAATCCACTTTGAGGATAGTAGGCAGGCTTCTAGTATCCTGCGCAACTCAGAACCCTATGGAATTCCTTCTCATTAAATACAAACTAAACTTTTCAATGGTTGGATGGAAAGTGCAAGTGTGATCATAAAATTTAGGAGATTACAAGAAGCAAGACCTATGTGGCTCACAATATCGATTTCTTAGTAGTTAACTTGTATAGCCTCTGTATGCTATCCTTTTTCCTGGATGGCTTCTGTGTTGCCTCCTATAAGATTTAGTTAGTCAGTAACATTTGAGTCTCTGACTTTCTGTTGTGAACCTTAGATGTCCTACACCTTTTGAATTCTAGTCTTCTCTTAGTTCTATCCTCAGTTAGGTTATGTTCTATAGTTTGAGATGTACTAGGAAAAATATTTCCTGATGCGATGGATTAATTTTCTTGATTGGCTACTATGCTTTAAATTATTGTCTTTATAAAGGGATGTTACCATGCTCGTACTGTATTTTTATGGATATGCAGGTATCTTCCCTCTATCCTTCACCATGACATCTAAATATCTTTATCCTGTCCCTTCCTACACTATGCCTCTAACCTTCACCATGACATCTTGTTCCTACAATTGGTTGGATTACAGTCCTGGGTTTGAAATATGTGGAGGAAAAAAAATTCACCTGATTTTCTGTATTCATTTTTATTGTTTGCGTTAATTTAGAATTGTTCTTTTGAATGGGATGTTGCCACACATCATGATATTTGGATATGCTAGTGTTTATCATTCCAGAGAATGTGGTAAAAAGTTGCACCAGATGATGGTAACTATTTGTATGGTGCAGCCATCTCTACATTGGTTTCATTTGCACGTCTTTTTTATTATTATATGAGAAAATGAAATAGTGCCCCTTGTCTATCTGTTGCAGATATGTCCCTTTTGATTTTCATCATACATGTGGTACCGCAAAGTTTGAAAACCTGCAGCTTTTATATGATCAAATCTCAGAAGATTTTGAAAACCAAGGGTAATGTGGATGGAAATTCCGAATAGAAGTTCTTACATATTAAGAATGCAAAAACCAGGTATGCTGGCTATCCATAATTCAGTTTTTAATCGTTGCTGTTCCAGCTGAGCAGATACCTCCTCATAGATCCAGAAGGAAATATACTCCAGGAACAAAAAGGAGTTATTAGATCTAACTGCATCGATTGTCTTGATAGAACAAATGTTACTCAGGTTTGTGAGAAGTGGATATACTTCACCTCAACAAATTTATGTCACATGTTAAAACCAGAATTCTGTTTCGTATCTTATGTTATTTCTCTCTTTAACAGTGTTTCCTGGCTCAAAAATCTTTGACCAACCAACTGCAGAGGATCGGACTACTAACATCTGCTGAGTGCATTACGAGCTTCAGTGAAGATTACACAAAATTTAGAACGTGTATGCCTACTGTTTCAATTTATCTATAGACCCTGAGATTAGAAGTCTGCATGCATGCCTATATATAAAACAATCACGTCCCATCCACTTAAAGTCACACATATCTACTAAACTGTGTATTATCTTCCTAGTGTGGGCTGAGCAAGGTGATGAGATTAGTCTCGAATATGCTGGTACTCATGCTTTGAAAGGAGACTTAGTGAGGTGAACCTAATTCAAAACTTATTATTGTGAAAAAATAAACTGTGTAAGTGCTTCCAATAAATGAAACTTTCGTAGTGTAGATATGGAAAGCAGACTTTTTCCGGAGTCATCAAAGATGGGATGAGTGCTATTACCAGATATTATCTGAATAATTTCCATGACGGGGTTCGGCAGGTAAGCCTTCTACGTCTTTGAAAATCCAGTTTGAATGAATAGAGCTCCATTTCTAAAGAAGTATTTTGCTCTATTTTGTGTAGGATGCAATAGATCTTATATGTGGTCGCTATAGTATCAACAAACATGGTCCTTCACCATTCCAGCTGAATGGATTTGAATCACTATCTGTAAGTAATGATGCGAGTAATGAGAGAATCGTTAAATGTAAGGTGGAATGATACAAGTAATTAGAGAGTTGTTAAGTTTATGGGCCAAAGTATTCTCTAAAAACTATATCCTGCTCATAGTTTATTTACTTTATTATGCAGTATCTCCCGGTAGCATCAGCTCTAGTGGTTGGAGGTTTGACGATTACATCGCTCACGCTTCAGCAAGGTATGAATGTTATGGTCATCATTTTCTACAGATTATTGTTTTGTCTATTCTTAGGATGATTTAAAATTAATATATGTTCTACGATTTTCTCTTATAGCGGGAAGGAATGCCCAGCAATTTATGTCATCTGTGCTTTGGGCTGGTGTTACTGCTGGGGTGATGGCAGTGGTCAAAGCAAATGGCAAACAGTTCTGTTCTAGGCCTCGCTTATGCGGCCTCCGTTAAAGGTTCGGTTCGGTTCTCTCTCCACATTTTTCTAAGCGATATTATATATGGAGGACAGAAATGCAATTCTGATTTACTGTAATTGACCTCTTACACAATGCATATAGTGTGTTCTTTCGTGCTATTTTCCATGTTCTCAAGTTTTTTAGTTAAGCAAGATGATGAACTAGTGTATGCTTGGATTAACTTTTTCAGTGTTTATAAACAAGTGAGTCCAAAAAAGGTGTTTATAAACGCGTAGAAAATCAATCCAAATATACTTTAAATCTACCAAACATCCATAACTATTTGGTATTTAGTGTTTTTTAAAATTATGCTTATTTTCAAACAATCGATAACATAGAAACATAAACAAATATTTGTTTAAAAAACCACTTTTATTTGTTTTGAATAATTGATTAGATTTTGACAACGAGAAGGTTGGATAACTAAACAAGATTTTTTTTCTTTCCTTCACAGTGACTCGATTTTTAAAATAAATTCGTATTATCTATTTCATTCCCTTATGTCCCTCCGTTAGCAAGGAAGAGGTGATGGCTTAAACTCTTTTATCTATGATACTCTTGTTCGAAATAACACGTAATATGCTAAGAAAGAAAAAAATAGAAATTCTATTTAAGCGATGATAAGTAGTTTCTTTTCCCTTACACTTCAAGTATGTTGCTTAAACCAATTTATATGTTGCTTAAACCAATTTATATAATGTGTAGTTCGCTATGAGATACATCAAAATAAAACTACAAAATAAATGATGGCGTGGTTAACTAGAATGGTGTAGTGATGATGGTTAACGGGCAGTAAATTGTTTAAAATTGTGCGGGATTTTTTCTTACAAAGTATCCGAGTTTTCTCGGGGTGGATGGTTTAGGTACGGTTTGGTAATCCTTTTATTTTTTCATTTTCGAGAATCTTACTTCCACCTCTAAATTTTTAGGTTTGTCCTTTGTTTTTACTAAAATCATGTCAAATTATAAAAATTAAATTAAAAATTTGAAAATTTTGATTTTTCTTTTTATAGAATTCTACTCGCAAGTAAAATCAAGCTTAAATATCACAACTTGAAAACTAAAAACAAAATCAAAATCATTTTAATAAAATGAGATTCTAGTTTCTGAAAATGACTTTCAAAGTTTTTCTTAATCTCAAACCAAGATGTTTTTGATAAGCTATTGAAATAGGATTTATATACAAATTAGCATTTCTGGGGAAAAAGGGAAAAGGAGGAAAAATTTAAGAGATCGAACATATCTTTGAATGCTTCCAAGGTGCTTCCCAGAAGATCGATCCCCACAAAGAAAAATGAGTTTTTTACTTTTCGGAAATCAGTTATTTATTGTTATTCATAATTTGGTTGAAATCCTTTTAAATTTTGATTTACATCACAAAACTGAAGAAAAAAAGTAAATACAAGAGTTTCCCTATTAAAACTCCCAACTTACAACTTGCAAATTTATAGAGGTAATAGAAGAGAAGTATTTGTGCTAAAATGGGCCCATTTGAACTGTGCAATTAATTCACTTACTCAAGTGTAACCCTTACCTTCAAAATACTTATATTATTATCAAAATTAAATACGAGTTTGTCTATTTTACACTATATTATCAATAATAAAAGTATTTTAATAGTATTTTTTAAAATATCTATTCATTGTATTAAATGCTGAGGTGGAGATTTGAACTCGAAACCTTTTATCCATAGAAACATACATGTGCCAGTTGAGCTAAGCTCGTGTTGCCATCTATTTGTTATTTTAAGTCAAATAACACATCTTTTTTTCTTGAGTCATTCAAGTCATTTTCCTATGAAATTTAATACAATATTAAGTTAAAAATTTAATTAAAGTTTGTTTGTCAATTCAATCTTTAATTTTGCATTTTGTGATAGTTATTTTATTCTACGAGTCCACTCGTTTCAAAATTAAAAATTGAAGTGCATCTTTAAAATTTTGAAAAAGATATTTATAAATTTACTAAACACATAATTTACAATTTAAAGATTTATTAAATGGTATTATTATTATAATCGTGTTTGGGGGAGACTATTATAATATAATTTTTTTATTATTTACATATATAATGTAGATTGAATACATATTCTTCTTCGATCGATTTTATTAGATCTAGTTAATTAGGATGTTTAGGATTATGATGTTTAAGATTTAGAGTTAATTAGGAGGTTCATATTTAATAAATTTAACTTAAAATATTTTTTACTACTCTTCTATACATAAATACACCTTTCTCTTTGCATTAATTATATAACACCACAAAAAACACCATAACTTATGCAATTCTTTTTGAGTTGATTTAGCCCATGAAATAGGGTTCTCCAACCATTTCTTTTTTAAAATATGACAGAAAGATTCCAAGTTGCTCAATCTTCAAAACTTGGGTCAATTGGGATAATTACCAAAATAATAATTATAAGAAAAGGAATGAAAGAAAGAGTGTATGTTGAGGTCTAAATTAATCGAATGTCATTCACCTGCTTGTCAATAAACGCTAACGGACCCACAAAAAAAGTAGCAAATTTCTAGAACATAGTTTTAATGTGCTTTTTCTATTCTTTATTTTCTCAAATTTCATTAATCAAGTTTCAACTGCACTATCAATTTTCCTTTATCTCAATTTATACTTTGCAAAAAAAATTCTTTAGACGATAAAAACACTTCACACATGAGAAATAATAAAATCTAATCTTTTATTACTTAGGTTAACAGTTTACGATGAAATCCGATGAATTAAAAACATGGTTTCGAATCATTTCAGAATATTCTCTCTTTTCTCATAACAAACAAACAAATTATTTTTAAAAAGAGCATAAAATAAGAGTTTTTTTTAAGGGAATACTAAAAGCAAAGTTGGTAATTATCTATTGTGATGCTACGTGGCAGTTTCATACCATTCCAATTGTCCGTAGAGTTACGTGTCAGCTTCTCAGCTAAGATCCTCCGGTAGGTTCAACGTTGCCAACGGCTCCACCGCCTGTTCACACAATCCTTTATAATTCATATCTACTTTATATTTTTTCAAATTAAGATAACAAAAGAAAAAAAGAAAAAAAAAACCAAATTTACACACTAAATCAACTACAATTTTACATTGTTGGTGTGAGACTCTTGCACGTGGGCATAACACCTTAGGTGTGCAATCTATAAAACTCCCCTCCCTGTGCTACATTAATACATCTTTTTTCTAATAATGTATATTCAACATCTCCACATGATCATTTTTAATAATCAAACTATTCTTTTGTGATAACCCACGAACGATTTCTTTTCTCTCTTTTTCTTTTCATTTTTATAACTATACATACATACATACATACATACATACATACATACATACATATAAGGTGAAATGGAAAGAGAGTACGAATTTGATACGAAGATTTGTCAAATATTTTGGAAGGCTAAAAAAGGAAAGGTTTAGTTAGGGGATTGGACCCCATTGAGAAAGGACCTTGCAACTTGCAAATTGCAAACGACGACGTATTGCGTTTTGTCGAATCTTATACGGACTCCTAGGGCAACCGCCTCTCTTACTCTTATTGTTACGATGAACATCACCTGGACACACTATATATTCGCCACGTGGCAGCAATATAGAGCCCCTTCAATCTCTCTCTCTCTCTTCTAAAATCCATCCTGTGTGTTTCTTTTTCTCCTTTACCTTCTTCTTCTTATTACAAACACTTTCCTCTTGACCCCACTTTTTGGTCTCTTCCAAGTTCCAACCTCATTTCTCTTATCACACTTGGTTGCCTATTTGTTCATATCTTTTTACCAAATTATATTTTATTTACTTATAAACTTTTATAAATCTTTTAAACTCACTTCATTATTCCCTTAAAATAGTATTTAACTTAAATTAAGTTAGTGACTAATTCAAAATTTTTGACTAAAAGATATTTATTATACTCGAGAATCAAACTAAATATGACAAAAGTGACTATCCAATCGTTCCAAACAAAAATAAATACCATTTGATTTGTTAATTTTTTTTTAAAAAATGCTAAGCAAAGTTTTATTTTTGAGTGAGAAATGAAAATTTCATGAAAAGTTACCATCTTCATTTATAAGATGTTCATCCACATGTCTTCATCGACGTTCGGAAGAGACTGAGAGCTAATTATCGAAACTTTGGGCTCTTTAAACACATACTTCGTGAAATGGTTCATGCAAATGACTAGGGTGGTATGTACTCAGTTAGGTTTGAATTGACCAAAAGAAAAAAAGAGAGGGAGAAAAAAGTACTACATATAAATCACTTTCATCCAATTAAACTAGTAATTATTTTCTTTAAGAAAAATTTCAATTCCTTAAAAGTTGTCGTAATGTAGTTAAACATTAAATTGAGTTGAATTCCATATTATTATTGACTTTACTAAAATTAAACATATTTGATGCAAATAAAATTATTTGAAAAATACTCTTTAATTTTCTACTATAATGTTTTCATACAAAAGTTAATTAAAATCAAAGATCCAAAATGCAGATTTGAATACAGATCTCTATCTGTATAGAATCATACGAAAATCAACAACCAAATAATTTGGAAAAAGAAAGAGTAAATTTAGATGCCAAAACCCATCTGGAAAGCCTTCCTCGATTTCCACCAAGTTTCCAGAGTTCTCCTTTGTTTTAACTGACAATTAAAGTAATAGTACATAATAAATAATAAATCACTTACTAAGCTTAACACAATCACGAGACCCCTTCAAGGAAAGTTTGCTCCCAAATTTCAAAGGAAGTTTTTTTTTCATTCTTTAACTTTATTTCTATCGATATATATAGATATAAAACCAGACAAAAAGAAAATTGGAAAAATGACCAAAACAACTTACATTTTTTATTCTTCTTAGTTAATAATCTCGATCGAAATTGACTTTTAGATATAATGTAATTTCGTGTGTCAGAAATTTATTTCAAGATTTCGGGAATATAGTAGGATACATTCCAAAATTAATTTTTCAGTTGTGACAAAAATACCCTCGTAACTAAAACTTATAAAAAACTTTTTACATTTGTATGAGTTTTTATTCACATTTCCTTTCTCACATATTTCATATCTTTCGAGACCATAAAAAAAAAAACTTATATTCACCTTATTATCTTTCGAGATCATCAAGAAAAATAACCTATATTCACCTTATTGGCGAGATTTTGGTTGCATTTTTAATTTTTGTTTGAGAAATAATAGATGATGAGGGCATTTTTGTTACAATTAAAAAATTAATGTTAAGATGCGTTTTAGTATGGCAGAAAATAAAATTACATTATACTTGATAGTCAATTTGGGTGGAGATTGTGGAAGAGAAACAAAAATGTAAATTTTGTAAAAGTGTGCTAGTTTTGATGTAAAACGTAAAACGGGTAGTTTTTGTTTCTCATATTCGAAAGAAAATTAAAAATGCCAAATAAATTGGGTATGTTTCTCTCCCTAAATTCATCTAAAAATCCAACGACTCTGCCTCTCTGTCTCTCTCTCTAAATGGCAGGGGACCATTACAATGCTGACTCATTCAAAGCATTTTTTGAAGCTTGGCTCCTCCGTCAACGAAACTATCTCGACGACCTTCTCTCCACCGCACACGGCACTCCTCAAAACCGCGATCTCCAAGTTTCAATCTCTCGAATCCTCAGCCACTATGAGGATTACTACGAGAAGAAATCAAGAATTGCCCAAACAGATATCTTTCTCGTTTTCACCCCACCCTGGTTCACCACCTACGAGAAGACTCTTCTCTGGATCGGCGGATTCCGCCCGGGGCTCATTGTCCGGCTCGTTAACCAGTCCATAGACGACCTCTCGGACGAGCAGGTGGTTAGAATTAGGCGTCTTAAGGACGACACGAAGGTCGAAGAAAGGCTACTAAACAATGACTTGGCGAAAATTCAAGAAAAAGTGGCCGCGCCGCCGCTGTTGGAATTTTTCCGCCACGGTGGCCACGACGGCGTAATAGGCGGCGAGGCGGCAATGGAGTCGTTAAAAGCGGCGTTTCAGTCGGTGCTGGCGAGTGCGGATCTTTTGAGAAGAGATACGGCGTTAAAAGTGACACAGATCCTAACTCCGGCACAGACCGTGAGATTTTTGGCCGCCGTCGCTCAGCTTCACCTTAGAGTTAGAGCGTTGGGTTTGCAAGAAGATGCCAAACGAGATCCCACTTGTGTCGCCTTGGATAAAGATCCGGTTCGATAATCTTTTCTTTCTTTCTTTCTTTCTTTCTTCTTTTTTCAATTTTAGGTTCTTTTAAAAAAAAAATTAGGACTTTCTTTTTTGAAAAATGGTCATATGGTTTTAGACTTTAATTTTCAAAATCAGTAAAAGAAAAAAAGAAGCTTATATTGCGTTTGATTTTCTAAATAATAACAATAATAAAATAGAATTAGGGTCAGAAAAGTTTTTTTTTATTTTATTTGGTGTGTTGTTTTGTTTCTCCGGGGAAATGTATGAATATTTTTGAAAAAAAATGTAAAATATTTAAATTATCGAACGAGTGTTTCACTTTTTTTTAGAATTTATAGCTATTGATTTTATGTCCAATTAAATGGTATTTGGTTGATCATATCTTTTATTTAGTTAAGACATATTTTGTCAACATTTTTGTTATATTTTTTTTTATGATATCAAAATATATGTATGTTCATTCACCTCGACATTGAATCGATGTTGAATCTATAGAAACATGAGAAAATTTTGATGTTTGTGGTATTACTTAGTATAACCGATCATTATATTTTGGTTCTATGTTCTTTTGTTGTGTTCATATCATTTTCTTCATGAGGTTAGCTTTAAAGTATTTTCTCTTCTTTTTTTTTTGTTTTCTTTACTAGGTTTGAAATTATCTTAAACACACACATCTGTGTATATTTAGCTATTTAAAAATAAATAAATAAAATTGATTGTTGAAATTTCATTAAATTAATAATACAGACAATAGATTTTATTACGCAATTAACAAAATATCTATACTTGGAAAATTTTAACCATTTGGTTTATTTAATTTTGTACCACAAAATGATTCCTTAACATTTAGGTTTGTTTTTCTTCGTATTCCAACTTTGAAGTTTCATTTTTGTGTATATCTATTTTTTAATAGAAAAAGTGATATTGTTTTTTTATGTTAATTGTCATTAACATAGTAAACTATATATATATTTTTTTCTTAAGTGAATTTTGCTATCGCATGACTGAATAAAATGAGAGGTTGAATGTTCCGTTATACCCTTAGTTCCTAGATTTTCATGCATTTGATCCGTAAGCTTTAAAAATATAATCTTGGTCATAATTTTTTTTTTATTTTAAACAATTATGATATTTTAGAATAATGACTTTTAAAAATCATATTCTCTCTAAAAATATTTTTTAGAACTTAAAAAATTAAAAGGACTAAATGAGATCATGTACTAAAAAGATAGTTTTCTAAAAGAAAAAATTATAAGTATATCTATTTCTTTCCACAATAATTTGGAAGGTTATATATATATACATAATTAAGGTCAAAATTGTAATTTAAGCATACCCTGAAATGAACAAAAATGAGTTGCCAACTATTGGCAACGAAAAAGCAATCGCCCCACGTTTATGTCTCTTCCTTTTGTTATGTTTTATTTTATAAAAGATATTTTTTTTTGTTTTTTAAAATTCTTTATGTATATTGTATTTTAGTTTAATTTGTCTTACTGCTCCTTTCGTACAAGAAGTTTGTCTTATTGCTATTTTATTTTTGTAATATTTGCATTTCAACCAAATTTAAAATATACATGTGGTTATTGATATATATGATTCTATTCTTTTAAATGAAGATTTACAAATATGGAAAACAATTCAATAAATTTTTTATCATAAAATTATTAGTAAAACTATTAACTGTTTGTCACTTCTGATCATTTAACTCTTCAACTGAAGTTAATAAAAATTCAACATTTTATTAAATAATTGCATTCATTATCACTAACACGACTAACAGTCATTATAACACTAAACACTAACACGAAGCAAGGACACCAAACCCACTAATGAGATGTGAGACGTTAGTCTCTTGTAAAGAATTTTTTTGAGTGTGTGAAACCATTGGAAATTTAGTATATTTTTTAAGAAAATAAAGGGGAAAAAATTACCAAAATCCTCTCGAATCTTAATCCAATAATCCAATTTTTATTCATATCTTTCTCTCAAATCCTTGGCTCATCAGATTCCACGAATCCAAAAAACTAAAGTATCTAACACTAGTAGTTGTCCTGTTCACTACAAGAATTTTAAAGCTAAATCCTAATTCAATTTTATTAGGGTGTTTAATGGATGATAATTTTTAACAGGATTAGATGCACAATTAAAGTAAAATTGATCTGATTTCCATTCCTTATGTCTAATGTATCAATCACCGGCATCTCAAGATTCCCAATTGTTTGAAAGTGAACATTTTAAAAAGGGATAAAGAAGAAATTTTCTAATATCAAATAAGGATGCACAAAGTATATTATTAATTTAGATGCTCCAACGTCAATGCAAATTTGAAACATAACACCATAACACCATAACGTTTAAAACCAATTTGAAAATGGAAGTACGAAAGCCAACGTAGTTAACATTTGAGGCTCCATGAATAGACAGCAAAATAAGGCAAAGGGAGATATAAAGGACAGTCAACAGTTTTAAGTATCACAGAGAAGAGACATGGAAGGACTTCCAAACTTAGTACCCATTAGATGACATTAAAATCAACATTCACATCTCTTTTAACCTACACTCTACATAATGAATAACTGTAGTTTTATTAATAGAAGTAGTTCACTCACATATTATGATGAAGTAGTTGGTAGAGACAATCCATGCGAAACTAACTAAATACACAAATAATGCTTTTTATTTATAGAATAGAGATAATATATTATATTATAGTACTATATATAAGTGGTTTGCTCACCATGCATGAACAAAAAGATTACAGGCGGCTTCTTTTGGCTAGAGCAGCAGGCTTGAAACTGGCAACACCAGTTATTTCTCTCCCAGTTACCAATGTGTTGATGTCGTACGTACCTTCGTAAGTATATATTGGTTCCAAATCACAGAATGCCTGACAAATATATCAAACAAATAAACCACATAAAGCTTTAGAGAATGAACTTTTTCCCATTAAGAAGTGAGTAAATTTGCTAACCTTTGCAACTAGAAAGTCTGATAAAATCCCATTGCCTCCAAGCAACTCACGTCCTAGAGCAACGGTTTCCCTAGCTCTCAGAGTGATCCATGACTGATGCCAATATAAGAAACATATATTAATTAAGGAGTGGGTAATTAATTAGTATTCATCAAGTTAATTTGGGATAACCCTGATCTCTAACCTTTCCCAAGCTAGCTTGACCTGGAGTCATTGTTCCCTTTTCATATAATTTGCAAAGTCGCCACCCAATGAGGAACATCGCTTGAACATTTCCCAGCATGAGAACAAGTTTCTGTTGGTTAAGTTGAAAAGCTGCTAATGGTGCTCCAAATTGTTCCCTCTCCTTCAAATATCTGGATCGCTTGGACATTAGAAATATAATGCTGTGATTTTGCAGTCGATAGATCAATTAGAAGAAAAAGGGTACCTGTGACACATGTCATAAACCCCCATTGCTATGCCAATGGGTTGCCAGGCAACCATTACACGCGAAACCGCTAGAACCTGCTCCATAAAGCAGTAATTATAATAACAGAACTAGGAAAAATGTTGATAAAAAGAAACCAGAGTCAAGAAGTGAACATTTAACTTGACAAGCCTACTGCACTGATTTTCAGATTTTCGATCACATCAATGAACTTCAACTTGTATTGTGAAAGTATTTGGCAAACCAATCATTCATATTTTTTGTCACATTTCAAATCAAATACAAGGGTTCCAAATACCTTCATTTGAGTATGGAGAAAGGGAGAAGTATGAAAGAGTTGAGAGAAATAATGACACGAGAAATAAATTCTCTTGCAGGTATGATTTACTTTTAACACGTGCATAGAAGCCGAAACGTGAAACTAGACAAGAATAAGAGAAACATTAAAAAGAAAAACTTACCTTGTTTGTATCCTTGAAAGAATTTACACCAACTAACCTATCTTCATCAGGTACGAAAACTTTATTCATTACAATGTCTCCATTTTGAACCATCCGCAAACCAATTTTATTTTCTATCTTTGTAACCGTCAGACCAGGGGCATTTTTCTTGATTATAAATCTGAAGGACCAAAAAAGAACACCCAGAATCCATGAGAACTAATTATATAAGTAAAATAATTGCAAATCAATTGCAAAAGTTGACATCATAAGTAGTTGCCTTCTTCTTGTCTCCTAAATGGCCTATTTCACGCAGAGTCAGCATGTGACATGCAAAAGAGGGAGGGAAGAGTCTAGGCCTAATGTGCACTTGAACGATGCACAAACTGCTTAAAACGAGAGGGGGGAGAAAGGGCATCTTGGAAGTATTGTTGACATGACAGACTTTAAACCTTTTGTGAGTACAACAGGGAGGGCTACTCAGTTAGCTTTTTTCAGAATTCAGGGAAACATGTAATGCAAAAAATGTTCATATTTATAAGTTTCACAATCATGTTGAGAAATGGGGAGTCGTCAAATTGTGTCATACATTTTTTATATAAATACTTGACAATCATTGCAAAAAACGATAGCGTGGAGCATTTATAGCACCTTCAACCTACCCGTTTATTTCATTCGTAATTGTATTCCTGGCAAAAATAACCAATATGTCAGCAAATGTGCTGTTTCCTATCCAGCGTTTTCTCCCCTCTATTACCCAACCTCCTTCAACCTGGTTGTCTCAATGTCATATAACATATAAAAAGTTCAGAATGATAAACTATAGTAATTATTGGAAAGTCACTCCTTCAGTCTAAAATCTCAGACAAGAAAGTGAGAAGTGTAAAACCTTGGTTGCCGTTGTTCTTAAACCACTGGCATCGCTTCCATTTTCAGGCTCAGTCAAACCCTACAGAAGGGGAAAGAAATTGTTCGATTGACAGAAAATTAAGTGCAATGAAATTGATATTAGGTTCAAGAACAATAATCTCCATACCCAACAAGCGACGGTATCAAACTTTGCCAAGGAAGGTAAATATTTCTGCTTTTGCTCCTCCGATCCACATAGAGCTATTATTAATGATCAATAAAAAGTACACGAAATCTCAAACATTAAGCACCTTATGTCTATTTAAGAAAAAACAAGAGCACTAATGTACAGTTCCAAGAGTATGATAACTGAGAGGTAACTCCAAATACTTACCGATGGTGAGCATTGCGAGCGATGAATGCACCAGAATGAAAGTGGAACAACTTGCATCAACTCTTGCTACTTCAGCAACAGCAATAGCACTTCCAGTGATAGTCAGACCAGGACACCCATAACCCTGATAGGCCAAAAACTCAGATATACTAAAACAATTTAACGTGGATTCAAGAGTTGAAACAGAAACAAAAAAAAAAAGAAAAAAAGTACCTTGATAGTACCACCAGCAACGCCCAAGTTAGCAAGCTTTGGGACAAGTTCAAATGGAAACTCTGCCTTCTCCCAATACTGAAAATGCAAAACTTCCAGATCAACAAACTTTAGAGTTGTAGTCTAAATGAGCAAAAGAAACACACCATACACAAAATGAACTTGTAGGGGAATTCGCAGCCAATACAAAGTCCATCTTTTAGGGGTGTTTAGGGCCAAGATTATCTAAATAATAATAACGACATCTTGTTATAGTAAATACTATTTAAAGGTCTCCAATTAGCTATAGTAAACACTAGTTCAAAACTCCAAATTTGCTACCGTATTTACTGTTTGTTACAGTTTTACTATTTGACATTCATCACTTTTTTATTTTTTACTACCGTGTTTACTATTCCCTTATCAAACTAAAATAGTCTACCCACCAAACTAAATAAATCTACACTCTAAACACAAACTATTCTAATCAAACTATAATAAACTAGAATTATAATAGCTCACTCCTAGCCCCAAACACCCCCTATAGTACATAAACATGCTTCATTTCCTTTAAAGAGATAAGTGGGATAAAAAAATTGCACCTTTGTCATAATTGGAGCTACTTCTTTTTCCACGCACTGTCTCACTTTTTTTCTGAGAGCTTGCTCCTCAGGAGTCAATAGGTCGTTGAACTGATAGAAGTCCGAGACTGTAATTATCCAGAAGCAAATTTCAAATATTGGAAAACAAACAAACCACCGAATAGGAGGATGAGACTAAAGCACGAAAAACTTAATTTCAACAATCATATGAATGCAGCTGACCCTAATACCCTTTCGCTACTAGATCCCAAAGGTGCAGTGACTGGGGATCTTTAAAAATACAAAGCAAAAATCTTAGTCCATAGACTAATAGGTTACAGTCAGTGAAAATAAAAACTATATCTAATACACAGATTTTTTTTTCTCTTTTAAATAAAACAAACGTAAGAGCAGTAGCCAATGTTCCTCAAAATTATGACCTAAAATTCCCCTGAAAATGTGCATTCCAGTACATGTGAAGAAATGGATGGAGTTAGACCAAAGGTAAACGCATGAGCTAAATCCTGTCAGGAATAAAGATGATGGCCGGAAAAAGAATTAGAAGCAGTGGAGGCCAACCGGAAGGAGGAAAGGAGGATGCAGATGTGGCTTGAGGGAATGCAACAGAGACATCCAGCGCAGGTAAACCGAAGTAGGAACTTCTTGCATTCTTGTCCTTATCATCTGCAACATTTCATCAATTTAAAGAAGAATAAAAAGCTTAATATTCAAACGTCAGAAACATATAATAACGGAAGTACACCCGAATGCGGGCTAAATCACAAGTACAACAAATCTCAGAGGCATAACCTGAAGTAGAGTGTTGATCAAACATATTCAACACATAATTTCCAATCACATACGCACTATCATCAAATTCTAAGGATATTGAAAAAGCGGAAATCAATCAAATAGATGAAATTGATCCTCAATCTGACATCCAAGTCACAACATGACATCAGAAAAAACAAAACTAGCTATAGCATGGATCAAGCATCATACCGAATGTAAACAAAAATTTCAACTACAAATCATAAATTTTTTGAAGAAACAGGTGAAATTAAAATTCGGAGTCAACGAATCCAGCGAACCTTGGCGATTCATTTTGGCGTCAATCGTCATGATTGGAAAAAGAATAAGAAGCTATAACACTGGAGTGGGATTGAGACCTGAAACGAGCCTCGTATCTTGTTAATTGGAGATCAACAATAGAGAGAAAAGAAAGAGATTGAGTGAAATGAAAAATGGCGGAACCGCCGATTCGAACCGGTAAAAAGGACACGATTGAACCATGTGGCTTCTTGTATTGATCCATATACGGCAATCCCGGATAGAACTATCGGGCACGCAATTTTAAGATATGTATCACGTTTTTGGTAAACTTTATAAAAACAAAAAAGTAAAATGAGAACGAAAAAATTATGTGACCGTTAAATATATTAATCAGCAAACTAATTTGACAAAAATGATTATAATATAATTTTTGTATGATGGCGCATTTCGTGCTGCAAATTTTTTTGTAATTTATGTTATTTCAGTGAAGAACAACCATAAATTTAATGGTTATTAAAAAATTTATTCGAATTATGTGTGATATTTTTTAACTTGAAAAAAAAAAAGAAAAAGTCAATGTAAAAAGTAAATTACACTTTTCGTTCTCGAGTTTGGAATTTATTATCTATTTCATCACTAAAATTTCAAAAATTATATTTTAGTCCATGAATATTAAAAAATCGTTTTAAATGATCTCTACAGATTAATTGAGGGTTACTCGTTAGGTTGAGGATTGTATGATGTGGACATGACATATGTTAAATGAGTTGGCAAAAAGATTTAATGTATATTATTATTTCTGTATGTTAGTGATCATTTTCTCTTGCGCCAACTTTGGTAATTACTAATTATTGTTCATTCGTGTGGAGCATATTTCCTTTCCTTAAACCTCACTTTCACTTCATCTTTATTTTTCTGCCATTCTCTTTGCTCTCTGCACCACACACCCTTCCTACCATCCCATTGATCAATATGAATTATTCAAATAATACAAATGAAACGTATGTAGTGTACCCTAATTTTTATAACTAATCATTACTATATACTAATTATTGAAACAAAATTACAGAACCAAAAAAAAAAAAATGATTTTACATATTACGTAGAAAAAATGAACATTATTGCTGACTTCATTATCATTCTTCCCAATCAAGGTCTCATCCAACTACAAAGCAGAAAACAGAGGGGGGGAAATCCCCAACTAAAAAGAACTAAACTATGACATTGAAATCAATCTGACAGAAATTTAATGCAAATTAAAGATTTATTCTGTTGTACGGAAATTCCTTTCTTTTCTTTTTAGAGAAATTTCGTTACTCCATTTGGATTCCTGTGTTCTTGTAAAGTCAGTCAATATCTCGGGTACTTAAGTTTAGGATTTATACCTAAATTACTTTCTCTTGACTTGCATTTCAATTTAATGCATTAAAGTGACGTAACGTTGAGCATTTTACAGTTCTATAAAAGGATGAACATGTTCTTTTTTTTTACTGCACCATATGATCAATTGAACTCTCTTGTTCTTTTTAGCCTAACAGAAATTTATTAATACTTGATTAAATAATAATGGCTGTTGTTTTCCCTCTAACTTTGGTTTTAATGGGTCGTACGGGAAATGGAAAAAGTGCAACGGGAAACAATATTCTTGGAAAGAAGGCGTTCGTGTCAAAAAAAAGTTCATCATGCATTACTAAAACTTCAACGTTCGAGAAATGTGTAAGAAATGATGGACAAGTAATAAATGTCATCGACACTCCGGGTATGTATAACTATTACTTAGACTTATTTTGAGATAATAACTAAAAATTAGCTATTAATTAATTAGTAACATTATTTTTTAACTATATATCATATAATTAAATACTATTTTTATCTCTAAATTTTTTGTTTTACTATGTTTCATATTTTTTTACGCAGGTTTAAAAAATCAAATTACCTTAACTTTTTTGTTTTTTATTTTTTGAAACTAATTAGCTTACAAACATCCATTCCATCTTTTGTTTTCTGGGTTTTGTAATATTTGTTTAAGATTATTTTACTATTTTCAAATTTAAAACCAAAATTTGAAAAATAAAACAATACTACAAGTTACAAGTTAGGAATGGAGAGAAAACAAATAAAATTTTATAAAACCAAATATTTGGCTGAAATTAATTCTTATAATAATTCGACAAATAATCAAATTAAGAATATATACAAAATAATAGTTTTTAACGTTCTTCTCACACCATGTAACAAATTACAAAAAATGTGTAGGAATGTTCGATTCATCCAGCGAATCAGGATCCACCGCAAAGGAAATAATGAAGTGCATGGAACTGGGAAGTGAAGGCATCCATGGGGTTATTTTAATTTTTTCGGTTAGAAACCGATTCACTCAAGAAGAAGAAGCCACCATTCAAACCCTACAAAATACATTTGGATCCAAAATTGTGGATTACACTATTGTAATCTTAACTGGAGGCGACGAGTTCGAGAGCGACGAAGACATAGAAGATTACTTGAGCCGTGAATGTCCTCTGGCTTTGAAGGACATTCTAGCTGCGTGCAACAATAGGTGTGTGATATTTGACAACAAAACTAAGAGTGAAGAAAAGAAGGATGAACAAGTGAAAGAGCTTTTGGAATTGGTGAAGGAAATTATAGACCAAAATGGAGGACAGCCCTACAAACCTCCTTTGATTTCTAATCAAAAGCTTGCGAAGGAATTTGATGAAGTCAAAACAAAGCTTGAACATTTTTGCACACAAGATTTTAATTCTGATCCCAAGCTTGAAGAAAAGTTGAATGAGGTAAGCCCCAAATCCTAACTTTAATTAAACAAAATGTTTTCTTTGGAAAATCTAAAAATACAAATCAACTTTTTTTTTCTTCAATTTTTAGAAGATAAAAATACTCTTACAGTTATTAACTATTTCACGTTTACATAAGTTGGAATTGCTTGCAATTTAATAAAATCCAGAGTTTTTTTTATGGTAACTATTCAATTTTGAATATTGAAATTTGACTATTGTATTGAGTTAAAAATAAATAATCAATCATATATATCTTCTTCCTATCGTATACGAAACCAACAAATATTTAATCTTTTTTAACAATGTTTGTTATTAATTTTGTAATTTTTGTTTTCAATATACTCAAATAAATTAAAATATTTATAAATTGTAGCAAATTTTTAAATTCTATAAGATAAAATTTCATATTTTATGAGTGTATTAGTCGATTAGTATTTAATTATCGATTTAAGTATGAAAAAAATTTATATTTTATAAATATTTTTTAAAATGTTTTATCATTTAAAGTAATTTATTTTATTTACTTTTAAACACGTGAATCTCAATAATAAAAGATAAACTTAATTGAATATAATAACAATGGTTTGACATAAAATCAAAGTTCATGTTGGAGGTGAGCAACACGCTTGAACGACAATTGGAAGAAGAAAGAGAAGCGCGACGTCAAGTAGAAGAGAGAACACTAAAAATACAGAAACAATATAATGACGAAACTCAGAAGCTAAACGAATTGCTACGTTGTTCGCTTCAAAGGCCACCACCGGTACCCGTCGAGGTTGAGCAACAATCTGAACGTCGTCTTCGCATTCAATCTTTATTTACAAGCTTTAAACGTCTAATTAGACAGCTCTTATTCTAAAAACAACATTATTGTAATCAATTAATATGATTGTATATACATTATATATGTGTGTGTAATTTGAATGTAAGTAATTGAAACCTTGCTTGAATAAGGCATCTGTCACCTGTGATGTGTTTGTGTGTGCACTCTAATGTTAAAATGGTTGATGTAATAATGGATAGTTATCATATATATCATATGATACTTGAATAAGATATCTAAAATTGTTCAATTTTAGTTACTTTTCAATTTTCTCATTTTTGCATTTATAGTTGATTTTTAAAAACTTCTTGTAATATATTCACATCAACATTTTTACTCCAACTTTGAATAACATATAAATTCACATTTTCATTTTTTTTATCATATTCTAGAATTATTTTCAATCAAAATTAACTCTAATGTACTAAACTTAAAATTGATTGAAAGTGAGACCATCGAAAAGGTAAGAATTGTGCAATTAAACAAATTTTAAAGTATATAAAATTAAAATAATATTTAAACTTTTAATGTTTATATGAACTTTATGACTATTAATTAAATAAAAATGTTAGGAAAATAATATTTAAACTTTTAATGTTTATATGAACTTTATGACTATTAATTAAATAAAAATGTTAGAATTTTTAAAATTATATCGTTTGAGACTGATTTTGAAATGTTTAATATATCACATTCATTACTTTTATAATAATTAACTCAAATCTTGATAATGTAATTTTAATAATTCAAAATCAAATTTGATGACATTAAAATTGAGTTTAAAAGTCTAAGATTAAACATACTATATCCTATTGGTCCAAAAATCCTAAAAAAAGTATTGAATAGATTCTAAAACCCAAAGTTGTGATAATTATTAGGGCAGATGAACTTATAAATAGAATATGAAGACTACTGGAGAGGTTTGAAGTTTGGATGTTTTTGTTTGATATATATTCCTTTGGTTTGTTACGGTTTGCTCTAAGCATTGAAGTAGGCACGTGGCATTTTTGAGCCATTGTTTGGACTAACCCTACACAATTTTTTCTTTAACAATTATTTACAGTCCTTCGTCTGTTGTGGAAAGTACAGTTTTAAAAACCGACCACAATAAATGCTTTCATGACATAAAATAAATGTCATCTTTTAATATTTTATTAATGAACATATCTACCCACAATAAATAGTGATTAAGGTAGAAAGAAACCATATTACTGATTATAAATCACTTTTTATACATACAATTAAATAGTGCATTATCAATATTTGAATAAATTAAATTTTGACGGTTGGAATTTGATCGATTCAATACCAAACATACAATTGATTTCCATGGAACTCAAGTTAAGAATATTTTTAGTAAAACGACAACTCAAGAACGTTGCCCCGTTAAATTCAAAGAAAGCATATATGTTAAGAGTATGATTAAAAGTTTTAAAAGCTTGAGCAAATAAATTCATCCTCGGGCCTTTGTTCTATTTGTACGACTATTCCTTTCTTGATCTCCTTTTCTTTTTAAAAGGAAATGGGTACTTAAATTATCCACTTTATTTACTGCTTAGTTATATATTTATACATTCTACCCGTGTTTGAAAAAACTAAGACAAATTCTGAAGACTAAAAATTTATTTTGTATAAAGATTATTATTACTATTATTATATTATCATCATTATTATTTTGAATTTGGTTAACCCAAAAATAATTAATTCAACTCTTTCCTCAAATATATATATATATATATATATATATATATATATATATATATATATATATATATATATATATGAAGGGAAGAGAAAGAAGAAAAAAAAATTAAATATGGCCACCACTTCAATTTTGCACTTTAATTAATATAACCTAAGTATCTTTTAAGATAATGGTAGGATTCTCAACAAATGTCCAACTTAATAAGTTTAGGATTTATGCCTAAAGTACTTTTGCTTTGATTACACTTCCATTTTAGTATGAGAAGTGACAGTGACAATGAGTTTTACAGTTCTATAAAAGGATTCAAGGCAATTTGGCTTTTGCAGTTTCTCTTCTTCTTTAATTTTGTGGTTAATTAATTAACATAATTGATAATTTAAATTTAAATAAATAACGATGACAGACATCCCTTCTCTAACTTTGGTGTTAATGGGTCGAACTGGAAATGGAAAAAGTGCAACTGGAAACAGTATTCTTGGGAAGAAAGCGTTCAAGTCCCAAAAGAGTTCATTGGGCATTACGAGAAGTTCTGAGTTACGGTCATGTGCTCGGAATAATGGTCAAATAATAAATGTCATCGACACCCCTGGTAAGTATTTAAATAGTTTATTCTTTATTGAAAAAATGTCAATTAATTAAAATTAATATTGACACTTTTAACTTGTCAAGTGTTGAAAAGAAAAAAGAAAAATTATGCATTTTCTCACCTCTTGTTATTCTTGACGTTTTTTTCTTCATGTTACTTGACAATTTTTATAAGAATTGTCAAGTATTTCAAAACTTGCAAGTGTCTGAGTATTGCCAGTTTTTTAGTAGTGTTAGTACATAGATTCAAAATATAAATTTACTGTACGATGAGAAAAACATTAGAAAAAACAAGTGTTGTATTTTTTTATTGTGGTTTGACAAATGGTTCCAAGGTTTATACAGTGATGGTGTGTTTTTCAACCATTGATATTATTCATAGAACAATATACAACTTACATACTAAATAAACAAGTATTTTATATATATATTTAGTTAAAGATAATAAAACAACTAATCAACAACATAAAGGTACTGATGGTGTAATGGCAGGAATGTTTGATTTATCGAGGGGAACAGATTACATCACAAGAGAAATAGTGAAATGTATCGATTTGGCCAGCAATACTGGCATTCATGCTGTTCTTCTGGTTTTCTCGACGAAGAATAGATTCTCTCAAGAAGAAGCAGCCACTGTCAAAACCTTACAAAACTTGTTCGGATTCAAAATTATGGACTATGCCATTGTCCTCTTCACAGGAGGTGACGAATTTGAATTTGATGACGATGATGACGACAACATTGTCACCTTCGAAGATTACCTACGTGACATTCCTGTACCCTTAAAGGACATTCTAATTGCTTGCAACAATCGTTGTCTACTTTTTGATAACAAAACTAGGAGCGAAACAAAGAAGAACGAACAAGTAAATAATCTTTTAGCTATGGTAAATGAAGTGATTGCCCAAAATGGAGGTCATCCTTTCACACACACCTTGTTTCATAGCACCAAGCTTGAGGAGAAATTGAATGAGGTAAAAAGTAAGCTTGAAAGTCAAATAGCAGACGAAAGAGAAGCGAGACGCAAAGCAGAAGAGAAATTGCAAGAAATGCAAAAGCGATTCGATGATCAAATTCGAGACCAAAATAAGTTACTAGTTGAAGTGCTTCGAAGGCCCGTTGAAGTCAAAGTTGTCAAAGAATGTCCTATTCTTTGAGTACTCCCAAATACGATATATACTATATCATGTCGTGTCGTATCACACCTACATAAATTAATTAAAATAATCATATAATATATGTTGTATAATAATATGCATTTTAAAAATAATTATAGTAAACTCTATATGAGTAAAATGTAGCTACCTATGTGTTGTGTACCCTTAGTCGTGTTTTCTAATATAAAAAAGAAAAATAAATCTATGTAATGAATTGTATTAATCATGTTGTATATGATCTTATTAGTTATTGTTTAAGATTTTAAAATTAATTCTAGCGTAATGCATTTATTTGAAAATCGATTCGATTCATCTAATTAACCAACCCACGATATTTTAAGAATATAAAAATTTGACAAACTATTTATATTCCATAAAACAAAATCACTGAAAGATGAAAATTTCACTTGATTTTTTTACGAAGCATAAATATTTTATCAAACAATGTCATATTTTTTACATTTTTTTTATTAAATACGCATGTGAAATTTAGACGCATCAACCCGATAGTTATAAACTTATAATTGAACACTAATTTTAGTAGGAATGAACTTAATTCCACTATTTTTTTAGTAATTTTTGTTAACGCTGGTCATCCACTCAATTGCTAGATCAGTACGTACTCAAAGATATAAAACATTTTATATGATCTAACATATACTTTTATCGGGGAAGATATTTACACATTAGGTTGTTAAATGAACCTAATACGAGTTTATGTTTGGTTGTGGTTCTATAAAATAATTTTAAACAATTAAAGGATATAATGATGGATATATTTTCATGAAAAAGAATAGCAAAGAGTAGTTGATGCTCAATTATAAGAGGTACTAATAGACATTCGATAAGAGGGTGTCTATTGTTAGTATACCATTGTATTGATAAATTTTGAAATTTTGCTATATTTTTATAAATATTTTCGTTCATTTAATTAAGGTCCGAGATTGAATAACTAAAAGCAGAAGTCTTTCATTTCAGACCATCTCGAGGTAATGTATGCTAAGATCGAATAAAATAAAGGCAAATTTTTTTCGTTTCGAGTCATCTCGCTGTCACTAAGACCCAAGATCCAATAACTATTATAAAAAATTTCATCCCAAAGCATCTTCGGATATAGTATGTCCGAGATCGTGTATCAAAATCTACACGATGGTTCGTGTATCACATGCATGTGGCCGATTTATCACATATTGACTAGGATAATTTTGATATTTTATATTGTGTGTTTATGAATTTGTGACTTTTTTTTGTAAAAATGTTCTTCGTCTGTTTGTTATATTTTTTAAAAAAACACTTAATGTAAAAGTATAATAGAAAACTTAAGCCAACCAACCCAAACCACCAAGAATTCTCTTTGGTCTATATCGTACAAAGAGATTCCTTTCCTTTGGTAAAAATTCGTACGTTAATTATGTAACCAATCCACCCTATTCGGCTTTTGGATGTGTTTAAGTCGGTCAATCTCGGATGCCTAAGTTTAGAATTTATACTTGAATTACTTGGAGTTTGGCTTGCATCTCAATGTAGTAATCAAAGTGACGGTGACAGGTAAGTTTTATGGTTGTATAAAAAGGTATAAATCCATTATTATTTATTTACCACTTCATCCAATTTAGGTTTTTCTTGAAGTCTCATCTCTTGTGTTGTGTGATCAATAACATCATTTTAAATATTAACTAAATGGCCAAGATTGCTCCACTAACCATGGTCTTAATGGGTCGTACTGGAAACGGAAAAAGTGCAACAGGAAATAGTATTCTTGGAAAGAAGATGTTCGAGTCAAAGAGAAGTTCTTCGGGCATTACAAGTACTTCTGAGTTGAAAACATGCGTACGAACAGATGGACAAGTAATAAATGTGATTGACACTCCTGGTACGAAAGTATTTATTCCATGTATAACTTTAATAAAATATATGATACAAAAGAATTATTTCAAACGACAAAATATAACAAACGTTCTTATTCTATTAATAATAAATACTAGTAAACATTGATAGTTTCGTTCTAAAATCGTTTATTGTTTTTTATATAATAAATTGAATGAATTTAAATTTTGGACTAAACGTGAGCAAATAAATTTTTGTGCCTCAACACCAACAAATCTATCTAAAGAAAAAGACTAATAGTGAAATAAAAGGTAGAAGCTACACTTAGTCCACTATAAATGCTCTAAAAGATATAAAGTCTTGTTGGATGAAAATTATTTTGTGTTTATAATTTTCTAGTAAATAGAATTTATATTGTGTTTTCCATTTTATCTTCAGTATTTTTTTTTTCATATTTCTTTTTTAAAAACAATGTTTTAAATTCTAAGTCTAATTTAAAAAATAAAGAGAAATTTTTTTAAATATGTATATTGGACAAAATATTTATATTTCATAGAAAAATCAAATCTAACAAATTTTATTGGTTTTGTTGTATGAAGTGTATAATTTGTCAATTTTTCTATATTTAGAAAAACTCCATTACATTTTATTATAAACATAAAAAAATATGAAAAAGCAAACACATTTTTTTAAAATATAAAAAAACTGAAAAACAAAAATCTTTATAAATCATGAGACCTAAACAAATCCAAAAACAATCAAATAATGAAATCTTATTAACTATAAGTTCTCTATCTAATGCATTCCGTGAAAAATTTGTGCAGGTCTATTTGATTTATCCCATGGAACAGAGCACATCACGAGAGAGATAGTGAAATGTTTGGATTTAGTAAAGGAAGGCTTTCATGCTGTTCTTTTAGTTTTCTCAGCGAAAAACCGATTCACTCAAGAAGAAGAAGCCACTTTAAAAACCCTACAAAATTTATTCGGATTAAAGATCATGGATTATGCTATTGTAGTCTTCACTGGAGGCGACGAATTCGATGATGACGACGATGACAGCAGCACCTTCGACGATTACTTACTTGGTTGTCCCGTTCCCTTAAAGGATATTCTGGTTGCTTGTAAAGGACGACAAGTACTTTTTGACAACAAAACTAGGAGTGGAACAAAGAAGGCTGAACAAGTGAACAATCTTTTAAATTTAGTGAAAGAAGTGGTAGATCAAAACGAAGGACAAGCCTTCACACATAGTTTGTTTCTTACAAACAAGTTTGAGGAAAAACTGGAAGTGGTAAAAAGCAAGCTTGAGAAGCAAATAGAAGAAGAAAAAGAAGCAAGACGTAAAGCTGAAGAACGATTTGAAGAGTTACAAAAACAACATGGAGATAACATTAAACAACTCACTGATTTGCAACGACAGGTGCTAGAACAACAGAAAAAACAACAAGAACTGCTACATAAGGTAGCTACACGTGAACCTGAGATCAAAATCTGCACTATTACTTGATTTGCGAACGTTATAATTATAATAAAAAAAACGTAACAACATGAATAAAGACATATAATATATAATTGAGTGTGTGTGCTTGTATTGAATAATATATTGCGTGGTAATAATGGTTGAATAAAGTGAGAAAATATTTGTATTTGTGCCCTTTGTGTTTGTAACCTAAATAAAAGAGGAATGTATTTGTTTCATATCAGCACTATTTCAATGTGTTATTTGGGGAAATAGGTTCTATTTTTTCATATTTTGTGTTGGTTAAAATTTTTAGTGATAGATATATATTGTATATTTTTTTTGGTTAAATTACAAATTTAATCTTTATGATTTGGATAGAGTTAAATTTTATTCCTTATAAATTTGATAGAATCGAATAGTTAATACGAATGGTTTGATAAAACCTTCGTAACATGTTTACGTATATGTTAAGTTTGATTGTATGCATAAGATGAGTTAGACCATTGTTACAATAGAAGAAGAATATAGCTGCGAAATACGTTTGTATGCAACAAAGAAACATTCAACGAACCACGAAGTAATGAATTTATTTTATTTTAAAAAATAAATTCGAAAATAGTTAAAGGGAGAGCAAGGAAAGAAGGGGGAGAAAATAGTATTAACAAATGGCGTTCCGCGCGCAAAAATTAAATATATATACGAGGAGAAGAGGTCTTCAAAGAATCTTTGGAAGAGAGAGCGCGAGTGGAAATACCATTGACTACAAATTCGGGAGTGAAAACCGATGTATTCACTTCTTCAACTATCATCGGAATGATCATCGATCAGATACTGTCAAGGAAGAAATCGCCGGAGTCAGGTTGATCAATCATGTTTGCCAAACGATTGTTGCAAAAGGCCATTCATCATTCTCAGGTTTCGTCTTCTACCTGATTCTTCTTCCACAGGAATTTCCGTATTCGAATTCATCAATAATGCAGATGACCTAGGGTTTTAATTTCTTTGCTTAAAATTGATGAAATCCGTAACGTGTTTAGGCGACGAATCTTTATCTTGATCTTAGCGTTTTTTTTTTTTTCAATGTCTCGTCTATCGCACAAGATGTATCGCATTTGATCATCGAATCTGCAATCTGTAGAGCGACGTCTTAACGTTCTTTAGGATTTAGGGAACTAACCGTAGGTTATATTTTAAACGTCTTGTTTAAGTCGTGAGCGAGGAATGGAAGATATACACGTTTCAGTTTTTCGCAGATTATAAGTATTACTGGTCAATTATGAAACAGGAAGAGGCATCGATTCTTTTTTATTCGCATTCTAATTTACTGCTACAAACTCGCGATTTCTTTAGCGTATTGTTTGTGTGTGTGTGCAATGATGTTAGCTATTTTAGCTCGATCACTGAGCCATCGTCAATGTTTATTAACTGATAAAAAAAACGGCATGACCGTTTGTTTTCATATTTTCTCCACCCAGCATGCTGTACAGCGCGGTAGTTTAACTCCGGAGGACTTGAAACTCAGAGTCACGGTTCACTATGGCATCCCATCAACAGCATCAATTCTTGCTTTCGACTCCATTCAGCGGCTACTGGCCCTTGCAACACTGTGAGTTGGTTGCCGTTAGTTTTAAATTTTGATGAATCGAAAATTAAGGTTTGAAATGAGTACTATAGATGCGCCTGCATCTGAAGTATGGATAGTGTTGTCTCCTGCTATTTAGGTTCATGTTTTCTTCCCTCTTTTTCCTGTTTGATCTGGTATTCACACGCACTGGTGTAAAAGAGTTGGCCACTAAGTTGTTTTTGTCCTATCTTATTACATTCTGCAAGATAGTCGTGATGTTATCCTGTGCAACTTAGGCACCTTAAAGTTGGATGAGTAAGGGTTTGATTTTGAAGTGTATATTAGTAGAAATCTAGACCAGGAAAAATTAAGTCATCATTTCAGCTGAGAGATGAACTTTTCATGCCAGAGATGGAAGAATAAAAGTGATAGGTGGAGGTGGTATTGAAGGGCTTCTGATGTCCCCAAACCAATTGCCTTACAAGTACTTAGAGGTAGAATTTCTGCAGTTTTTAAAATTGAATTTATAAACTCACTTCTTCCTGTTTTAGCAGCACTGAAACTGATCATGCATTCCTTTTTACAGTTTATAACAAATCAAGGTTATTTAGTTAGTATCTCCAATGACAATGAAATTCAGGTATTGAATCTTCACTAACCCAGTACTTTTGTATTCTTGATAACCACGATGTGATACTAGCCTTCATATCCATATCATGAATCACGTTTATAACAATTTTAAAACTCACTATTTTGTTTACTTAAGTTTATATATGAACGTCAATAAAAATTTTAAGGCAGTGGGATAATGTTGGTTTTCATTTCTTTACTGGTTATCTATAGTAGTATTTTAAGATAGTATTAGCAAACAACTCTCTGCAGTCTTGTTACGAAAGTAGTTGGTTGGGATTTGAAAGCATCCACAAATCTTTATTCCTCAGTAACAGAATATTATAGGTTGCTTATTTTTTGTGGCAAGACAATGCTGTAAGTGTTTAGGTGAATCAGAATGCACGTTCTGTTCAAGAAAATGTTCCAGTAGTAGCTTTTTTTTCTTTTTTGCATGGCAGGTCTGGAGTCTTGACAGCAGGTCTATAGCGTGCTGTTTACAGTGGGAATCAAATATAACAGCATTCTCCATTGTTGGTGGCTCCCACTTCATGTATACCAATCTACTCATTCAGCTTTCTATTGATCTGTTCAGTTCTTACTTAAAAAAATAAAGAAGTAAGCAATTAATCGATAACATGCAGGTATGTGGGGGATGAGAATGGCTTGTTGTCAGTTGTCAAGTTTGATCCTGAAGATGAAAAACTTATGCTCTTGCCATACCGTATTTCTGCAACTTCTATCGGTGGTAATGTCTGTTGTTTCATTCAGTTGGACACATTAGTTCTCTAGTTCATAGAATTGCATGATGTATAATTCTGCTCCTGGTCCATTTATGTACAAATGTCCTGCTTGATGTATTTTATCCCAGTAGGTAATTCCATATTACAGAGGTGATCTTTTATAAAATGAATAAAAGTGAAAATAGCGGGGAACAATTGAATGAGCAAAGTATATAACTCAGATGTTCGGTACATTGTACTTTCCTTCTTGCTTATGACCATTCTCTGTTTCTTCAACCTTTTTTTTTCTGTAGATGTCGCAGGGTTTTCATTTCCTGATGATCAGCCCTCACCCATCATTGGAGTTCTCCAACACTCTTCTATTGGGAATAGGCAAGATACTTGCACAGAATGAATGAACTTTATTAACTTCTTTGCTTTTGGATTTGAAATGTTGTTACTAAAGGTTAACATTCTTTCTATTGCCAATAATGAACAGTCAGTTGCTAAACTATGTTTTTAGATTGTGTTGGTATATTACATGAGAATCACGAAAATGGTTATGGATAATTGGTACATGAATCTGATGATTTAGCATTCCTGAAAAATTTAGGACACGACTGTTTCTTTCTTATTCAAGAAGACCCAAGTATAAGTTAAATATTTCTGTTTCACTAAGTTTGATATTTGAACACAATCTTATTTTTCAATGTATTATACTCAACGTTTGGATTTAAAAACTTTGTTGTTTGTATTGAATACCAATTACATAAAATTATTGTTTTAAGATTTTATCACAGTAATTTGTTCGTGGTTATAAAAAATTATCTTTAAAACAAATTCTATAAAGGCTATAGTTATACCCTAAAATAATTGAAATAATCCTCATTTGGATACAATTTATTTTGTTTAGTTTTATTTTTAATACTTTTTAACTTCTACACGAAATTCTTCTAATTTCAGTTTGTGATACTCTCTCAGTGTGTTGATAGCATATGCAAATGGCTTGTTTTTACTTTGGGACGTCTCAAGAGGTCAAGTTCTTTTTGTTGGAGGTGGCAAGGACCTGCAGTTGAACGATAAACTTGATGAACCATCAAGAAGAGTGGATGATAATGTTCCGATTGATGCTTTGGAAAATAGTTTAGCAGATAAAGAGATAAGTGCTCTCTGTTGGGCATCCTCCAACGGATCAATTCTCGCTGTGGGATATGTAGATGGAGATATTTTATTCTGGAAAACATCAATTACTGCTTCTGGCAGAGGTCAACAAGGTTCGCCGTCATCTAAAAACATTGTTAGGTTACAATTATCATCTTCAGAGAAAAGACTTCCTGTTATTGTCTTGCATTGGTCTGGAAACAGTAGAGCACCTAACAATTGTGATGGACAGTTATTCATCTATGGTGGCGATGAGATAGGATCTGAGGAAGTTTTAACGGTGTGTTGTTTCATTCTCACTCCTTTACATTTCTTTGTCATTTCTATGGCTCCTTTATATGCGTGGATACGGCTAATAAATAAAAGAGTATTGTTAGATGATCTTCACATCTCTAGCAGTAATTAAATTGCAAATATCATTTTTACTTATACTGTTGTTGGAAGGGTAAGATTTTAGTAGAAAATGATAACTTCCATTTCTTTGACTGCATCGCTAGTTAAATGAGATTTGTGCAGGTAGATATTTGAAGCCTTTAATTTCTCGCCTTTTTTTTTCCTGAAGGAGATACAATGTTGACTTTTTTAGTAATGATCTATAAGATGAAAATGCTTCTTTTGGAATCATCACTACTAATAGTTATGCTAGTTTTATGTTTTGGCTTTCAACAGGTTTTAACCATTGAGTGGTCCCCTGGATTGGAGGTCTTGAGATGTGTTGGTCGTACAGAGCTCAAACTCCATGGCTCTTTTGCAGATATGATTTTGTTGTCAAGTCCCGGTTCTGCTGGGGATGATCCGAAAGTTGATCTTTTTGTGCTTACAAACCCTGGGAAACTGCACTTTTACGAGAAAACTACGCTGTCTGCAATAATAGGTAAGAGTAAGACAGACAGCAAACTACCTGTCTCACCTTTGGAATTTCCTGCAATGATACCCGCAGCAGAACCACCCATGACAACGTCAAAGTTTATTAAGTTGCCCATTGGGGGATTCTCGACAAAGATTTTATCCGAGGTACTGGACTCGCTACCATATATTTGAACCTCTCTTCTTCTACTCAGTGTGTTTGCCCTCAGTTATACACCCTTGACTTCACCAACTTGTTCTCTTAGCTAGCTTCGATGAAGCTTAGTTCCACGGAAATTCAAGGTACTAGTGCAAACTGGCCATTGACTGGAGGAGTGCCCTATCCGTTACCTACAACAAAAGATGACAAGGTGGAGAGGGTATACCTAGCAGGTTATCAAGATGGTTCTATACGCGTTTTGGATGCAACCCATCCTGTATTTTCTTTTATATGCCATTTAAATGGCGAGGTTAGAGTTCTCCATGAGTTTTATTGTTCGTCTGATAAAAGATAATTTTATATTAACACTCAAAAGTTTGCAGTTAGAAGGTATAAAGGTTGCTGGTTTAAGTGCTCCTGTATCAAAATTGGATTTCTGCTGTGCTACTACTTCTTTAGCTGTTGGCAATGAATGTGGTCTGGTTAGAAATCTTTTGTTGTTTAAATAAGATTGGGCTTCCATTATTCTTTTGTACTTACTGTTTCTTTCTAAATTAACTTGAATAGGTTCGGGTTTATGACCTTAAAGGCGGTGCTGATGAGAAAAACTTTCACTTTGTTACCGATTCTAGACGTGAAGGTATTTTAATTTGTAAATCTGCCCTTATTTTCTCAGAAATGGGAAAAGAAATAAAGCTTCTCTAGATTGTGGCTGATGTATTCCTTCCCCTGCTAACCATCTCAAATGAAAATTTGAAACTAAAACTTCGCTGTTTAATTAAAATTACATTTCGTATAATCTATTATTAAAGATTTTGAGAAATCTACGTTTTGTCAAGGTTAAAGTTTGGATTGGTAGGAGAGTAATTGACTATGTGAATGGTTGAGCCTCTGCATTAAACATCAACCTTTTCAGCATATATAAAAACAGTTAAAGGCAAGCTCGTTAATGGTTGAATCTCAGGCTGCTATACTACTGACGTGTTTCAATGCCAAATGATATGCCATATATCCGGATTATCTTTACTTTTTAACTGTACCTATTTTTACAAGTTTACTAGAAATCATCCATTAACAAACATTGTCAACTTGCTCAACAGTTCACACTCTGCCTCAAGGTAAAGGACCTCAGTGTAGAGCTGTCTTTTCTCTCCTGAATTCTCCAGTTCAGGCACTGCAGTTTTCTAAATGTGGAGTTAAACTTGGTGTGGGGTATGGAAGTGGTCGTGTAAGGATTTCCCATGACTAATCTCTTTAACTATACTTTCTAGTTTCTTATGATAAGGTCTCTGAGCTTGTGTTCTACTCAGATTGCAGTGCTTGACGTTTCTTCGTCATCAGTTTTGCTCTTTACAGAGGCTATATCTAACTCAAGCTTTCCCATTATTACAATGATTTGGAAAGAACATTCTGCTGCAACTCATGGCCCTTTAGAGAGCCCCAGGCACTCGGGAGCTAAATCTGCAATTAATTATGCTGAAGAATTACTGCTTATCTTAACCAAGGATGCAAAAATTAATGTTTATGATGGTAGTGCTGGAAACGTGATCAATCCCCGGTCATGGCATTTGAAAAAGGAATCAATTGCGATTTCAATGTATGTTATAGGCAAGTACAATATCCATTTGGACAAAGATTATAAGAAGACAAAAAATTTGCGTGTGTACCTTTGTGATTAAAATGTTTTCCATTGTTGTATCCAGAGAGTGGTATTTCGGTATCTGGATCTCCTAATGAAAAGCATACCCAGGAGTCATCCCAAAATCCTACTACTAAAAGTGAATCCAATCCAGGCAGTGGTGCTACTGGATCAAATTTGCATGAATCCCAACATCATTCTTCTGCAGAAGAAACACGATCCACTGAAAAGTTTCTTGATTCATATGTTCTACTCTGTTGTGAAGATTCATTGCGCTTGTACTCAGTCAACTCTATAATTCAGGTTCTTCTGTTATTTTTATCTGTTCTTTTCTTTCATAATTGTTTTGCATTTGATTCATTTGTTAAGTGAAGGCTCTTATCATGGCAGGGAAATAATAAGCCTACCCGTAAAGTGAAACAGTCAAAATGTTGTTGGACTACTACTTTTAAAATCAAAGAAAGAGATTTTGGATTGGTATTGTTGTTTCAATCTGGTGTTATTGAAATAAGGTAAGAAGCTGACGTTTTGCATTTAATGTACTAATGTTATTAGACGTGTCGGCTTGATTTCCTATATTTATGAGAAAGCACTCCTACCAGAATGGACGTATAAATTTTGCTCATTTATTAATCATAGGCATTTAGGTTGCGTTGCTCTTTGTTTGATGGCTGTTGCTGATTTCAAATTTTGGCTAGATCTTTGCCAGATTTAGAGTTGCTGAAAGAAAGCTCTCTTCAATCGATTCTAATGTGGAATTTTAAGGCGAACATGGACAAGATTTCAAGTTCTTCTGAACAAGGGCAGATCGTTCTGGTATGCTAGCAATTATAATATTTCAAGTTCTTCATGCTCTTAAATGCTTATTTGAAACATCCTTCTTTTATTAATAGACCAATGGGGGCGAGGTGGCTTTCCTCTCTGTGTTATCTAATGAAAATGAGTTCAGGTAAGGTGACGTTCTGTTAACTGGCATGAAACAATATTAGTTGAAATCATGAAAGAGAATTAAATATTTTTCCGTTTCAAGGATTCCCGAGTCCTTGCCTAGTTTCCATGATAAAGTTCTTGCTGCTGCCGCAGACGCTGCTTTTAGTGTTTCGTACTATCAGAAGAAAAATCAGGTTTGAAAAGAATATTTTGGCCTTTTCCTATTCAAAGCGTTCAGTATTTTCATCCAGCCCCTAGTTATAAAGGTGTTACTGCAGCTTCCATCTGCGGGGATATTAGGTAGCATTGTCAAAGGCTTTAAAGGCGGGAAAATGACGCCTACCATGGATTTTTGTAGTACACGTGAATCTTATTGTGCCCATTTGGAGAAAATATTTTCGAAGACTCCGTTCTCAGATTCATCATCCCCAGCTCTTAAGAATGCAGAGGAACTCACAATAGGTTCTGCTCTAAACAAGTCCCATAGTTTAGACTCTCGTTTTGTGCTTGATTCTTTTGGTCACTGCTAACGTAGCTTTTTAAATAGATGATATTGAAATAGACGATGAACCACCCGCAGCAGCATCTACTTCATCTGAGGAGGTTAAAGGTATAACCAAACCAAACCTAAATCTCTCAATAAAAAGGATTTTAAATGTTGTATTTACAAGCCAGTAAATTATGAGCTGTTTGTGCAGAAGAAAAGAGAACCGAAAGGCAAAGATTGTTTGGAGATGGGAATGATGATTGGAAGCCTAGAACTAGAACAACTGAAGAAATTTTAACTACTTACAAATTTTCTGGGGTAATTTCAATCAAATGAGAACTGCTTCGCTTCGGGTACTGATTGTTATTTCGTCTTCTAATGTAACAATAAAATGTAGGATGCTTCTTTGGCTGCCGCACATGCAAGAAACAAACTCATGGAGAGACAAGAAAAACTAGAGGTATGTATTGAGTTACCTAATAAGGCCTTTAGGCTGTTGTATATTCTCCTTGTTTCTCATTATAGAAAAAATATAGTATAATAAAATAAAATGACATTGCGTTCAAAAAGTCCATTCCACGCGAAGATATCCGTCCTCATTTTAGTAAACAAACTCATTTGCATGCGCCATGCGGTGACTGAGTTATTTATTAACACGTACATGGCTTACTTTGATAGCACAGACACACACAAACAAGAAAATCACGTGTTGCAATTTGGGTTGATGTTTATGTAGAAACTGAGTAAGCGAACAGAAGAATTGCGAAATGGAGCAGAAGACTTTGCTTCGTTGGCAAATGAGCTTGTGAAGACCATGGAAAAGCGAAAATGGTGGCATATATGATTTTTATCAAATGGTACTTATTTCTTCACCACTCTTCTTCCCACCTCCACCTTACCAACTACTTATCCAAGAATTAGTTTGGCAGAGGGCGGCCCCTCCGTATGTGGGAAGCTTATATCCTTAACCCTCAACTCCGAATCAAATTGGTGATTGTAATCGTTAATTTTATTTTACTAGCGTGTGAATAACTTTTATGATCATACATATAAATCTTCGAGAGGAGCCCATTTGACAGGTGACTCTATGAAGGGTAGAATGCTCTGGATGATAAAGAGAGCTTCCCTCCATCCGAGACTACGGTATAATCCCCAACCATTTACATTATTATTGTTTATTCTCTTAAAATTATAGGACTTATTATCCGAGTGAACTTGTGTAATATTTCCCTACATTATTTAATTTTCTTTTTTTAAAATTTAAACTTATTTCTTTATATTAATTAAACCATTGATCATTTAAAGCATGGAAGGATAAGATATTATTTAACCAAAACCGTTTGTGGGGGGAGATATAGATAGGATTGATATATATCTATTTTATAGAATTTTAAAATCAATACGCAAACGAATATATAATATTTAGCATGAAAGATTTCGTTTGTAGGATTGAATTGGTTTTTCTATCTTAATATATTTTTTAGGATTGTCAGGGCTCAAAATATAATTCATTTTTAGCATCAGATTTTAAAGCACAAGAAATTGCATTCCGATTATTCTCTACAGTGCAGGAACGTACGTGCGAAGGTGAATATGACAGTTTCATTTTTTGTTTTCTATCAAAAGTTTGATGGAGATTAAGCTTTTGAATTTTGAACGTATAAATTGCCTTTTAAACTGAAAAAATTGATAGTTTTTCTAGTTGCGATTAGTATACGTGAAGAAATTTAGAAAGATTTCACCATACAAAACTACTTAATTTTTATGCTTCCTAGTTCTGTTTTTGAATTGTTTGGTAACTGGTTTTAACTTCCTAATTTCAAAAACAAGTTTGTACATTTTTTTTAAAAAAAAAACGTGAGGTCGTCGCAAAATGCACCGCTTTTTCAGAACAAAGAATTAAAAACCAAAAGAAAATTGATGTTTTAAAAACTAAGAAATGGGTTAATAAGGGGTCTTTAGAAAAATAGTGAGAAAAGAAAAAACCGGTTTACACTAAATATGTATCCAGATTTGCAACGCTCAACGTTTTATGTCCACTTAGTTAACGTAAGCACGCGACACAGTAGAGAATAAAAAAATTAGACTTCAAGAAACATAAGGTTAGAAAAAATTAAATTTACTGAACATAAAATTAAAAAGCATTTTTGGGGTTTAAACCCTAAACCTAACCATATGGTTAGACTAGATTGTCAATTTGTATAGTTTAAAAAAATGAGCCAAACACTGAGATGCCTCAAATATAAAAGACTTCTGCTGAATTTAGTCGGGTTTTTCTATTCCCAATTTGAAAACCTAATCCAATCCAATTACTTAGGTAAAATAATTCTTACACTAGGTCATAAATAGTTATGTAAACATAACTTTAGGGCTCTAATAACAACAATAATTTATGGGTGGGATAAAATGACCCACTAACTTGAGTGGGTGGCCCAAAAAATTTTCTGCCTATGGCACCAACCGCATGGTAACTTCATCGACCAACACTAATATTGAAACTATTTCTAATTCTAGTAGACAAAAATCAAAATGCATCTCTTAGACTATACAAGTGAGGAAAAATGATCACGTGTATTAGACCATCTAATCAAAACTTCGCTTTCTGATTAAGATAGATGTTACGGTCCTACTACGAAAGATAAAGATAAAAACATATCCTAATAAATCTGTCCAGCCATTAAGATGGTAGCACAAAGGAGTTCTTAATGGCCGGAGATTGATTAGAATATGCATCACCAAACCTAGAGGGACGGACGCTGTTGTAAGAAATTTAAAGTACCTAAAAATGATCTAACAAACTCAAAAAAAAACTAAAAAAGTATGTCACTATGAAACAAACAATCTAAAAATAAAATCAAGGGTTAGTCACATTTGGTGCAAACGTATAACAAAGTGTTTGGTCCAAAGAGTTGGTGTGGAGTTTGTTTAAGGTGCCACAAGTAAAAAATATCGATTCCTTATCAACTCCAATGGACCTAGGAGTTCATTGCTCCTTAGACTCGTCCACTTAAAGAAAAAACTCTATGAATACCTAGTAAGAGAATGTTTCTGAATGAAAATGTCAACTTTTAAAAAAAAATATTGCTATCAAAACCATTTCTCAAACATCTTCTTGATCATTTACTGTATTTGCTTCTTACAACCAACATAAAACCTACCCTACCATGGTAATAGACTGTTTCTTTATATATTTTGGACAAATGCATTCAAAATGATATCAAAGATTTACTGGGAAATGAAACCAACAGAAGAATTAGAAATTTCCTTTTCAGTGGGATGAAGTTGAAATTTTAAGGGTTTCAATTTCGTAAGAAAAAGGTAGTAGGGAGTAACGTTTGGTATATAACTAAGAGGCATATTCAAATTGAAAATCTCTTAAAGACGAGCTCCTCCTCCCTTGGCTTTTATGAACTTGGATTAGATTTATCTAGACTACAAGACTTCAACAGTTGCTAATTTGATGGCAATGATCACAAGAAATCACATACCTATGACCAAACTCCTCCCGAATTGTCAACAAATCTCAACCCGGAAAGTTTCCTTCCAATTAGATCTCTCAACTCAATCTCACCGGGAAACCTTTGCTCCTTCAACTTAGAAAAGACCTTCAGAAAATGGATAGTCAGTACAGATATCTTACCAAGAAAAAAAGAATAAAACAGAGTGGACTTACAAAAGAATCTTACCATTTCACCGTTGCAATATACTTCAAAGGCTCCGGAACTTTGTAAGAACGACTGGATAAAATTTCCAAACAGCCAAGTGCTTGCAATGCTTCCAAACCTATTTGCACGCAAGGAATAGTACCAAGGTGGTGGAACCATCCCAAGCCTTGGAAAAATATGTTCCCCCGCCATTATTATTCCAATAATTCCAAATTGAACAGCGGGAACTACTTTACTAAGAAGGCGCTTTGGGAGTGGTGGCGGATAATTGGCCAAAATAACTTCAACTCCAGGAAAAGACGACTCCAGCATATTTTTCATGGTTATTGCAGTGCTTCTGCCACAAGAAGTGTAAAAAATAATTTCACACCAAGCATTTCCACAGATTGAGATAACATTACAGTTCATATCATCTACATTTTAAAGAGAGAACCCCAGAAAATAGATAAAATACATGCCACAGCTTCTAAATGTTACCTATTTGTAGGAGAAAAAACCTCTTGATCAAATATTAAAGTAAACAGACTGAAAGATAAATATGACTATATCTTCCTGTAGACTTTACATGATAACCAACACTCGTACTTAGTGCCAATCAGATATTTATTTGACTCAATTAAGGGAAGGTATAATATATGCTCCATGAAGAACATTGGCTTAATCTATTGGTCCACTTGGAATCACGTGTGAAATCTTTTCTTATACTATCGTGTGTAATAACAACAAAAAATGAGGTAAATTCAATTCTAATTAGCCTTGTGAAACTTAATAATCTATTGGTCCACTTCATTCTCAAACAGCGAAGGTCAAGTAAAACTTCCATTTCTATATCTTTCTCCAAACAAGATAACCTAACATAGAAAAACGGATTTCCATGCACTAATTGAGTGATTGTTTCTGAATTGAGGTTTTCAAACTATGTTTTTCAAGGCTCATGTCTTAGCAAGAAAAGACACATTCACCGAGGAACAGCGTCGATGAAGAAAAGTACAACAAGTTTTTCACTATAATGAGTCTCAACGACCACGAAAGAGTGGAGAAATTTAATATTAATTCAGCGAGGATGTTACGGCAATAAAATAAATCTATGCTAATCAAAGTTAGAAATAAAAGACCACAGTCAAGATTTCAAAGTATTACTGATTTTTTCATCATAATGACTCGAAGCAACCAGTATATGTATAAAGTAGAGAAATCAAAAGGCTCGTTCAATCGAACAAGTTAAAAAGAAACAACAAGAAGAAAAATTCCAAAGTACGACCGATTGTTCATCATAATGACTCTCAACAACGTCTGGAGACTGGAGAGTAATGTTCTACGAATAAAAATTAAAAACAGCTACTAAAGAGCAGAGAAACCGAAACATTTGTTCAATCACCGAAGTCAGTTCAAAATAACAAGAGACATGCTCTGTAGGGGAAAAATAACAAAGAACAAAAGCAACAAAATCGAAGGAAGAACAGCAGCAGCAAAGATTACGACTACAACCTAATTTTCGTCATAGAGACTCTCTACAGCCATTAGAGAGAGAGAGATTGAAATGTTCGTTCAATCAAGAAAATTAAGTCAATCCAAGTAACATGTGCTAAGGAGAAAAAACAAAACAAGGAAATCAAGCTTTCCTTAACTCCAAGTTTACCGCAATTTCATGCGTAATCAGAGTCGATGAGAGATGCAAGAAACATAAAAAACACAGGACGATTCACTCACTTCCCGCGAAAAATGAGACAGATAAACACAAAAATTAATAATAAAAACGATGAACTACCTACCTGTACGAACAAGAAACACAGAAGTTGATATTAATAACGCTGCCCTGGCCAATTCCTCCGATCACGCTCCGTTTCTGTACTCCAAAACGAGACAACAAATTAAGTTAGTTTCTGACAAAAACAGTATCAAAAATCAAAATCTATCCAATGAAACACGAAATCATTCACCTCGGTAGGAAATTCGGGCGGTTCCTGGATGACTGGTTGAGATTTAGGCTGGTAGTGAACCCGAGGTGGAGGATGATTCGCAGCAGGTTTCGGAGGCGGAGGAGTAAAAAGATTCACAATATCAGTAAAAAGCAAAAGGATCGGCAGCCCTAACAGAACCATCTGAGTTCGATCCATCGGAATCAACGACGCAACGCTCTCGATAATGAGATTCGAAGTCCAAGAGAGAAGAAGGCGAAATGTATATGGGAGGAAACGCAAATCTAACAAACGAAAATATGAAGGCAATGGAAGGGTAAAATCGTCATAAAAAAATAAGTAGGACTAGTTGTAATACAAATGGGCGAATGGCCGTAGGCCCAGTAGTAAGTGGGCTTGAAGGAAACAAAAGGCCCAACGTTTCGGTAGGCCCAAAGCTCTAAATGAGAAAAGGCCCAATGATGGGAGGCGGGGAGTCAACAAAGTCGGCAGGTCAAACAAAATTCTGCCCGAGTCTTCAGACAGAATGCAATGAAGTCAACAACTACGGCATGTGGTGCGAAAAATATATCAAAGTGGGACTAAACAAACGTTAATTAATTTCATGAGAAACATCCAATCCAATGGAATAAAGTAAACCGTATGAAAGCAACGACTCATGCTCAATTTCCATTATTCTACATAGATTTTCGATCCTGATTTTAAGTATTGAAAAAATTTAAGTTGAATGACAATACATGACTATGTAGGTAAAGATATAAAATGTCGATATTTGTCCAAATTATTTTAATTCACTTCATATTTGAAAATTTTATTATAATAGTTAGTCTCTAACTAGGTATACCTTAGTTCATGTTTGAAACTTTAATTATAATAAAACTTTAATTATAATAGTTGATCTCTATAGTTATTATAATTTATATTAATATTGTATCACAACTTAGGAACTATGACAATCAATTCATGGTTCTGTACGTGGTTGATTTCCAATTTAGAAGAAAAAACAGTTGAGATGAAAGATAATGGGAGAAATGAGAATGGTAAATTGGTTTTCCTTTTTTCTTTTCCTTTACTCTTCACTGTAGAAAGAGGTTATGAAAGATAGAGACAAAAGCCATGAAAGCTAAGTTTGTCTTAAGCTCATAATTAGCTTTATTGTATAGTGTTTGTATTAGCTGATAGGGTTTGTCAGTCATTGCCATTTGCCACTGCCACTACCTTTACAATTCCTTTTTACCCTTTTTATTTCTCTGGTGTGAATTCAACCACTATAAGCCTAAAACCACCTCTTACAATCCTCTCTATATTCTCTCTATCTACCAACCCTACTCTTCTCATTCTCCTCTCATTTCTAACAATGCCCAACTCCGCCCACCCCAATTCCTGCTGCTTTTCCGGCATCCTGAGGCGCCTTCTTTGCACCGGCAACCTTCCCACTCACCCATCTGAAGCTCTAAACGATTCACAATTTGATATACCAAAGACAGAGGCTAAACTCGTGGCTCAATCGGCCGAGTCCACGCCCGGCGTGGTGGCTCGACTGATGGGCTTGAGTTCGCTTCCAGACGCCAATTGGGTCCCGAACCACCGAGCCAGACCAGGTGCAGTCTCGCGGAGCAAGTCCGTGAATTTCGCTGATTATTTGCTTGATTTCGACTCCAACCAATCCCACCACCGCCGAATCCGAACCTCCGCTTCCTTCCGTGAGGTCCCACACAATGATTACTTTGTTCTATACACTAAGGATTATTTCGATGGTTATGGGATTGAATCCAATTCGAAGAAACCCGAAACGCAGCGTTTTGACGAAGGGAAACAGAGTAGTAATGATTTGAATAAGAAGAAGAAGAAGAAGAAGGAAAACGGGAGGAATGAAATGAAGATTTCGAAGCTTAAAGATGAGCCAAGAAGGGTAAACAGAAAAAACTTCACTGAGAGTAAAAAATGCAGCATGGGTAAAGATTCATTCTCTGTTTTACCTTCATGTAAACACAAATGCAAACAGAATGTCCCTAGAAATGAGAGTTCTGTTATTCAGAAGAAACCCACAAAGCAAAAGGAAGCCGCCATTAGAACAGAGCTCAACAAGAAAAAGAAGAAGAATGTTCGACACGTCGAACGGAAACCCGACGTCGAACCCGACTCGGAAAATTCCAGTCCAGTTTCGGTTCTTGATGTCGGCAGAATCGATTTCTCAGGTTCAATTCAATTTTGATTTTAGTAAACTATCTTAAAACTGATTTAAATCTCATTTTCAAAATGTAAATTTTTGTAATTGTGGATTTCTACAGATGAGAGGCAAATTGGTGGGAAGAACAGAGTTTACGATTATGGAGAATTGGTGGAAAGGATATGCAGATTGGCAGAAGAAGACATAAGAGAGGCAAAATGGACGGCTGAGATTAAGAATGTGGATGAATCTGAAGCGTTGGAAGAAATATGCATGGAGATTGAACGACATGTCGTCGATGCACTGTTAGTTCACACTCTAAATGAGTTTGCATACTTGTAGGCTATATTATTGAGATGCAACTCCTTAATAAAGACAAAAAAAGAACATCTTAATCTGTACATTAGCTCAATAGAGGTCTCCTTTTGAGGTAATATATCTAAACCTAGGGGGAAAATTGTAGAAAAGGTATTTAGGACAGATGTATAGTTGACTTAAGTCAACAATTCAGAGTATGGGTTTATGTTAATTTAATGAATTAAGAAAATTTTGGACCCACCTAATGTTACAAGTCTTATAAAGTGATTATCATTTCTACCTAATTTTAACTTTATTGTGAATCATGTTGTATTTGATTGAGTCCTTTGTTGGAAAATTAATGTCTACTACTTACTTACTTTTTAAAACTTCGTATGAAAGGTTGTAGACTAATGCCTAATTTCATTAGAGAATGTGTGAAAGAGATGGAATTGAGATGGAGGTGTCTCTAAATAACTAGTAATTGTCATAATTGATAGAAATAAATAAATAAATAAACAGTGTGCAACATGCATATTTTTTTTAATTGAATATTGAATGTTATGAAATATAATTTGTGTGGAAATTATATGAACAAATCATCTCAAAAACATTTTAAGATTGAATGTACTAAAATCGAATAAAACTATCAAATTTAAGAATGGGATTAAAGAGTACAATTGTATGTGGCATAAAACTTTTGAAAAAATGTTATCGTAATCGGGATCAAGAGAAAATTATTTTGTGTACGTTGTATAATTTTTCATGTTCCTTTTTTTTTCTTTATTGAAGTTTCATGTTTTCCAATGTCTTATTATTTAAAATAAAATTCACCTTGCAAAGAATATTTGGATAGGTAATCATAATTAGTGGTAATTTTATAAATAATAATGAACTTTAGGAACTGTGACAAACTTTTTCTTAAAAAAATACTATATATTTAAGTATTTTGAATGTAATGGTATATTCGCAGCATTTACGTGGTAATTCCCTACACTCTTCCTCCATTGTTTGCAAGGCCCAAATTGCCACCGAATTGAGCCATGGGCCTTGTTAGCACTACGGTCCAAATTTAATTCGAACTCAAATTCCTAAAGTTTGGGTAGGGTTGGTCCGGTTGTAGGTTTCATTGAACACCCACCCCTCCCTAATATTACATCTCCATCTTGATCCAGCTTGATAACTTTACCTGCCTGCTAGGGGGGTTGCATGACGTTGTCACCATTTATTGAATGAATGATGTTTCTACTTTGCTTCATGAACTGTGAAAAATGTCATTGTTACTTGGACATGATGTTAATTAGTTCTCCCCTCTTTGTTCTATACTTTTGAGTTGTACCAGTAAAAAACTTAAGAAAATTACCATGTACAAATTTCAATCATAACTTTCATATTCTTATCAATTTATTTGTGCACTACTCTTTTAGATTTTGTACAGAAAAGATTGTTTGTGTGAAGCCTATGGTTGTTTCAATTTAAACTCCTATGTTGACATAAGTGGTTCAAGATTTTAGAATTTTCAATGCATCAATAATTCTTACTATTATTATACGTATATGTAAGCTTCTTCACATTTCTAGAGGTATCTAAATTAAGAATTTTAATTGATTTGTTGGAAAAAGTTTAGAATTTAATTGTTTGTTTATCAAAGTAGACAGTAATTAAAGGAATAAATTGATACCTTGAAGATAATGATTTTAATTTACACCATTAGTAGTTTGTAGTTTTAATTGAATCATATTCACTTATTTTCAACACATAGAAAAAATGATATTGACTCATGTTTTGGATTTTTATTATTAACTGTACATTGATGACAGAACATGGTAAAAAGTAATGATTTTGATGAATTGAGCTTTTATCAGAAAAATAATTACAGTTCATACAAAAAAAAATTGAAAATAATCATAAAGAAGGCATTGTTTCTTTTATAGTAAAAATTATTGTAAGTATCAAAACGTTACAAGATTTGAGACCTTATTAGTGTATGAGTATAATTGATTACGAGCAAAAGTGATAAATGATATGATAGACTAATTTTGTTCTTGACATCATGTGAGTGATACAAATTTAATATGATATTGAGTAGTACAAATTTAATAAATTAATGTGAGTAAATCTTATTCTATGATTTTATAATAGAAGAAATGGAAGAATATTGGTCCAAACAATAGACCGTTGTAATAATGTTGACAATTGGATTTGAAAAAATGGAAAAAGAAAAAGAATAAAAAGTCAGCAATAGTTGTACAAATTAATCAAGTAGGGACCCACTAAAGCTGGTTCACATTTACAATCCTAACCCCACTCTATACAATTCATATCATATCATATCATATAATCCATAAATCTAAATATAGAGATTTTGTAGCTTATTGATTACTATTGTTGTTATTTTCATCTTCTTCAATCTAAATGTTTCATTTTCAAACAAATAATTATATTGGTTTTGACTGTTGAATGTTTATAGAGATTTGAAATAAGTATAAAACTAAACTACTTTTGCCGGTTCTTAATTATATAAGGCCATAATGTATATAAACTAAATGTGTTCATATAACATTTCATCAAATTTTAGTCAAATGTATAACTTAAAATAATGTTATTAGTACCTATCTTAAAATAAATAAAAATAAAAAAACGTTACAAATTATAAATGCACAACGTCGATAATAAATTTTTATTTTATCTCTAACATGTGATTCTACCTTTAATTTTTTTATTTTGATTGCACTTATTAGGGGGTAAGAATATAGGTTGAATCCGAATAACGTGAATTATCCAATCCATTTTATCATGGTTGGGTTAGATAAGATTATGGTTTGGATTAGGTTAGAAATTTTGATTTTTTTGGGTTGGGTTGGGTCTCGGGTTGGAGAGTTGGAGAGTTGAAAATTTTGGTTCAATCCAACCCAACCCGATTAATACAATATATATATATATATAACAAATTAGTTATATAAACTTTAAATTATGTACGTTTGAAATTTATATGTAACAATTTTGAACTTTTAGAACCATTAGAAACTAAAAGAAAAAAAAATTATACAATCCGACAATTCAACCCAACCCAACTCATATTTTACAGGTAAGGTTAGAAACTAAATTCAAGGTTATTTCGACTGTCAACTCCAATAACCAGAAAATATAGGTTGGGTTGGATTGAAAATGTCTCACAACCCAACCCGATTTCACCCCTAGCACATATGAACACAAACACATCTATTTGTATTTGTGGTGTTTCTCTATGATTTTGGCTTAGAAGGAAAGATCGAAGAAGAAGCCTTATTTTATACAAAGGACACTTCGGTAATTTCATTGTTTTCTATTTCTACAATTTGACAAATAGGTTTTATTTATTATCATCTTTTTCTCTTTTTAGTATGAGGGTAGAATTCCATTCTTTTGACTTTTTAGTGAAGTTAACTAATGCATAATGAACATATAGAATATCCACAAAATAACATGAATCGTTATCAATAAATTAAATAATACTCATATTATCTAATTAGTTTTTTTTTTCTTTTAATATTTATATAGCTATCATTCAAATGTAAATTAATTAGACGTTGACTAAGAGAAATTAAAAAAATATATAAGAAATGAATAATGTATTAAACTATAGAATTTGAGTTAATCTTAATTGCACAGCTTTATTAGAGCTGAAATTGAAGTGATGGGGCGAGAATAAAGGGAAGAGAATGTAGCTGTTGTAAATGCCAACCAAATTAAACCTTGATTAAAATAAAATGAGGCTTGCTTTTTAATTAATTAACACAATGAATAATCATACCATGTGAAACTCAAATACTCTAATCGACAAGATTTTTGGGGACTGATGAGATTCTGTATATTATTATTGTTATTGTTATATATAGTACATAATTTCTTGAGTCTTCACCCAATCTATGGAAGCTTTCTGTTTATTAAAAATATAATTTTCATGAAGAAAAATATATTAACCATAAATTATCTCAAATGGGTATGGCATATATTATCTAAACGTATAGTTAAATACATTAATTATATTGAGATGGCCGTCGACTAAAGCTAATGAAACGCACATCCAATCGATAGATACCTTGCTTTAGGAGGTTGATGGAGATCTACGGAGGAGCTGAAGAACCCATGAAAAGGATCACATTGGAGTTTTAATAGAATTGATTTTGTATGTTGATTGAATTATTTTTTGCCTTTTGACAAATATATAAATGACAGAAAATATGAAATGATATGCAACAACATATTTATATAAGATAGAAAATGTGAATTCTTCTATCTGATAACAATAATTTTGTTTGTCCTTTTTTGTTCTATTTTTCTTACAAAAGTGTGTGTTTCCACATTGAATATACTCTTCTATTTTTTCTCTCTTTCACTTCTATCGTTATCACAATTCGTCTTTAGATTCTTTTATAAAGAAATAGATCGCAAAATTAGGCCTAACTTTATCGTATCTACAACCATCTCTAGCTTTTTAAATTATTTGATTATTCTGATCTCCAAATATTGATTTTATTTGCGAATAAAAATTGGATATTAAGATTATAATTAACCTTTTGTATTGTAAATTCTGAAAAATGTTAAATAAATAGAATCTATTTCGTATGAAATTGAAAGTTTAAAAGTATTCATGTGAAAACAAAATCGAGAATCTAACAATAAACAATCTATCTTTTATATTTATATTTACGTCAATTTGATAGTTGAATTATCACTAAAGAAAAAAAAAAAGGCATTGAAGTGTAGAATTATTTTCTTTTTATATATACATAGCATGACATTAACACATATCTAATAGAAAATAGTGTATTTTAAAGTTAAAAACTACTTTTAATTGTTGAATTAATAATTTTAGTCTATATAATTTTGATTTTGTAATTTAGTTTACAAACTTTAACACCTATAGTACGAGATGACCGGAAAAAGCGCCACCTTTAATGTATTACCATTAATTTTGTAATTTAATTATTCAAAAATGATTATCAAATAAATATTTAAAAAAAATTATCAAAAGGTATAATATTTGACCAAATATTTTAAAATCAGCTATATAATATTTAGAATCATTTTTTAAAATAATAAAATAAATTAAAGTATTTATAAATTATAACAAAATTTAAAATTATATTAATGAATATCAAATAGAAATATATTTTATGGTAAAATCAATACACTAATAGAAACATAATTTTGTCAAATTTATTACTTTTATAATTTTTTCAGTATTTATAAATTATAAAAAAAGAAAGAAAAAAAAACTAAAACACAAATCAACTTTTAAATTTCGACTGATTTAGTGTTGTTTACATTACATCTATTTAAGAGTCGATAGATTCAATCTCTGCGTACCTAAAGAAAAAAATGAACATCCCATTAAAAAGAACGTAGGAGGAGGTGTAAGGCACAACATAGATTGTCGGTGAAATATTAAAATGGGAAGTGAAGTTACTGTGCCATTTCTCAAACACGGTTTCCCCCAATTTGATATCTCTAACCAACCTCTATGTATATCATAATTCATAATTTTGTAAGAAACTTCTGGAGGATAATCATCACATCTTTCTATGTTCATTTCTTCCCCTACAAGCAAATCATATTTTTCATTCTTTTTCTTTTTCTTTTCTTCTCTAATCGAACCAATTAATCAATTATTATAATTAATAATGGATCAAGATTAAATTGAAAATTAACAAACCTAGCTCATCATCCCCTATCTACCCTAATATATTATTTCTAATTTCGAACCATTCCATCAAGAAATTTGGTATCCATTTGCTTCCACAAAATACACAAATATGCAATTTTGTCACGCAACAATATTGAAAAAAAATGCCCATTACTTCAAAGATTGGAAATAAAGTAATCATTTAGAAGAGACATCCTTTTGGATTTTCTATATATTCAACACATCATTCACACAAATATACAAATAAATTATTAATTAAATATTTTCCTTTAATATTAATATTATAAACACACACATACGTACGTTATATGATAATCTTTAAATACACAAAAGTAAATTAAAATAACTACAGATTTAAAGTTAGGCCAACTTCACCTCCTATAGTTAAGAACATATCAACTTCTAAAGTCATCTTACAACTCTCACAAAAACTAATATTATTTAGCAACTATAAACTACAATAATTATCTAATTATTCTCCCACATCAATACATCATCATACCGTTGTTTAAAGGCTAAACTTTAATCTAGAGCTATGAATGATAAGGAAAGTTCACCATTATTGTATGCCTCTTACAAGCCTTTAATGTGCTAATTACCAAGAAAATTAGACAATAACAAAAACTCCTTTGAATAATACAAGTTAGTAAATTAATTTATTCTAAAAACAAAGCATATAACTCATGAATCACTCACAAGTGCTACTATATGAATGTGTGTGGTCCAAAATCCAAAGGAGAATCATTTCCTAAACCCCTTAGATACCATCAAAACCTAAAAACTAGGTTTCAAGTCAATACACTTTACACACTTAATAAATACATGAATCCATATATCTGAATTGAAACTATATAGTTGTGAACATTATGAGTACATGTAGAATATAAATCACATAACACCAAGTTAAACCATAACTATTATAGTTATAGATTTTAGGCGTATTTACACCTTAAATATAATTCTACATGCAATAATATAATAAACACTCTCTATGGAATTAAGCATCATATCAACAATCAAACAATACATACATATTTCAATAATCTAAAAGAAAGACTTAAACTTTACACAATATATAATTATATGGTAGGGTTTGATTGCTTATAATCAATGTATAGTCCAAAAAGAAGAACTTTGATTGATTATCACAAGCAAAGAAAAAAGAAGAATCAAATCAGTCAAACCCCAATAACACTATATGAAAATTGTATGAGATTGATGATATAAGAGATTGTTGGTGAGGGCTAGAAATAAAATCAATAAAAACTTTCATAAAAGAACTATGAAAATATATGAAACTATGAGAATAGGTTAGAGAGGCCAAAACCAAAGCTGCTCTCTTGAAGAAGCATAAAAGAATAAGATTTAAAAAGAGAAAGAAAGAGAGAGAAGTAAAATTAATATTAATACTAATAATTTAAATATGATCATCTCTTCTAAGCTTGTTTAACAAAGCTGTGATTAAGGCATCTCTTTTCTCAGCCCTAACTTCTTCTCTCATTCTTCTTTGTTCTTCTCTTTCTCTCCATCTTCTTTCCAACATTATCCTTTCATGTTCTAAAGCTTCCATATTTCTTCTCCATTCCATTTCTTTCATTTGTCTCTCTTTTTCTCTTGCCTCAAATGCTTCTCTCCACTGCACTTCCATTTGCATTTGTTGATTCATAAAATCTTCCAATATTTCTTTTAATTCATTCATACTACTCTTTCCGCTCCCCTCTGCCCCGCCCATCGTCGTTCCTTTAACCTTTTTCCTCTTCCTACCGCTAACTTTTGTCTCACCTCCATCGCCATCGCTATCGTCGTTCTCATCCTCGTCATCGGACGATAATACCATCATTTTCTTCTTTAACCCGCTCCCGCCGCTCTCCGCCTCCGCCCATAATAACCTTTCCCTTCTTGCTCCAAATATTGCTTGTAATTCTGTGTAGAATGGAAATTGCTGCCTTGAAATTTCTGGCTCCATTGTTTCACAACCCTATATATGTGTGTATATATATATATTTCCTATCAGGGTTATTATTCAATGTCTTAACTACTAAGCTATATCGTAAATTAATTTAATTTCGAAATGGAATATTAATCATTTATGAAACTAAAATAGAAAAGACAAAAATTGAAGTGAATTTTACCTTGTAACGAGTAACGAGGTTTTTCCATTTACATTTACACTGTTCAGCGCTGCGATTAAAACCCTTTTCCTTCATTTTCGAGGCAGTAATTTCCCACAAGAGTTTGTTTCGTTTTGTTTCCATGAAGGTTTGATCCAACTCCGCTCTGATCATCAAAAACTCCTTTGTTTCTTGAATACTCCATTGAGGAAATCTATCGGCGATGGCTGTGGCGGTGGTAGCTTGATCGACGGCGAGGCTCTGGTGGAGATGCGGTGGCGGAGGAGGCGGATGTTGAATCTGTTGCTGTTGATGGAGATGAAGAAGGGGATGCGGATGGGGATGGGGATGGGGATGAGGATGAGGATGATGATGGCCTTCCATGACTAACAAAAACTCGAGAAAATTATATAGATACCTCAAAAGAAAAAAAAAAAAAGAAAAAGAAAGGGATTGTCGTGAGAAGAAAGAAAATGAAAGGGGGGGAAATTTTTAATATGGGTTGGTGTGAAAACCCAAGTGTGAAATCGTAAAAAAGAGGGCAAAAAAAAAAAAGGAAAAGAAAAGGGAAAAAGGGGCAAAAAAGAAAATAAAGAATAAATTCGATGGGGGGTTTTGTAATAAAAATAAAATGATGACATGTTTTTTTTCTTTTTGGGAGGATTGGGGACATAATCTGTTAACGCGGAAACGAATTTTTTTGTGTTTAATTAATTCTTTTTTGGGTATATATATATATATATATATATTAAATTAATAAATAATTATAATTGAGAGAGGTAGGTTAATTGTGGTCTGTGGAGGTGTCTTTTTCTTTGTGTGATTTTTTTGGGGTTTAGGGAAATGGAGGGGCGGGGGGCGCATATACATTACATTGCATACCCATTTGGTGTTGTTTCCCATTGCGTTTGCGCGTCGTCACCCTTACGACGCCACTACTCCTCCTTTCCTATACAAAACAACTTCTATCCCAAGTTTCAATTCCTTCTTTTTTCCAACCTTCAAAATTCTAGTCTATATATATTTATTTATAATTCTATTCTTTTAAAAAAAATTAATACTTACTCTAAATTATTAATACGCGTGGGTAAGAATTTGAATATTCAATTTTAAAAGAAGTACATATACAATAAATATTTAGTTATACTCAATTAATAAATTGTAGCATATTAAAATAAGATAAGATATAACAAATTGTTCACACACATAAATCCTCAAATAGAAACAGAGAGATTGATTTTTAGTTAGAAATTCAAAGCATATGTTTAAGAAATGATTTTAAAATTATTAAAATCACTCCTTCATGTTTTTAATTATTTAAAATTAATTTTATTTAAAAATTATTATTAAAAAATATTTTGAATTTAAATAGTTTTAAGATCGAGAAGAAAATGGTCTAAATGAAGGAAACTATTGGTGGCTGTAAATTTTATTTTATTTTATTTGTTATAATTTTTAAAATTTCTTAATACTTGTTGGAGAAAGTGAACACAACAACAAAAGAACAACAATTTTAACTCCTCGTCAGGAATAAAAGTATAATAGGTGTGAAAGATTTGAATAATAACGAGTATTTTTTGGTCGCAATAATGAGTATTTGAAACCCATTCAATTTAAGGTTTTCTTAAGGCATTAAATTTTAGGAAGTTGGACTGTCAATTATAAACTAATAGTTAATAGAAACGAGAAGTTTTGTTCTAATATCCTAATAATTTTGCTTGATTTATCAATTTTGTGTCAAAAAATTCTAATAATCTAAATCAATAACATTTTTTAACATTTGTGATTTAAAAAAAAAAAAAGAACCGTAAAAATTTAGCTTTTATCCTTAGTATTTCCCTTTTTCTATAGTAAATTACAAAGTTTCCATTTTAGTGATTAACATGATTACAATTAATATATAATGATATTAAAAAATTTAAGAAACGCGGTATTCTGTGATGTCCCACGTGGTAAAGCCTCCCACGTGTGTCCACGTGGCACACATGCAGACATAAAAAAAAAAAAGTATGACGGACCCACGGGTCTTGTGGTTCACACCTATGACCAATTCCAAGTCACTGCTCACACCCAATTTTTTGACCCTACATTTTCCACATCAGCACACGTTCACCACCACCATCGAATCCAAAGCCACCACGTATCCAGAAGATGGACGGCCCAACTTGGGAAGGTTTTTTAATTTACAAAAGTACCATCCAGTTTTCTTCAACGACACGTCGTCCTTAACCGACTTTAATACATGAGTAAAAAGAAAAAATCTCTTGAAGTGGTCAAAAGGAATTCTTTTACATTGACCGTCGTCATGAAAATTCTACGGCTTCCTTCGGACCCACCGCCTGCTGACGTGGCCAGTTGTTTTCATAAATTACGGTGCAGCTGCGGCACCCTGATTCTCTTTCTCTTCCAGTTTCCCATCCAGCAAAGGCTATATCTGTTATTTTTCTATCTTTTAGCAAAAGGGGAAATTTTGATTTTTTTTTTTTCTCTTCCTTTTTCTTTTTCAATACATATTTAAATTATTTTCTAAAAATATATCTTCCTTTATTTGTTTTTCAATATGCAAATCCAGAATCAAATTACAATTCAAACATAATCAAATTACACGTATTTGTCATATTAGTTCTCTTTTTTATTTTATCATAGATTTGAGTTAAATGATATAGTACTTTTAGAATTAATGTAATTTTATGATAAAAGAAATGAGAATGAAAACTAAAACAATAATAGATCAGGTGTGATTCAATGTACAAGGTAGTTCATTATTTTGAAAATCTATGTTGGGGTAATATATTTAAATAATTTTTTATGCTAAGAATCAATTTAAATATATTATAGGACCCACACAGAGAAAAAGAAATCTTATGTAATCTTGATATTCTCATTAGGATACATATAAAGTTTTGGCTTTATTTTCTCTTTAGATCTTCTAAAAGAAATTAGTGATGAAACTCAGTGCAATTAGGGAAAGATCATGATAAGTTTTATGTTGTTGGTATGTATGGTTTGATGGTTGTATCAAGTCTAGGATTATGATTAATCATGAAAAACTCGATCAACATCCGAACCAAATAACCAAACTCTTTAAAAAGCTTTCAAGACCTGTAAGATTTTAAAGGAAATTTTTAGCATTACTTTTATTTATTATTGGTCATTTATAAGTAAACCGTGTAATGAATTGAGGTAGTATGTGCTTTCCAACACTATAAATTTTTGTAAGATATAAAACTCCATTCAATCTCTTAAATTTCTAAATTTTATGTAAATTTTTAATATAAATATATTGCGATAATTTTATAAAAACGAATAATTAAAAAATAAACAAAAATACATTTCAATACAGATATACTTTATAAAACGTATAATACAAAAATACATTTCAATATATAACTGATGATGCAAGTGAAGTTATATTTTAGAGTTGTTTTTCTTATTTTTAAAACACATTTCATTCTTTAATCAACATTCCTTACTTCATTTTCTAGAAAATATGAATCTATTAAATAAATGATTTAAAACACGAGTGACATCTTCCATATTTGTCAAGCTAATTTGATTATAAATTAAAAGAAATAACTTTATAATTTAGGGTTTCAAGATCGAATGTTGCTAACCCCTAATTTTATAATTAAATTGTTTACAATAGTCCTAGTTAATTTAGACATAACTCAACTAATAAAATTTTATTATTCTCAACGTACATTATTCTCAACGTACATCAATAATAAAGGCATATTTTGTAAACTAAATTGGAGTTATATATGTTTTCCAATTAAATAACTAATATAAATATAGTGTAGGACCCACAACTTGAGAAAAAATTTATATATTATATATCATATTGATCTTTATATTTTCTTAAAATGTCAAAAATAAAAAATCATACCATCATCCAATAGAACTAGTTGTTATTTTTTTTAATTGAAAAATACACTTGATTAAGTTTTTTAACAAAAAAAAATTGTATACGATGTTTGTTTCATATAGATTTCTATAATATAGATTAATAAGCACGATAGTCTAAAAGTTGAAATTTCTTAAGATATAATATTTAAAAGCAGGAACAATATTAAGTCAATAACATATCCGTCAATGTTCAAATATTGTGTAAATTTCCCATAAATCTATAGTATCAACTAAAACTTTTAATAGTAAGATATTTATATATACAAAGGCTAAAGTCATGGGAAAGCATGAATGAATTTACATGACAAGGAAAGCAATGACTTGAATTTTATGATAGAACCTGGGGGATAATATTAAGATGAAGTGAAGCACAAGTAAGGGGAAAGGCCTAAGGACTTCTCAATCTAATGGCCCATGAGAGGGGTTTTATAAACTTTTAAAGTAACGTGGTAGAAATTTCCTTTTTTTTGTTTCTTCCTCTTCTCTAAAATAAAATTAATTTGAACAAAAGAATGTTTGAATTATCGTTTTCGCATTGTAATTAATTATTGGTTGTTCCATAAAATACTAGTTGTGAAAATTTAAATTATATTTTTCTCATGTAATCCTAATTACTTAATAATATGGTCTTAAACAAACTAATATTTCAAATAATAATTTTTCCATATATAAATTTTAAAAATGATTTTAAATAAAATATATATTTATCAATATAGAGAGGTTTGGAATTAAAAAAAAAAATCTTATATACTAATTATTTCTCTGTCTTCTATATATATATATATTTGTACATTTTATTTGTTTTGTTCATATTTTTATTTTATTTTCAAAACAAATTTTATTTCTATTTTAAAAACACACAATTTAGAATTAATTATGCGTGAAAAAAACATTTTTCTAATTGTTTTAATGTAGTTTTTGCCTTTTCCGGTTCGTTTTTCCTTTTAAACTTGAAATTTTAAATTAAGACAATACTTTGTTTGTTAAATTCAAAAAAAAAAAAAAAAAAAACTTATTCTCCTAATTTTTGTTTTATGTTAAACTTGGCTTGATTGCATATAAGACCTTGTTAATCATTCAAACTAGCAGCGTAAGAGTGGATAACAACATTGTAATTTAATTAATTAATTAACTAATTATAAATTATAGTTAGTTAGATTTTATATATTTATTTAATTTTTAAAAGGATATAATTTTCATAGCCAAAACAACTAACGTTACTAAATTTAAAATAATACAGTTTATTTTTTCATAACCCAAATGTATGGATGAAAAACTAAATGTTTGGATCGGAAAAGCTATAGATATATAAATTGTTAATTAGGACAATAAATTATGAGTCTAAATGCCTACTTACAAGTCTAATTCACTACAAAAAAAAAAGTCACTTCTTCCACTCTAATTCATATTAATTAACTTACAATATGTTGAAGCTGATTTTGATTCTTTTAGAACGTTTTATTTTAGAGAGAGTTGAAAAACTTGAAAAAAAAATATTTAATAGGTTATAAAGTTTTCAATTTTATATTTTATGTCTAATTAATTTTTTGATTATATATCTTATTTTTTTAAAAAAAAGATTATCCATCTATTAATCATAAATTTCACTTTCAATACTTTATCTAAGAAAGAGCTAAATTGGTAATTTAAAAGAAAAGAAAAAAAGAGTCGAGGTTAAAATTTTAAAATACAAATAATAAAAATTTAACTTTTAGTCATTAGTTAAATTTTGGATTGTTAATGATAAAGCGTAGTAATTGGTTAATTGCCTCTTTAAAAGCAAATGGCAACATCATTTGTTAATATGAGATAATAATAAAGAGGTCAAGTGATCTTGAAAATAAAATAAATAGGCTTTATTCATAGCTATAGTCAATAGTCAAACAAATTTATTTAATTAATAGAAGAAGTCTCTAAAAATAAGTTTTTGCTTCGATTTTGGCTAATGTATCAAGATTAATTTTTACAATCGAGTCAATGCGAACAAATGTGAACATTAATATATAATTGAAATTTTCAAGTCAAACGATAAATTATATTAAAATTGAAAAATAATTTAACATCGGTTGATTCGCATAATTATTAAACAATTAATTAGTCCAATGGAGTATTTTTTTTTATACAAGTATCTCATTTATTTCACTTATTAAAATTGGTTTAATTTTTAAACGCATCATTAATTGAAATTTCTTTACAAAACCCTATTTGGTCAAAGATGTTTTCCTTCCAAAAATCAAGATCATAATTAGGGCAAAAATCATCAATTGGCTAGGAATGAAAAGGGCATTTGATAGGATAATGCAAGAAAAGATAGGCCAAGAATCACATCAAGTTCCTTGGTCTCTTTACAACCCAAATAAAGCTTTCCAAGTGTTGAAAAATAATTGATTCTCTTTGTCTCTTTAATGGGCCTAATTCAAATTAATTATCATACTAACATATGATTTAATGAGACAATTTGATCTACAAAAGCTAAAACAATAAAAATATATTATTAGTAAGAGGGCATATATATATATATATATATCTTGAATTGACTGAGAGAGAGTGAACAAAATTAGGATTGACATTATTTTATTCTAAACATATCTTGATTTGATTATGATATTATAATTGTTTTTTTAGATAGGAAGAAGACTTTGAAGCAAAGTGAAGAATTTCAAAAACAAATATAAAATGATCTTAAAAGGGAAAATTAAAATAAAATAAAAGACTATGATCCATTTCCGCTAACTTTTTTAATTCTATGGTTTGTTTTCTTTTTTAAATGTATGATATTACCACCAATGGAATTATGGTTTAAAGTTAGTTTGTTAGGCATAGAATACCAAATAGTCAAGAGTCAAAGCAAGAATACTAATCCAAGATGGTTATAATTCAACGTTAGAGATAAGAACCAAAATGCTAATTCAAGATGATTATAATTTAACGTTGGAGATAAGAACCAAAACTATGTAATAAAATAGTATAAACTATTTATACTTTACTGTAAAAAATCATCAAAGGACAAAAATTTATTACACAAATGTAAATAGTTTGCCTATTTTATCATTTTGTTTTTTCACAAATTTCTAATAAAAAATAGTGTCACTAAAAGAAATCCCACAATTTTGGCAAGATAGCAAAAAAAGATCACTTTTATTGATATGGTATTTGACATTTCTCCTTTTGTGTGGTCCAAACCATAGCCCAAATTGAACACTAGATGACATCAAATGGGTTTGTAGAGGCTCCAATTTTCTTTTGGTTGGTTTCAACTCACAAGGGCTTGTTTGGAAGGCCATGAATAACCAAACACATGCTTGAAAGCTATATATATATTTTCCTTCCCTATCTTATGGGTCTTTTTTTTTTAATTTTTTAAAAATTAAATTATAATTTTAGTTCCTATAAGAAAATTAGAATTTAATATTTATGGTTTAAGATTTTATCAAATTTTGAAGTTCTATTTAACTAGAAGAACTAGATTCTAACTTAGAACCAAATTTATAATAATAATAATAATAGTTTGGTTTGGGGTAAAAAGGATGTAACGAAGGACATAAGAGAAATAATGAAGCAAGAAGCTTGGTAATGAAGTTGAGTCTAAAAATGCAATTTAAGCAAACATAGAAAATGGGGGGAAACTGGTGGTTGGAGTGCCCAAACAAAGACCCACAAAGCTAAGCTCTTTGATGCAAATAAAAACACAAAGAAAATAGACAAAGAGGTCCACTCTTTTGATTCCAAAAGCCATTAAACAAAAACAAACCCTACTGTTCATTCCCTCTTTCTTTTTCTAATTCTCTTAATCCTTTTGGCTTAACTTGTCTTTTCATGTTTTGGGTTTTCTTTCTTCTTATTCCTCTCTCAACCTTTTCTGCCCTTAATCCCACATGTTATTGCCTCCTGATATTTTTCACTATCTTAACCCTTCCTTTTTTTACCTGTGGTTTTTGTATTGTTTGTGTTAGATTTTTGTTTACTTTTTTATATTTCAATTTAGTTTTAAACAATATGTATTCGTTAACCTCACAAATCATATATCCATATACTTAAATCAAAACTTTTCATCAATACCGTATGTTTTAATTAATTGAGCTTGATTCATGTTGATGTTTTATGTTTTATATTACATGTTGATTTTAAAATACACATAAAAAGATTTGAGAGAATAAGACAATGTCATATGCAATAACTTACTTATACTAACGAAACGACATGTCTAAAAATATAATTAAAATGCAATATAACGAGAAGGGAAACTCATTGAGGTCAACATAAAATCAACAAAATAAATTAGAAGAACGTAAAAGAAAAAGAAACCAAAAACAAAGAAAAAAACATGCATAGCTTAGTAAAGCTATTTGAGTATGCTTATTAGAGGTCTTTGATTAGCCCCTGAAAAGTGAGAATAAAAAAGAAGAAAAAACTTAAATGATATTTGAAAAATGTCCTTAAGTAATGTTTGGGTAGTTCATCTAACTTGTATGAATTTGAATTGGTAAAGTTATCAGAAAAAAAATTGACCATTGAATCTAGGAAGCTTGAAAAAATTAACAAACATATATAACATCATGAGTAATTCGTTAGTAAATCCAACTAACGGAGATTTAGGAAGATAATTTTAAATTTAAGTTGAAGACGACTAAAAAAACCAACCTAATAAAACGAAAAATCTCAAAATATTTTTTATTTAACAAATGGAGAAGTTGAAAAGGATGGAAATACATGTTTGATGAACAGATTTGGTTTTATTTAGTGGAAAAAAATAGTCAGGAAGAATAAGAATTTAAAATAAATAATTTTAAATGAAAAAGAGAGCTTAGGAATAATTCGATGGGAAGCAAAATGAATCAAATCCATAAAACGAGGGAGAAAGTAGGAAAGCGAGATAATAAATTAGCAGTTATCATTCTGTCTGTATTCGAGGAGTTTGATTAAAATTAAAATTAAAATAATAAAATATATAAAATATAAAATGAAGAGAACATAAAAAGAAAAAAAGTAAAATGGTAATTAAAAATAAATAAAAAAATAAAAAAGGGGGGAAAGAAAACAAAAAAAGGGGCCATCTCAACATCACCATGTTCCCACAAAACGGCCCCGTTCCGACCGTTCAACCTTCTTGACGTAGCCGACAAAATTCCCTGACCCCAAAAGATAGACGATTATATTAATTTTAATTAAGCCTTAAATCTTAATTAATTTTTTTTAATTATATAACATTAATTTCTATCAAAAGACGGTTTCCCTTCCAAAGCGTCTGAGCCGTTACCCCGTACTACTCTCTCTACTCACTCTCTCTACTTCAACAACACTCACTTTCTCTCTCCCAATTTCCCTTCTACGGTTCCATTTCCCTGACATTACTCTTTGATTTCACTTCACGGGGACCTTCTTCTTTCTCTCTCTTTCTTTTCTTCTTAGGGTTAGGGTTTTGACATTATGGTCTGAATGTTCAAAAGCTTATCTCTGGTACTGACTGCTTTTGGTTGAGGGTTTTTGGAGATCCAACGGTGGAGATTTGAGGTTCTTTTACTCTGATGGGGAATTGTTGTAGATCTCCGGCGGCTGTTGCTAGGGAGGATGTGAAATCGAGTTTTTCGGGACAGGATCACAGCCGTCGGGACTCGAATGCGGGAAAGAAGGTACCAGTTACGGTGTTGAATGGTGTGCCTAAGGAGAATATTGAGGAGAAGTATATGGTGGATCGGGAGCTTGGTCGAGGTGAGTTTGGTGTTACTTATCTTTGTATAGACCGTCAAACGAGGGATTTATTGGCTTGTAAGAGTATTTCGAAGCGGAAGTTGAGGACGGCTGTGGATATTGAGGATGTGAGGCGTGAAGTTGCAATTATGAAGCATTTGCCTAAGAATTCGAGTATTGTGAGTTTGAAGGAAGCTTGTGAGGATGAGAATGCTGTGCATTTGGTGATGGAATTGTGTGAGGGTGGCGAGCTTTTTGATCGAATTGTCGCAAGAGGGCATTACACGGAACGAGCAGCTGCGGCTGTTATGAGAACAATCGTTGAGGTTGTGCAACTATGCCATAAGCATGGGGTAATTCACAGAGACTTGAAGCCTGAAAATTTCTTGTTCGCTAACAAGAAGGAGAATTCCCCTCTCAAGGCTATAGATTTTGGATTATCTATATTCTTCAAGCCAGGTTAGAATTTTGATTGGAATGTAGCATTTACAATGTAGCTTGTGAGCTTGATGTATGATACCAATTCTTGTAGAGTTATGATTTCAATTTTTCAAATTGGTCTGCCCTCATCGTTGTTTAGGATTGCATTAGAACAGTGTTGAGCAGAAAGCAATCACTTCAAGTTGAAATACGTTTTTGGCCTATTTCAAGTTTCCGAGGGTTTAGAGTTGTTAGTATGTGTTCAATTTGGATTTTTTTGGCCCCACTTAATATCAAAAGATCTAAAAATGTGGTCTAGCTGTCCTTTGTTAAAATCCTGGAATCGTGTTTCTGGTCATGGATGAATACAATTTTGGAGCTTATCCTTCGACAGATAAGGATATTATATTCTCGACCACAATATGGTAGAAGGTTTTACATTTTTGGCTAAGAGTGTCATTAGTTCCATACCATGACATCTCAAAGTTGTAGAAATACTTTATACCTGTTTTTCCTGCCGTCAGATGGAGTGACGAGGTTATACATTGTACTTGCTAGTTAGTACTTCAATGTAGGTTGAACTTGACGCTATGAGGAGAGGGAAAACAGCTCGTTAAGAATTTGTGAACAATTTTGATGTATTTTGGAATCTTTCGTGTTATATTAGATCAATATATCGAGATAATTGTCTTAATCAAATTATACTTTCAATACTATTGCCATTTTCTTCGTTCTTGAGACAACAGATGTGATCTGGTCTGACTAATTTTTACCAAACTATAGGAGAAAAGTTCTCTGAAATTGTTGGAAGTCCATATTACATGGCCCCAGAGGTGTTGAAGCGAAATTATGGACCAGAAATAGACATATGGAGCGCAGGGGTCATTTTATACATCTTGTTGTGCGGAGTTCCTCCCTTTTGGGCTGGTAATTAATAATTAATTGCACAGTGTTCCTTGTAGGGTATAACTATATCATTGATAAATAATATCTGATTGCTTCACTTTCGTGTTCCATAGATTAATTAATATATATAGCTAATTGATACAAGATGCTCTGTTGACCTGAGTGTACTTTTTTCGTAGAGACTGAACAAGGGGTGGCTCAAGCTATTCTCCGGGGACTGATAGATTTCAAACGTGATCCATGGCCCAGTATCTCAGAGAGTGCTAAAAGTCTCGTGAAACAAATGTTGGAGCCCGATCCAAAGCTTCGCTTGAGTGCAAAGCAAGTTCTTGGTAATTTACATTTTCTGACCTCTGGTTGATTGCATCATCTAGGAATTGGACACTGTTCTCGTCAAAGGACTGTTTGTTTTGTTAACAATCTGCATGCGCTTAGCTTAAAGTCAGACACAAACTTTTCTTTTATTGACGTGTTTAAGTATTAAGTATTTATGATATCACTGTTTATGCTTAAAATTTATTAAGGTGCTTTGTTGGAAATTTGATTGAGACTTTGGGTTATGTGTTGCTTCAATTTTGTGTACAGATCATCCTTGGCTTCAAAATATTAAAAAGGCTCCAAATGTTCCACTTGGAGATGTTGTCAAATCAAGGCTCAAACAGTTTTCCATGATGAACAGATTTAAAAGAAAGGCCTTACGGGTTGGTTAAATGCCCCTAATGCTTGTTCTGTTGTTTATTAATACACATCTTAAAACTTAATTCAATGGGGCCTTGTAACAGGTTATTGCCGATTTCTTGTCCACCGAAGAAGTTGAAGATATCAAAGAAATGTTCAAGAAGATTGACACTGATAATGATGGTATTGTTAACATTGAAGATCTAAAAGCTGGTATTCACTACTTTAGCTCTCAACTTGCGGAGCCTGAAATTCAGATGTTGATTGAAGCTGTGAGTATTCTTGTTTATCAATCTATTTGTCCATTTTTGTTGCCCAGTTTAACAAAGACACCATTCAAATACAATTATTACTGCTGGTTCTAAGGATTGGCAAACTATATGCCATTGCATTAGTTAGATGAACATGCTCTTGATCAGAATACTTCCTTCATATATTATTTAATGACACAGTTCGAATGGCAATGCTTTTGACAACAGGTTGATTCTAATGGGAAAGGCACCTTGGACTATGGAGAATTTGTTGCAGTGTCTCTTCATCTACAAAGAATGGCAAATGACGAGCACCTTAGAAAGGCATTTTCCTACTTCGACAAGGATGGAAACGGTTTCATCGAGCCAGATGAACTTCGAGATGCTTTAGTAGAAGATGGAGCAGATGATTGTACAGATGTTGCAAATGACATCTTTCAAGAAGTAGATACAAACAAGGTGAAGATTTGACCTCGTTCCACGTTCCGTGTTTTGAATCTTAAAATATCTATCGAACTGATACTGATTTGGACGAAATGCAGGACGGACTCATAAGTTACGAAGAATTCGTGGCTATGATGAAAACGGGAACGGATTGGAGGAAGGCTTCTCGACACTACTCAAGAGGGAGATTTAACAGTCTGAGCATCAAGCTGATGAAAGATGGATCATTAAACTTGGGGAGTGAATAATACAATCAACCGGAAGAGAGGATATTTGCATCTAGTTTCTTCACATACGAGAAGCAGTGTAACGTTCGGCTTACATCATCTGAAAATTGCTCTTCTTGTGTGATTATTTGTTGGGTTGGGCCCGGCCCCTTCGATTAGTATATGGCGGCCCAGTATGTGTCTAATTGGCCCACCTAAAATGCTCTTCTTTTTTTTTTTTTTCCTTTTTTTTTGTTAATGTAAAATGCGATGCCTCGTAGTGTTAACCACAACAGTACAGCTTCTATTCTATTATATTACAAGTTGCTTTTGGCTAATGCTTTTACTTGCTTTTAATTCTGCAGAGTTGGCAGAGCCTAGCTGAAAAGGGCTATATTGTTGTTCGTTTCAGTTTCAAATTATTGGGCTTTGGTGGGCCCTTTCTTTCCCTCCCCCATTAAAGTTGGCGAAATTAATGTTTTGGTTTACCTTTATTGGGCTTTGGTGGGCCCTTTCTTTCCCTCCCCCATTAAAGTTGGCGAAATTAATGTTTTGGTTTACCTTTAGGGGGAGGCCTATACTAAGGCTTATATATATATAGCACTGATTTTGTTGGTGCTGCTTGCTGCTCTTCATTTAAAATGTCGTCCACGTGAAACTAAAGAGGGGGCTTTAGCCATAAAGCCACAAACTGAATCAATGGATAATGGTTTGTAAAATACAGCTGCATTAATGAATATATATTCACTTCCCATTTAGGGCTGGGCTTTTTGGGCCTTCTTCTTCCTTTTCTTTTTCTTCTCTAGAGAAAGCCTTTCTCGGCCTCACAGTTATGGTAGAATTGACTGAGGGAGACTGGAGAGGAACTACGATGACTGTTGGCTACTACTAAGGGTGAATACTATTTTTTTGTTTCTCTATCGAATTTTGTTAAATAATAAATAGTTTCATGTATTCCCAAAATTTGTAGTTAACAACCTAATAGGTAATTTTTTTAATCATTATTTGTTCGAAAAAGTTGACATCCCTAGTTCTCGTAGTAGGAAATTGAAAGTATATCGAACAAGGAAATCGTATCACCCGCTGAGAATGTTCCTGGTCGAGATTGTTCAAGAAAAGAAAAAATGCAAGTTTTTTTTAAAAAATCTAAATTGTGTCGATTTTGTCATTTTTCAGTTAAACATTATTATTGGTTTTTCTGTTGATATATATATTTATAGTTATTATGAACTCAACTCAATCGACTCAATCGACACATGTACGTACCCGAAAATAATAGATCTTGAATTCAAATCTCCCACCACAAGTTGCATGTTAGAATACCTTCTCAAAACAGAAAAAATACTATATATTTATACAAGGTTAATTTTAATATGAATTACTATAATATATTACTGACTTGGAGTGAGTGACCAACAGAAAATAGTATTTTTTTTAAGGGAAAAAAAGACTGAGAATGTTTGTCTGAATGGACATTGAACAGTGTCCACACTAACACTAACTTTAAGTAGTTGCCTCAACAGTGCTTATTATTCATTAGGGTTTTGATGTGATTGTGAATGATCTTCTCCATGTAATTAGGGATTATAAAACTTACTTCTTTTCCATGTGATACCATCGGCGATACATTGCATCCTCTCGAAATCAAATGTTTAATTCTTCCACACTTTCTTTGTATTACTACAAAAAAGAGACGAAGAGCTAAAACGTAGCAATTTCTAAGTCTCTTACATGGTTTGTTTTTTCTGAATTGGTAGCCAAAATTTAGTTCACATTTGAGCATCTTATTTTATTTTATATAAATCTTAAATTTTCCATTTGAATAATGTATAGATTCAATGCATTAATATTTTTTTCTTAATGATGAGGAGAAATTCTCCCAATAGAGTTGATATCTTATTTTATACTGTGAATATAATCTCTTATATTGTTTTATTTGATACTTCTGGAGGGTTCATGCACTATTCTTTGAATGATGTAAAAAATTGTGCAAAAGAAATCTCGACTTAAAAGTAGTTTTAAGAGGTTCATGATCTATAGAAGTGTTTTAATTGCCTAAATATGTGATGGCCGAACCATCAAAATCAAAAGAAATCAACTCATATCCAATAATTTCAACAACCAAAAAGATCGACTTTCTAAAATCGTCATGAAAGTTAAGAAAAGACAATAGAGTTCAACTACGTAAAAATTTAGCTTTTATACACATGCAGGGAAAATTATTTTGATTATTAATAACTAATGACTCCCAGAAATTAATTAGCAAATGATAGTTATAAAATTATAACTCTATATGAACAAGAGTTTCTTTTGGAGTACGAAGAAGGCTTATGGCATTGGAAGTAGTACACTAAAAATACTTTGAATTCTTGATTGATTTGATAGTCAAAGTGTGTCAATGCCATCATACTAATGTGTAGTTTTTCTTTTCTATTGTGCATTGCAATTGTTTGATTTTTTTCAAACTTTCTAAATTCACAGTGGACACAAACGTTTTCATTAGTTTTTTAAACGATACGTTAGAAATGTTTTGAACATGTTATTTGACACTTCGAACAACCAAGAGACTCTGGCCTTCTATTTTATTTTATACGTGTTGCTTTTCTAATAAAAATTATTCTCTATTACGATGTTTGATCTGTGTATCGATTTTCTGAACAACTAAGAGGACATAATAACACAATACCACAACATTCTCATAAACTATTGTTAATATGTATGTTACTTTTCTGCTATTTTACGTTTTTTTTTCTTTTTTAAGTACAACGCAAACTATATATATAAAAAGTTTTTTTTAAGTACAACTTGAGATGAGAGATTTGCATTCAGAATCTCTTATTCTAAAAAACATACAGATGCCAGTTAAATTAAGTGTATGTTGACAATATATATATATATGACTATCTGAAATACATAGTTTCGTGTGAAATAAACTACACCTATATTAATAATATAAATGATTGACTATAAGATTTTGTCTTTCAAATTATTGGTCCCAATGTCCATGATACATGTTTTTTATTCACAAACACACCTATGAGAGAGAGATATTTTAGTTTGGCACAATAATATAGATACATATAGACACACCAACATTATTTGATTTTAGAAAAATGATTATACCCTTAGGCCTTACCCTTAAGTCCCAATAAATAAAACTCTTTGGTTGAACTAAAAACATACAAAGATTATGTGATAAAATAAAAACTAATTAAAATTTCTATTTAACAAGAAGAAAACTACCTCGAAGAATTGGAAGAAAACAATAATAATATAAAAAAGCACACCTAAGGACTATTGAAATTAAGTTTTTGTGTGTTCTGTTTTGGATCTTTATATTTTTGGTTTAATTAGGGTTTTAAAGAAAAGTCACATATGCATGTGTATATATAATATAAACCCTCTTTACCTCTATCTTCATATCATTTCTATACGTTGTGCTATATTCTGTTTAAATAAATAAAATTGCTTCTCTTTCGATCTCGATTTGTGTACTTGATGTATACCGATCTATAATATATGGATAATGAACTGATATATGGTGAAAAGTGTATCATATACTGTGGTGAGGAGAAAAGGTGTGAGCATGGAATGAGAAGATGGTTTGTCCCATCAGGCGCACCCCAAATCCATAGGGACTTTATCAATACGAATACGGCAGCTGCTGCTTGAGAAGATAATTACCTAAAAAAAAAAACAACTTTATTCTTCATACTCTCCATAATGTGCAACATGTGTTTCTTTAAATAATATTTATGATTTTCTTTTTGGAAAACTAACCCCCAATAAAACTACTTTTTAAAAAGTACTATAAATTGTTACAAAATTTCCTTGATTTTTTCTTTAGACTAATTTGGTCAACTAAATCACTTTCTCATAATTGATTGAGGTAATTCATGTCCGTAGATAATTAATTAAAGTTTCATTATCTTGTGATTGTTTTGTTTTTCAACTAAACACAATGAATTTGAGTAAATGATAGGAATTCTTTTGGAAAGAGATCTTCACTACAACTTCAAAATCATTGGATAGAATCTTACAAACAAACAAATAATAATATGGTCCGTCCCAACAACTCAATTAATTTAATTGACTTTAGTTTTGTTTAGAATATCGATGATATTTACACATTATTCATGGTTGTCGTCAATTTGTTGTCGCAAGAACCCGGTCACATGTCGACATGAACTCTAAGATGATGTTAGGTCCAACATATTTTGATATAACATCCCTTAATAATGAGATATATGGTCCCCTGCAATTTATATATCTTTTTTCCATTATCCCATTATCAAGGCTTTTGGGTAGGCATGGGTGGAAGCTTGTAAGCAAGAAGAGAGAATGATACTTGCATTTGACTTGGGAGATGATTTCGTGCTCGATATATCATAGTTGTTTTATCTAAATAGTGTAACATGGATCTCTTCTATTGTTTTCAATATACAATTTGATATTTCCGTTAATCTAAATCTATATGCTGATAGATCCATGCATGTATTTAAAATCGATCATTTTGTAGTGACTATTCAGTAACACCCTTCAAATAGAATCTCAAAACTTCCATTAAGGATATATCATTGTATGGTCATTTGAGGTGGTTCGCTCCTTCAGAGATCACAAGAGATTTTAAAAAAGCCTCCTAGTTGTATTCAAAAAGTTAATTTGCATCCCTAGACCAACCATTTGCCACAAAATTTTAAGTGCTTTTTGCAATTTATTTCTCATGTGGCTAGTAATGCTAATTCTTCCCATCATTTATCTTTAATTCTTGAAAAAGTCAATTAATTAAGACTATTTAGAATGTCTCAATATATTATAAATAAAACTTTTTTTTTAAAGAAAAGAAAAGAAAAGGTGTTTTTGGTTAGTGGGTTTGTCAGTCCCAATTTACACTATGTGTGTGTGGGCATTGATCCATCTTTCACATGTGTTGAAGCAAAAAAGGGCTTATTCTTAGCATAACTATTCTACTGCCAAAGTGCTTCCAACTCACCTTTCTCTATCGTTGGCAGACAAAACTCTAAAACTGAATATTTGGTGTGCATACACACATCCATCTCAGATTCGATACACTCTAACCATTTTACTTCTTTTCCTATTTGCTTCATACACCACAATCTTCACATCTTTAACTCAACATGCACTTGACACTTCAACATGCTCTTGACACTTATTGATTCAATTTGCTTCTTGTACTTTTGTTCAAAGAAAAATTCACTTAATTTTGTTGCATGCACTTCCTAATACAACCCTAAATTGGTTCATTATAGTTTTACAAGATAATAATATATAATCAACTAATTAATTCTATCTAAACCCTAGTAAATCCAAATTAACAATTTAAACAAATATTAACTAAAATAAAAGCGTTTTTTCTTTTTTTTTTAAAAAAATTGCATTACCATAAAAACTAAAAGCAAAATTCATCTTTCAAATACATATTTACTAAATTCAAAATATTTTAGATAAAGCCTTGGAGATAATGAGTTACTAAATATGAGTGTATTGTTTGAATTTTTTAAAACAAATTTGTTACTAAAGGAGGGTTCAATTTTATGTATAGATAATTACGTTTTTAATCTTGTGTTTGAATGGATAGATTTTGTCAATATTCTAAAAAATGAGTAAGTAAAATAGGATGTGAAGTCGTCGATACTCATCCTAAGAATTTCTTCTAAAAAACTATTTGGAAAACTGAAATGTAATTAAAATAACGAAAACACTTATTAATCTAAACATGGATTATATGGTTAAAATGATGTGAGATGAAAATTGGTGTGTTTGATTCTTATAACACTGGTAAACGAAATAATAATAGTCTCAATTATTATCATGTTATTTGAATTACAATTTTCTAAAACCATAAACAATAAAAAATCATCATTTATTTATTAAAGGTGTTTTGGACACGAAAAAGGTAATTTTTAAATAATTTACAAATTACACTTAACCACTTGTCGTGGTAATGGAAAGTCTAAATCATCTACTTTTATAAAGATCGTGAAATCTTCTTTGACAACCTTGCAAAATTTTAGTTCAACTTTTTTTCTCTCTTTTTCTTTATAAAAATTCAAATATCTCGTAATTGAGATAAAAAGATATCTTTGGTTGCAATACCTAAGGATATATATATATATATATATGTAGATTTATGGATGCATGTATTTGAGTTCAACAAGATTACAAGAGATTATACCCTACAAAAATAAAGGCATATACGCTTGAGGAGTGTTACGTTTTTCTTTTTTTAGATTAAGAAGTTTCGAATAGTAAACTCTCTATGTTTGAAATGAGTTACCAATTCTTTGAACTTGTTATATGACGTTTCAAACAACTTTAACTACATAGGCAAAGCTAACACATTTGTTATACCATGAATTTGTTCTCTCTCTTCCTCATAGACATAGTTGGAACACACTATATATCGATTCTTCATGTATTTCACGTTTTTTCATATTCTTTGTTCCGTACCACCTCGTTAATTTATTAGAAATTTTTTAGAGTTTTAAAAGTATTTTAGAATGTACACATGGCTGGCAAAATATAAGTAAAAATGTGAGAAACATGCAAAAATAAAAAAGTAATGGAAAGATCTTCCATTTATTTATTTATATATATATAGTTAGATCATATTATTATATTAAGATGGTGCTTCATACATTTATATATTAATATCATCTCAAAAGTTAATGATTCAATTCTTAGCACCGAACTTCTTATAGCAATTATTTTAATAAGAAGAACTTCTACATACGCTTGTTTGAGTGAGAAAAATTTATAATCAAATGCGAAACAATTTTTTTTAATCAGCACTTCATAAATGTACCTATGATCCCAAACTACGAAAGTATATGTCATTTCATGTTAATTAAAAGATAAGTTAAATTTTTTTATTGATCGTTGAATATGTATAGCAAAATTTTATAGAAGTCAATTTCGAGGATGATAACAACTCTTTTTTGAAGACTTTTGTCTATTCGTTTTGTAATTAAAAATAAATTACTCAAGAAAAGAAAAATGAAACAATTTAAAATATAACAAATTTTTTTTTTTTAAATAGACATAGAGAATTTTTTATAAATAGTTTTAATATTTTTTCCCTAGGGTGAATAAACTATTATTTTTTGCCTAGAGTGAATTATTCAAATTTAGTGTGTTAGAGTGTTTGAACGGGATCTGTGTACAAATATGATTCCACTTGATGAATTATGAAAACTATTTAAACTATAAAATTATTTACTTCTAATAATATATATCTATATTCTTGATATCAAAAGCTATATTATTATTATTTTTATCTTTGAGAAAAGAAACTATATTATTATTATTATATTATTCAAAATTGTCCTAATTTTTCCAAATCTTTGAATCCTACCGGTAATATCTTTTGATTTGTAATCAAGTACTTCCAAAAAGCCAAAAACATTAAAAAGCTTGTTGATGAAAAAGATGATCCCATATTAAATTATTATAATTTAATCATTTATTATTTCCAGTGGAGAATTACCCAATCCTTTATGGCTATACCAAATTTTTCATACACCCCAAATCTTTGGATATAAAAATTGATTTGTCATCAACCAACCTACATCATTTATAATTTATATTCAACTATATAGTTTCTAGCTTACTGCTTTTAAATATTGTTGATTTTTATGCATGCTTATTTTACCTATTCAAATATATAATTAAATAGACAGAAACACCAATCATCATCTCACATGCTATATGTTTAAAATTACAAGTACCCATAAAAATTATTTCCACAAACAAAGATTTTAATTTGATCCCGTAAATTTCTTCAATGTTTTATTATTTACTTTACTTGCTATACTTAACAGCTAATTTGAAGATAATCATAAAAATGGATGAAAAATAGTGAATTTTAATTAATTAAAAAGTTAATTTATTAATCGATAATAATTAACCCTAAAAACAAAAGGTGAGTATGAAGTGTATCTCACACCATATTGAAAGAACATACATTGAGTCATTGACCCTTTTAAGAGAGTAACATCAAGAAATGTGGAATGGGGAGAAGACCTTTGTCTTCCTATTTTGTCTCCAACGTTATATATATATATATATATTACTTATGAGTCATATATTTATTTAAATGGTAAATTTTAGGATTATAAAGTAAATAGGAAAACACGTGGTGAGGTAAGGTAAGGTAAATAAATTAAGTTGAGGGAAATGAAAGAGTATAAAATGAAAGTGGGAAAAGAGAAAATATAATATGGGAGGGGGAAGGTGGGGTTTGATAATGTGCCCACAAATACCATCACCTCCTCAATTAAGATTTATCACGTGCTTTATTTCAATATATCGCACGTGTTGTTCTGACACCACAACAATCCCATCCCATGTCACTTTCCCGTGGATGTCGGCCAAACATTATCCTTCTCTTTCTTTTTCTTTCTTTTTATATATATATATATATTATTAATTCTACTAATTTTCTTCCATTAGTATTCCAATCATCCTTTTAATAAATGAATTTGCAACATAAAGTCAAAACTAATCATTTTAAAACAATCCATAAACACAATATTAAAGCATAAATATAAAACCCCACGTCCATTTTGTGGAAATATTAAATTACTTTAATCATATTGTTGATTAAAACGGTAAGAATATGTCTTATATATATATATAGATTTTTAAAAAATAACAAAAAAAATATAATAAAACTCATCACAAACCATTTTATAAATTTAAAACGGATGATTCTTTGATAGTTTTATAATTAATATAACTAATTTGGTCATATATAGAAAATTGAAGTTATGTTTTTTTAAATATTTTTGTGTATTTTTTCTATATAATATACTATTTTTTTTAGTTAAAACTTTTATTCCATCCACATATATACATACATATATTTGTTTATTTATATTTAGAGATACAAGGATGTCATTCTTAATATGCTCATGGGAAGTAATTTAAGATATTTGACTTTTTTTTGGAAAAAATATTTATGAAAATATGTTTGTTTAAAGTTAACTCTGATTTATTCCCATTATGGCTTTTTTTTTAATCTTCTTGTTCTCTATTTTTCTCTTTTAGGTTATTTTCTTTGTTGAATTTTTGGGTGTCTTTATTCTGGAGTACATGTTGATTAAGTTAACATTCAATATAGAGGAAGAAATAAACATTAAAAAGAAAAGGGAAAAGATAATAACTGGAATAAATCGTAATTAACTTTAACAAATTTGAATGAAACTTAGCAATAAATAGTAAATGATCTCAATAAGATTAGAAGATTAGTTTTTCTTTTTCGAAAAGATAAAATGTTGGGATTAAAAAAACTGCGAAAAGTGTTATAATTAAGAATAGCTTTTAAGTGTATTAAATAATTTTGGAAGCTTTTAATTCTATTTCTATTTATCACACTTGGATTTTGGAAGTAATTGATTAATTAATTTAATTGTCTCTAAGTGAGCAATAAAGTACATTATTATAAGAACCTTCGACGATCCAGTCGGTAAGATAAAAACAAATTAAGCTTTGTTTTAATTAGTTTGTAATTTTTTATTAGCATTAATTAGGTAATGTTGTAGTCTTTAAACATTAAAAATTAATATTGGTAGAGTAGGTGAATTCAACCTTTTACACATATGAAAAAATTTGTTAAATTAAGCTCAATATAATCTAATTTTTTTCCTCTAAAAACATTAATTAGAGTAAGGTTGAACAAAATATATATGAATGTAGTTATAATATCAATTATAAACTCTAAAAAAAATCCAATTATATCCAAAAATATTATAAGATAATCAATTAATATCAATTCAATAGAATTTCATTTTTATATTATTAAGGCATATATTACTTCTTTAAATGTGATCGTATAAACTATTCCTAAATCAAATTGATAGTAACAATAACATATTATAAATGATAATTTTACACCTTGATAGTTACTACTTTGTTCAACATCGAGATTTGGGATCAAAATTTTGCTCTTCTATTACTATTAAATTAACTTGTTTTGACAATTTGGTTTTGGATGGAACATGGTGAATTTAAATATATCTAATAATAAGAGATGATGTATATGTATATGCTCACTATCATTGGTACTGTGCTGATGTTGGAGACTAATGAAAGGAAGTAAGTATATGCCGACATGTCGAAAGTTGGGAAAAAAAGGAGTTCCCCTCCAACCTGACCCACTTCAAAGTTAAAACGACAATATTATTTCAAAACATCAAAACTTTTCTATTTCTGCTTTACCCTTTCAAACAAGAACAAACGGTCGCCCTTTTTCTGTTGGGTTTCGTCGAATCATTTACCATTAAAATATCCGAGTTCGACCCGATTGGATTCTTCCATTCGTCTTTACATTTCACGAGTTCTTTTTTCCCCTCCAAATCCCTTGAATAATGTACAAAGTCCAACAATTTTTTGTTGTGAACTTGTATCATTCACATTATTTTCTATGGTAATAATGGAAGAAAAGATGGTAGTCATCCGTACTCAACAAAAAGGTCCAATAATTTGATGTTTTTCCATTAATGTGTCCTACCACTGGACTTTAAAATCTATTGGTATTTTGGCTTTGATTAGTATTTCTATTATATCTTAAAAGAACCCATGTAACATAAAAGATAAACAGTAAATATTTTGTATCGATATTTACATTGTAAACGTCGGAACTATCTTTTTCTTGTGTGTGTTTGTCAGTTGAGTATAAGTTTTGATATAAAAGAGGTATTTTAACTTTTGTATTCTTCTTCCATTGTACGCTGTCAACTGCGTTGAAGTAGTAAGGCAACTTTTTCACGGCGCAGGAAACAAATAAAAGCCACTAGAATCTTTCTTCTAAATTATTTATTGATTTCATCACATGTGAATGTATATATGATTATATGTACTCCAACCCTTTTTTATAGGCACGTAGTTCCCTCTAACTTCTCCTATAAATATGTGCACTAATGAAGAGCCTTAAAATCCACCAAAACAGAAAAAAAAAAAAAAAAACAGAAAATATTCAATTTAATTCAGTTAGGTAAGAGATTAAAAGAAAGATAATGAATAGTAGTTGTCTGCAGAGTTGGCCGGAGCCGGTGGTGTGTGTGCAGTCGCTGGCAGAGAGTGGAATAAGTAAAATTCCGGGGAGGTACGTGAAGCCGCCGTCGCAGAGGCCAGATGGTGGGACGGTGAAGAAGATGAGGAATATTCCGGTGGTGGATATGGAGAAGGTGGAGAGTGGTGCGGCGGTGAAGGAAATGGCGGAAGCGTGTAGAGAATGGGGATTTTTTCAAATAATAAACCATGGGATAAGTGGTGAGATGATAGAATGTGTGAAGGAGAGTTGGAAGGAGTTTTTTAATCAGCCGTTGGATTTGAAGAATCAGTATGCAAATACTCCAGCGACCTATGAAGGATATGGAAGCCGGTTGGGGATTGAAAAAGGAGCCATTTTGGATTGGAGTGATTACTTTTTCTTAAATTTTTTGCCTTTGTCTCTCCGAAATCCAACTAAATGGCCTGCTTTTCCCTCTTCCTTCAAGTACGTTTTCATATTCTTCTCCTCCTTTTCTTCTGCTGTTTCTTCGTTACACCTCATGTTGTATCTGTTTCTGTCGAAACTCACTTAAGTATGTGTGTGTCCAATCATAAGCCATTTTCCATTTTATAACTGCAAAGTGATGCATCGAGAGATGAGTGCAACACTGACTGCTACTCCAAATAGAAGTCAGTTCCGTTGGCCATCGCTGGTTAAAGTGCAAAAGAAGAGAAGAAAATATTGTAGTTGATCAGCTAGCCATCAAGTTTTGAAAATACTTGGGTTATAGTTAATTAGGTTGCACATGTGCAACTATTTTTCAAGTGATAAAACTATTATTTGATGTGGTGCAATCTTTTTATGGTTAAAAGCTAAAGTGAAGCTCATTAGATAGATAAATAAAACTTTCTTTAAATTTTAGAGCACCACATTCATTAGATAGAGATAAATGAACTTTTTTTCATTGCAGTTTACAAGCCAACTGATTAAGGGAAAAACTTAGTTGCAACCTATCTATTTGCCAGCCTTGGTTTGACTTTGTGATAATTTTTTATTTTAAAAATATTTACAAAATTATTTCTTATCTACGTAAATAAGGTGGAAACTCGAGAAATTTTATACAAAAATTTGGTTTAGATTGACTTCAAATGGTATTTTTACCTTGGTTTCGTAGGTTTAATAATAGTTTGCTGATTTATTTAGTAAGTCATATTTTAACATATCAGAAACATATAACGTCTAAAAGTTTAATTTAAAGTTTCTATTTGTAGTGGGTTGTTTTGGAATATCATATGATATAACTTTACTTTAATCCATCAATTTACTTGGAATTTATGCTAATTAATAATGAATTGAAGAAGGGTTTATTATTTAATTATTTGGGCAGGAAAGTGATCGAAGAATATGGGGATGAGGTGGTGAAGGTATGTGCGAAATTAATGAAAGGATTATCAATGGGATTAGGGCTTGAAGAAGAGTATTTATTAAATGCATTTGGAGGAGAAAAAGGAATAGGTGGTTCCATGAGAGCAAATATGTATCCAAAATGCCCACAACCTGACTTGACTTTAGGGCTTTCCTCCCACTCGGACCCTGGTGGCATCACCATTCTCTTGGCTGACCATAACGTCCCCGGCCTCCAAGTTCTCAAGGGAAATGATTGGATCACTGTTGACCCTATCCCTAATGCCCTCATAGTTAACATTGGTGATCAAATTCAGGTTTGTTCTCTCACACATCTCACAATCTTCATAAATTATTATTGGTTTAAATATTATTCTTTCATAAATTGTAATATTGAATTGGACGTGGATCTCTCTTTAATTGACTCGTCTTCGGATTGGCTCGTTCGACCAATCTAAATAAAAGTCCAATCCAAAGTAACAATATATATTTTATATATAATACTCATAATACTTTTAAAATAAAATAAAAACTGCTTTTACAACTAATAAATAAATTTATTTTACACATGCATGAAGACTAAGTCTAGTAGTTTTTCTCATTTGATAAACTCTCGTAAATAAGATAGTAGAATGAATTATTAATGAAGTTTTTATCGAACCATAACAACCAAGTTCTAATTATAAACTATACATAACTCTGAAAAAGGATGATAGGTTATTTAATTTGCTATAGATCATACCTGTATGTATAAAATTAATATGTTTTTATGTTTTTGCTTTTTAATTAGGTGCTAAGCAATGGAATATATAAGAGTGTGAAGCATAGGGTGATGGTAAATCCAAACAAGGAAAGAGTTTCATTGGCTTTCTTCTACAACCCCAAAGGTGATTTGATAATTGAACCATCCAAGGAGCTTCTCACCAAAGAAAGACCATCCCTTTTTCCACCAATGACCTTTGATGAATATAGACTTTATATTAGGAAGAAGGGTATTTGTGGAACTTCAAAACATCAACAATAATACCCTAAATCAATTTAGTTATAATTAATGCTGTAATATTAGTTAATATGGTTAGTCTTTTCCCTTAATTATTCAAGTTATTGTATGTTCAAAACTTTTTTTCTTTTCTTTTTAATTTTGTGTTGTTTTTCTTTTCTTTTTTGGTTCTAATCTACCACTTTGTCATTGTGGATGTTAGAATTATCTATTCCCTTTCGTCTTGATCACAATTATAATATATTATCTATTTTGTCAATCAAACACAAGAGTTTGACTCCTCCAACATTCCCATGACTAAAATTACAAAACATATCATAATTCATGAATGTAATCATAAAGGAAACAAACAAAATCTCAATTTCTCTAGGTAAGGTTTGATTTGATATTGATTTGCTTTCTTATGTTTTGTTTTTACAAAAATATGATTATTTAAGTTCACCTTTTCAAATAGTAATAATAGTTATTAATAATAATAAGAGAAAAAAATATAGATTAAATCTATCATGGTTAATTATTTAAAGTTTAGTCAAAATGAATACAATTCAATTAGTATCAATAACTTCAAGATTAGTCTTCAATATTATTATATATGATTTTAGAAAAATAAATCGCACAGTTAGGTAGTTCAAATTTTTGTGAATTATTTCTATTTCAAAACTTGTAGATTTTTAAAAGAAAATTACCTAGGGCTGGGTCCTCAAATTTTAAAATTATGTTGATTTAACAGCTGTCTTAATTAAAAAGTTTAAAATACGTTATAAAGTGTTTTCAATTTTGTGTTCTTAAAAAAATTGATTTCTCTCCCAAATCATTAATTTAGTTAAGTAGCCTTTATATAATATATTGTTAATCAATCAAATTAAGAATAATAGCAAAACTGAGGTGTCAATTAAAGTAGTTTTCTTTTTTGTTTTGGTTTTTCTTAACCACTTTTTCCAACAATTAAAGTAGTGTTCTTTCTCACTTTTTCTTACAAATAGCTTATGTAGCATTAAACATAATATTGTTACACTTTATAATTAAAAGCTAACCACATTAAATTCAAATCTTACCCAAATTGATCTACATGGTCAATCAATGCATGCATATTTAAAACATGTGGCAAAATTTCAATTAAAAAAACGAATAGAAGATAGGACACTAGCTAGTTGTTGCATGTATTATTTGGGCATTCGAAAGTAATTTTGAAATTGTTAAAGTCATTTTTATCCATCTTCAAAATTATTGTAAAACGTTACTTTCACTATTGGTTTAAGTTGAACGAGTTTAGCTCAAAGAATCAAATGTTCAAGGTTGACCCAAGAGCAAAGTTCAATAAACCTCATACACTAATTGGGACGGGCTTGAGTCAGTCCAACGTCTTAAACATAGGCTCGAAGTTTAATATGTGGACCTTACTCAATTAGTAGAAATTGGATTGGATTTGAATTGACCCTCTAGACCGCACTCGCTCAACTCTTTGGCTCTTCGAACATACTGTATTAGTATTTTTAACCTATCCTCATCCCTTCTTCTTTTTTCTTAGAAATGCACCTCTGGTTACATTCATTTAAGTGCAACCCACTTAAGTAAAGAATTACAAATTGTCATATGCGATGAAAAAGGGTTTAAGAGGGAGGGTGACATCAAAAAAAATGAGACCAAACCCTAAGTTTTGCATTTGAGTCGGTTGAGTGAAAGTTTGTGTGGGTGCCACATAGAGAAGCCGTCAAAACGCACGTTTTGAATGCAACGAGGGTTCCCATTTTTGTAAGCCACAAAGTCCATTTCCACCCATTGGCTTACCCAAATTGACATACTCCATATTCAATTTTCAACCATCTTTTCTCCCCATATTCTTATGTACACTCATAAATCTATATCTATATATATATATGGATTAGTTGTACCAATTTTAGAGTTAATTAATTTATGCCATATTCAAATTTTATTTTAAAAATATTAGGAAGAACCTCTAATTCTATATATCCATTACACTTTTTGAATTTTCAAGAGTGGGTTAATATTTTGAATTATTTAGTTAGGTTATTTTTTAAATTGTTCAACACTCATTCTTACATGTGTGTAAACTTTCTTAAATATGTACCAAATTAACTAAAGAGATGACTAAATTTGATGTAGAGAGGATTTTTCAAAGATATCATAACATAAGAGTCTAAAATGATTTGCATGTGTAAAAGCTTGGAGCTTTAATTGACAATGAAAAATTATAAAAGCCTACACTTTAAAAAAAAATCAATTTTCAAATTGTTACAGTCATTAAATTAGGGTTATATCTTTCAAATATATACCTCCACTTATATGTAATACTTCTTTTGAAATTTGAATTAAGTTCGTCCCTTACTTCAATTTGTCCTACTTAAAAAAAATTATAATTTTCAAGTTCAGAATAATTTGAAATTGTATAAATACTTTTTTTTAAAAAAAAAAAATCAAAATATAAGAAGACATTATTTTATACCTACAGAGGGAGCGACGTGTTTAATTCAACAAAATGATATATGAATGTATTCATTGCAAATATAATTTTAGAAAATGTTGAATGCCGTTAGGCTAACATGTTAAAATATTTCAACATTCATGCATTATTTCACTTAAATATTATATTGATCAACTAGCTAGTATTTCATATATTCTATTAATTTGGATTGAATGAAGAAATTGAATACATTAGTTGTATTAATCTCTTGGACAAATTCAATACAAATTTTGAATGGCTTTCCATGAAAAATATTCAAATTAAGTCAAAAGTCAACTTTATATAACTTCGAAACTAAAATTTGATATACGAACTACCTTTCTTCCTTAACATAGCATTACTAATGCTATCGAAAATATATTAAGTACCAAATAATAGGGTGGGGAGGGGGGGTGGACCCATATTTTGGAAAAAGAAATAAAGTAGGAAAAATGAGACTAAATCACCAAAATCTCAATGCATGATTAATTTACTTTTATTCAAATATTTGTTTTACTTTGAAAGTTCTTTATGTAAGTACTTTTCCTATGCTTTTTTCAATTTTTGGTAGGGGAACACCAATTCAACTTTCTGCCTATCATCATTTTAAACATGCCCATTTATATATTTATTTTATCAAATGAAGAATGATATTATCCAATATTTGATAAAATAAAATAATATTGGTCAAAACATGTGTTACAACAACTAACCTAGCTAGGCTTCTTCTATCTCATGCATTACTTTTGGTTTCTTAAACAATCCATTATAAAACTAAGACTTACTACCATGTTACACATTTCCACTTACAATACAAAACTTTGGATATATTAATATATATGGTATTTTGCTTGGCAATAATGGAAAAGAAAATTAGTTTTTGACAAACTAACAAATATCTCAGCTTTCTATATATATATTTTTTTAATTTGGTTGGGAGAGAGATTAAATAGAGAAAAATGCATATAAAGAAAATTAAAATGTTAGAAAGAGACATAACTTAGAGAAGAAGAAAGCAAAGTTGTTGAGAAAGAGATATTAGAAAAAGAACAAAATGATTTCACAGCCAAAGAAATAATAAAGTCAATGCATGAAAGCAAGAGTATTGGAGAGTAATGGGAGGCTAATGCATAAGAAGGCATATGAGAAATGATATTTCAAAAATCAACAATCTACCTTTTTATATATATTTTTCTGGATTTAAACATACCTAACTCAAATTTAGAAATTGATTGCACCTTTTAAACAAAAGTTTGATAGAGTGGTTGTGTGATGGGAAAATTGGAATGAAAAGTACAACTTAGTCACTTAACAAGAAAAGACAAGTTTTGTACTTTTGTATTTTTCATTTTTAATTTTTTTAATTATTCTTTGCATTTTTTTTCCAATTTTGGTAGTAAAAACTTGTCAAATGGACTCAAAGTTAAAGTATATTGTATATTTTCAAAGAAATTTTTTTATTTTCATTCATAGTTTTCACTTTTTGTTCATATATTAAGATTACTAAAATGTTGATATATCTATATACATATATATTCAGTTACATGTAGGGCAAGTGTCCAATTGTTGTATGGAACAAAGTGGGTTCAGAAAACCTTCTCGTGAAGAGGAAAAAGATTCAATCTCTCAACCCCACAAATACTAAACTTTAAAAGAACGAGATCAAAGTTGGAAACTATTAGTAAATATTTGTGTAATATTGGGTCCAAACTCGATCATATGTGTAGTTATCTCTTTGAGTAATGTTATGAGCTAACATGTGGGGTGTCTATGCAGTTGGGCCAACCACGAAGCTCTAACATGTGGGCATAATCGGCTTGAATCATTATGAATATTTGGGCTTCATGAAGTTGGGCAACAGATTTTTTTTTGTTATATTTGTAAAGTTTTTTAAGTATTTGATGTATAATTGATTATTTTGAATCTAATTTCTATATTTGTAACTATTTTTAGAAAAATTGGCATAGATAGCAAATTTAGGGATTGGTGTTAAACAGTGGTAAGAAAACGAAAATATTAGGAATCAAAGAAGAATAAAAGAGGAGGGAAACGGGTGAAGAAGAAAGTGGAAGGAAGGTGGAGAGGAGATAAAAATGAAAGGAGAGCAGAGTTAAATTCTTTAAATTATTTTTTCAATTTAAAAATTCATACACATAATTCAAAATATTAAACGAGTATTATTTCAATAGCCTTTTTCTAACTTATTCTTAAAAATTTCGAGAATAAAAATGTATATTCTAAAGATTTTTAGATCAAACAACTCCCACAGGTGGTTCATCTTCTGTTGATGAAAGATTACACCCATACCATTTTTTCAGGCTCCACCAACCAATTTATTGGTCAGTATTTAGCAACGTATCCGATCCATTAACAAAATAATAATGACAATAATTAAAATAAATAAATTAAATAAATGTGTGTGTGTGTGTGTGTGTGTGGAGGGGTCCCTTTTTTTTTTTTTTTTATTGATAAGATGGATGGTTGTTTGGCTGATGAGCCGTACCTGTAGCTGGGGAAGAGCAATGTCCTGAAGCTGATGGCTGCTATTGCTGGACCCAAACACAGCCTTTTATACCACATGACTTCTTACTTAACACCTTCACTTTGTGGCCTTGAAAGTTGCCACATGGCTTTCATGGTTTCTTCTTCTTCTAACATATGACAATTTGAAATACAAGTAGAAGAGTGGATCATCAATTTCCATAACCTTTCAAGACATTGCTTGAGATAATCATCCTAATGTAAACGATATATATACCACCATAATTAAATAAAGTGATATAGTTGAGACTCTTGAGAGAGGTCAACCTTCAGGATCCAACATACCCATGAGAATGTAAACATGTTAACTACAAATTCGTACATACATTAAGAAATAATGTTACTATGCTCCATTAGTCAATTTCTTAAATCACCAGGGGTTCGTACTTTTCGGCCATTTGTCTGCCTTTTAGTTTCTACTGTCTGCCTTTCTTCATGCTGCAAGAAGGACATTTATATTGTTTGATACTATCAGCCTTGGCAGGAGTTATCCTTACGCACTTTCCATGGTACCACCTTTCGCAGATGTCACAGCCGATCCAGAACTCATCTGCACTGTAATTTTCACCACAGCTACCACAGAGGGTTTCACTGTGTTCATCGACATCCTCCTCGCAACTCTGTTCGGCAAGTTTTGGGTTGCTTTTCACCTGCCCATCATTGGATCTCTACAATAGAAACTTATCAAGTTAATAGAGGCTCAGAAGCTTTAAAAAGTTTGTTAACTACTCCAAATGCTTTAAGAAGACATGATAGCAATATGTCAAGTTAATGGGAAGTTCTTCTGCCCAAAATTTGTTTAGACAATGGTATGACAATCAAGAACGAACAAAGATTATGTTGTCCAATCTCCTCCCCAGAATTCAATGAACCAAACCCCAGGAGAAAATTATACATAGAAAGTTGAATTGTGAATTATCAAAAAACATGATCAAATAAATAAACCTTAGAGCTTCCTTGTGATCTACTTCCACTGTCTACACTAGGCTTCTCTTTGACAGGCTTCCGTTCTGTCACAACTTCAAATACAGTGGGAAGATCATTCATCAAGCTAAATAAACGCTTTCTGTCATTATATGGTTGTAAGATGGAAAAAGTTAGTTCATGGTTTTACGGAAAACATCATTATGTAATCACATTAAATAAACAGTTAAGTAGATCTTCATCCTTCTAAAACCACAATTACTCAAACAGTAACAATGTTATTGAAGGTAAATCAACCACAATAAGCTGAGAAACAAAAGAAAGTTGTGTGGGCAACAGTTGGTTATGGACTTATCACCTATATGTCAGAAAGAGTATTTGCAAATGATGCAAGAAGAAACATTAGAAATGAAAATTGGCATTACCTATAAAAGTTCACATAAATGCAGAATTAAAAAAAAAAATCATTTAATTTAACAGAACCTCCCTAACTTATAGCCCGCAAGCAGAAAATCGAAAGTGGAACAGTTTACCTTTCGTTTCGATTAAGCCTTGCTCCAAAGTAGAAAGCCACAGAGAGCAACCAGGAATCACTATGTACAGCAACAAGAGATAGCCAATCTTTTCTGTTCATGCCATCTCTAGCGAAGTTAATTCCAAGGGCAGGCTCAGGAAGCTCCGGTGGAACCTCTTCTACTGGAAGAACCACTTCCCATGTTTCATTAGGATGTCCATATAGACACAAATTTTCCTTATCTGAAAATGTAGTAATCAAAGTTAAAAATATATGAGAAGCATCTAAAACAATGGTAAATCCGTGCTCTCACATAAGAAATGAAATAGAAAACCGATCCATGCATTGTGGTACACACCAGTTACTGCCTAATTAAGATAACGTAAGTGTATGTAAAAAAAAATCCAGGATCTCGATGCAAGATCATAAAAGTTAAACTTCGAACTAAAGAAACAAACATTCAGTCTGAAGCATCTGCCAATCCTATGTAATTAAACGAGATTACGACATAATATCTATACTCATTATGCATCAAATGCTCGTTAAATTCGCCCAAAATTTGACATTTAGCTAAAAAAGAAACAGTAAATATCATTTTTTTAAAAAAAAATTATCTAGAAAGAAACGGCGCAGAATTCTAAAAATTGAACTTCAAATTCAAGAAACAGACAATTAATCTGAAGCAATTCCCAAAACTATGTAATATAAGTGATAAGTAAACAATATCTAAACTCGCTATGCATCAAAAGCTCGTTAAACTCGTAAAAAATTTGACATTTAGCGATACAAAAATGAAAACTAGGCATAATTTAGAAGGACCCATCACCTGGATCACAAAGGCCGTAGAATTCATCAACATCTGAGAAAAAGAAGAAGAAGAAGAAGAAGAAGAAGAAAAGGAAAATCAGTGATGCAGATGATGTTATAAGGAAAAAAGAGAAAATAGAGAGAAGGGAGGGAGAAAAAGACCGTGAGCAAGGGCGCGAACAAGAGCGGCACGACGAGCAGTGTAATCTTTGAAAATTTCTTCGACGGTTTTGGGAGTGGTGGAAGGAATTTCCATGGGGGAAAGAGAAAATCAGGAGATCTGAAGAGAAGAGAAGGAAGGAGAAGAAGGAGAAGGAGTAATGCTAATGCATGAGTTTTGGAAAGAAGAGAGCGTAAGAGACAGAGATCCATCATGTTTGTAAAACGTCAACACCGCAAACCGGAGGTTGGAATCTACATTGACGTTAACCAATATTACTAATTACTATTCTCACTCCTTAACTTTTTATTTCCCCAACCTCCTCAACCACTCCTTTTTCTATTTTCTTTTTTAATCTATTTATCCATTTTCACTTTCTTTAAATCATTATTGTTTTTTTTTATATATTTTTTGAGACACATTTGTTTGATGATTAACTAGAAAGAAAGAAAACCGTACATATTTTTATTATTTACTTCTTAAAATTAAATTTTGCTGACTTTTTAAACTTTTATTTAATTATCGATTTCGAACCATGATTGATATTAAACTTGAAATAGATAATGATTACAAATTTAATCAAGATATATAGTTCTGCGGTGATACTAAATAAGTATATAGCAAATTAGCAGAAAATTGCACCAGTTTTTTAATTTACATTAGTAGATCTTTTAGATTTATTTTCAAATCTGTCGTGGATAAAACTAGAAAAAAGGGAATATGAGATCCAAAATTAACATGATGAATTACCATAATTTTTCAACCTGAGCAAACGTCAATATAGAAAGCTTAGAATGAATTTCCGCCGTTATCTTAATATGCCAATATTCTATGCTTCCTTAGAACATATTACAAACAAGAGGGAAGGTTATCAATGCTTTCTATATTATATTGTAAAAGCTATATTATAAAAAACCATCCTTCAACTTAACTTTATGTTCCAAATATCTGTATTTTTTTAAAAAAATTGCAATATCACCCACTACTTATCTCTGAACTATCCATAGAAAAGAAAGTCTTTTAAAAAATTTAATGGAAATTAAGGAAAGATATGGTTAATGACCTGAATAGTGTGATGCGGTGATCCAAATTCTTGTCAGAGATTTCTTTCACACTATTCTAACACTAATTTTCATATGAAATTCTAAAGAATTTCTACTGAAAATCCACGAGTATAAAACTACTAAAAGAAAAGGAGAAAACCAATCCAGAAGAGAAGAACCAGAACTATGAAAAACCATAACAAATGATGTAGCAGCTTCCACGTCATGAATGTCTACATCCACTGATGATCAGACTGCCAGAAGCGATGTTTTTGCTAATTGTTGTTGGGAGGGGACATGGAAGTATGATAGTAGTTATCCAGCTCGGATTCATAAATTGCATTTGTGAAGAAATGAAACATTCAATTTCAAGCTACTAAACTCAGTATCTCGTTCATTTTGTTGCATCCAACAAAACACTATTTACTTCTTACAATACCCTAGAAGAAAAAAGAAATACATATGTGTGTGTATATACGACGAGTAAAATGAGTTACCATCTTTTATGAAGAGGTTAATAACTGATTGATCCCCATTTTTTGCTCTGACGTCAGTTTGATGGGGAACTTAATGTTGAACTTGATTCTCAAATTCCCATTTCTTGAAGGTTCCTTGGGAATTGGCATCCCTTCTCCCACAACTACTTCTTCATAACTGGGCCCAACGACCGAATCAATCGAAATCGTTAGGTTTCGACCACCAAGAGTTGTTAGATGCAGAGTGTATCCTGTTAGAGCTTCAACCAGAGTGATATCTTGGGTGGCAATAAGATCGTTGCCATCCCTTTTGAAAACTCTGTGAGGGATTTCATCAAGGGTAAGCACAAGCTTTGAGGGTATTACTCTCGAATGTGGATCTCCTAATTCTGGAAATGTAATTTTAGTTCCCTTCTTCCATCCAGGCCTGATGTTCACTGTTATGATTTTATCCACCGTAGTAGGTCTCCTGTACATAATAGCATCTTACAATTATAGCAAAAACAAAATTAAGTTATTACAGTGTCTAATTATGAACACTGAAAGCTCCTGCCTAATTGATACAGAGAGAGGTTACCAACTTCACACACATAGGTCATAACTCATAAGACAAGAAATATGATCCCACAAGAACTTTAGGACTTGGCCTAATCCCAAAGGTCCTTTAGTTTTTCCCATTTTCAAAAAGTCCAAAGAGCAGGGGGGGCCTTAAGCCAATAGGCCATGTCGATTTCAAAGAGAAGCCAAGTTTAAATTGAAGAGATGAATTTAGCTTGCTTTCTGAACAAATGGCCTCCAAGGTGAAAGTAAAGGATATAGTCTGCGCTTAGCCAAATTCCATGAAAATTATGTCCCAAAACTAAGGGGCCAACTTCTAGTGAAAAGGAAGACAGTCTTAAGTCTTTACTTCGGCCTTACAAGTTACAAATGATAAAGTATTAGGCAGACAACTTAGTTAACTAGTATACGTTGGAATTCTCTTTTGGATAGTAGAGTTGTTTTTACTCCCATCAGACGCTTCCACATGAAAACGTTGAACTTTCTTGGAAAAAATTTCCTAACCCATTCGCACAAGCTGGGACAAAATTTTAAGAAGCAAGGAAAAGGAAAGCATTAAAAGTGACTTTCATTTTCATTTTAGGCAAGTAAGTTTAATTTTATCGAAAGAAAGTAGAAGGTTATCCATGCAAAGTTTTCAAATAATTGATTGAGCACCCTCTTCTCCATTCAGAACTTTGAGACCATTGACAAGGGTATAGAGTATAAACCATCCCAATCACAAGAAAACAAAAATAGCATCAGAATAAAAAGTCAATCTTCATCTAAAACTGGGGAACTGGGTTTAATTACACTACAAATAAATGAGAGCTGAAAAAAGTCTTGCAGTGACTAACCCAGTATTATCGATGGCATCCCTAGCAATCTTCATCTTCTTCACACAACCCATGTATAGTTCTTCTAAACTACACAGCAAAGCCTTCTCTATTGTAGCACCTTTCCTCATATAATTGGAGCCCAGACCAACTCCATGTCTAAGGGAGGGAGATATATTATCACCTAACAAACCATCTGAAAAACTATAAGCAGCAGCACGAGAGTCAGCCATGTGTTCCATCCCTCCAAAAGGGTTCGGAAAACCAAACAACCCCATAAACAAATCATTGGAACCACTTTTTACATCAAAGGAAAACCCAGTCGACGAAGCATGTCTGGTACGGCTACTACAAGAACCACTTGGCGATGGCGTTCCCATCTTCAAGTTTAAACCCTCCTCTCCTAACTGATCATACACAGCTCGTCTTTGAGGATCACTCAAAACCTAATTACAGACAGAATTAATAGAAACAATTAAACAACAACAATGAAGTGTCATTGAGATCAATGCAAAATTTATACAGAAACCGAAGAGAAGATCCCGTATCTTACATAATAAGCTTCTGAAATTTTCTTGAATTTGGCTTCGGCATCGCTTTTGTTCTCAGGATTCTTATCTGGATGCCACTTCATGGCGAGCTTCCTGTACACTTTCTTCAAGTCCTCGTCGTTAGCATTACGATCAACCTGAAGAATCTTGTAGTAATCAACGCCCATTCTTCCGTCGTCTTCTTCTGTTTTCTCTTACGCCTCGGCAATTTGGTACGCTCAACTCTCTGCTTGTGTGTTGAAATAATTTACATGATATATGTCACTTTGTCAGGGAGAATATTATGCAAACTAGCCTATATTTTTTGAAAACTAGTCTTACAATATTTAGACTTTTTGGAATAATATCCCTTATCAGTTATCTAAAAGACTACTGCTAAATAGAAAATGAAGATTTTTTCAGAGAATATTGACATATTAAGGGAAATCAGGGATTGATAATTGATATTATTGTTCACAACTATATTAGACCGTTAAGATTCTCTCCCAACATCAACAAAATATTGGATTTTTTTTATATTTATAATTTAAAACTTCGTAAAATATATTTTATCGCATGATTTAGTTGCGGAAACTAAAATCTTAAATTATTTAGGATGTGTTTTGTTTTAGAATCAAATCAAACTTTATTGCACTGTTTAACCAATCATGTTTAGATAATTTATTAATCATAATTAAAATTACTAACATAATTAAACTCAGTTTCTAAATTTAATAATTGACAGAAACAATTTTATATTTTTTAACTAAAAAAAAAAAGCATTATAATGTAGAACTAGAACGGTGTAACTGTGTAACAGCGAGCGACAAATGAGGGTGTCAGTGGGCGTAACAGAACTATGGCCCAAATTCTAATCAAATTTGTCCAGCCCATTTTCTCATCCCTTGCGATGTAATTGTCAATGGGCCTACTCGGTCTGGCCCAAATCCCGGTCCACGGCAGTCTAATAAGAGACTTATGTTTCTGTTTTACATTATTTACAACCATGTCTAACTTTCTTCCATAATCACAATTACAATTTAGACCATAACTGAAAAATTAATATTGATTATTCTTCAAACATTTTAAAATAATTAAGATGGTTTACCAATAAATTTATGTAGTATTGTAATAAAAGCTGGAGTAGGGATTTGAACTCGATACCTCTTGTCCAAATGAAGATATAAGTGTCAATTGAGCTAAGTTCATATTGGTTTTTCAAAAAGACTTGAGATCTATCATATTCCAAAATCCTAATCCATTATCTTTTTTTCTAAAATTTTTTCTTTTTTTCGAATTTGTGGTTTTTGGATACCATTTTTACTAATTCGTTTTTTTTTCTAGTTTGGTTATTTTTTATGTGTGTTAGATGTATTGTTCTTCTTATGCTTTTTTTGTTTCTTTGGAATATTTCATTTTTACTATTTTTGTTTTTTTTTTTTTTTGTTTTTTGAGAATATACAGCAAGTACTATTTAGTTCACACAAACAGTACCTAGATATACATTAAAACAAAAATAGTATTACTACATACAACAAGTACATCATGGTATGTTATAACCTATATATCATGACATATAGAAACATATTATAAATGATAGGGTGTATATAAAATAAATTTTGAAAATATATTTAAGGATAGAGCACATTTAACTTGTCAAATTGAAAAAAAGAAAAAGATTAAAAGAAAAAAAAAGTATTCTAACTATCTTTATAAGAAACTAAATGTAGGTTGATTTTCAACCATGTGAAATTCAAATGGTAATAATAATATAAATGTTAAAACTTCCAAATTTATGATTAAAAAGAATTAATTATTTAACTAATTCTGATAAAGAAACCTCATAAGCTCAACGAATGAAATTCGATACAGTTTCTCTAATTTTCAAGTTAAGTTAATGTTTTAAATTCAAAACACACACGATTATAAAAATAAACGATTGCTGATGTCAAATAACGAAATTACTTATCAATTAAGACATCTAATCAAAACAAAATAAATAATAATAATAATTTAGAAAGTAAGTATTTAATAATTTAGAACGATAGAAAATGTTAAAACATTAGATGGGGTCACGGATACCATCCCGTCAGATTTGACGGCGATGTGAAGGAGGGTTAGTTTATGAACCATTAAATAAAAATATTTTAATATGTCCATTTTACAAAAAATACATTATTTATTTTCTTATCAATAAATTGGGATTGGAATAAATCACAGCTTTCTTTGGCTACAATAAAGGGATAATTATTAATTAAGCTATTTTAAGACAAGAAAAGTAAGAAGTAGGCCTTCAAGGCGAACCAAGGCGGCAAAAAGCCACCGGCCACCATCACCGCCACATTTCCGTCCGCCACAGAATTTTCCAACTGCTTTGTCGCATTTACTTTTTTTTAATTCTTCTCGATCGTTGAAAATGATTGAGAGAGAGAGAAGCAGAGTCTTGTATTCTTCCTGTTGATTCGTTGAATTTGAGTCAATTTTTGGGGATCTCTCCCTCTGTTTCTTCGATTCACGGTGGATATGGAGCAGATAGGTCAAACGGAGGTTTGTGCTCCGAGGTCTCTGCAAGTATGGCAAGCTTTCATGGATTGGCTCTCTTTCTTTTTTCATGTTATTGTTCAGATCGTGCGCGGTGCTCCTTCTTTGCCTCAGATTTTGTCCTACATCGGTTTTAGATTTCCTCTTCTTCCTTCATCTGCGCCATCTTTTAAACCCTTGCCTGCTGCTGAGCTTCCTCTTCATCAGTTTTCAACAAAGAAAATTAGCTCTCTTAGTGATTTGGATGATGGTGGAGGTCAAGATCGCCCTCTGGAAAAAGTTACGGTAATGGTCGTCGCGTTTTCTTCTTTTCTTCTATATTTTTTAAGAAAACCTGAGGCTAAATTTATGTTTGAGGACATAATAAAAGCAGTGAACACTAGGAGCTGGCTCCATTTCAGTTTGCGATTGACTGATTTTCTGGATAGTTTAGCTGTCTTGTGTATGTGATTTCAATGTATAGCTGTTATGTTGAATTGAATTCTTATTTCCGTTGGTTATGAGCTTCTCCCGTATTTATTTGGCTATCATTGCTATCTTTATCCGAAGAACTATTGTTATAATGTTAAGAATGTACTTATGTACCAAGGTTACTATACAGTTTATGCATTTAATGCTTTAATTGCTCATTCAGGTTGTTCTTGATTTGGATGAAACATTGGTTTGTGCATACGAAACATCCAGTTTGCCGGCCGTTTTTCGCACTCAAGCAACAGAAGCTGGTTTGAATTGGTTTGAGCTGGAATGTGTATCCTCGGACAAGGTAACGCTGGAGATCTCTCTTTCAAGCCTACAGCCTTTCTAATTTTTCTTTGAAATATATAGTTTATCGATTAATTTTGGTAGTTCTACTGAAGGAAATTGAAGGAAAGCCGAAGATCAGTTATGTGACTGTGTTCGAACGTCCTGGATTGCATGAGTTCTTGAGCCAGGCTGCTGAATTTGCTGATCTTATTTTATTTACTGCTGGTCTTGAAGGTGTGGCATTGATTTATCAGTATCTTTTGCAACATTTCTCTTGTTATTCTATTGTCATATGCGGTTTCTTATGGACGTACAGGTTATGCTAAACCACTGGTTGACAGAATAGATACAGAGGGAAGATTTAGCCATCGACTTTATCGACCATCAACAGTTAGCACGTAAGCGTTTCTTCATATTCTCAGGATAAATATCTTCGGTGTAGTTTATGATTTACCTCTTTTGAGTTTGGAGTCTGAGATTACTCTTTGCCTGGAATAGAACTTAGTCAAGCAAGCATTTCCATTGACGACAGATTTTGTGTTTTAAGGCTTTGTACATGTTTTTGACTTTTAGTTATCGAAGAGGATATTGAATTGAAGAATACATATTTAGATTCAAGATTTATTAATTCTTTGCACCATCTTTTCATCTGTTCTTGTTGTTAGAGTGTATATGGAATTGATGACTATCAATTTAGAATTTTAAGGGTTTTTCTTCTTCTTGTTCAATTTTTTAAATCTTCAAATTGCAGAGAATACAGAGAACACGTAAAAGATTTATCCTGTATACAGAGAGATCTCTCAAGAGTTGTTATTATCGACAACAACCCTTTTAGTTTCTTGCTGCAACCAACGAATGGAATCCCATGCCTTCCATTCTCTCCAGCACAGCCTGCTGATAATCAGGTAGGAGGCTTCTCTTCCGACAACTACTGTCTTAACAGAATTTGGATGGTCTATTCCATTAGATACTCACTTACCCTTTGTTCCATTTTGTGTCTTCAGCTTTTAGAGGTTCTCCTCCCTCTCCTCAAACACCTCGCCCTGGAAAAAGATGTCAGACCCATTCTGTATGAAAGATTTCACATGCCTGAATGGTTTCAGATCCATGGAATTCCTTAGAATGAGAAGTGCAAGAAAAACAGTAGCTACCATGTTGATTGAAGCATGCTATTAAGCCAGTCTGCGCATTCTTTCCATTTAGAACTTTAGGATATCGAGTAAGAAGAAATTCACAAGATATATTCACAATGTATGTTATATCCACCTTAGGTTAATGTATCGATTCAGCAAAACTGCAATCATTTAAAGAAGTGTACTCTTGAATCTTAATTCTTTTGTATAATTACACTTTAGGACGTCACAAGGTAATCAGATGTATTAGTAGAGTTTTGTTATCCAAGTGTAAGTCTTCGGTTTCAGCTTCAATTGAGCTCCTTTGAAAACTTAGTACCACATGCATGTTTACTTGATAGTTTCTATCTAATACAGGAAGAGCTTCAGATATGGTAAACCCGAAGACCAAATAACAACTTCTCCTGGGCTTCTTCATGGAAAGGAGAAGGCCCATAAACGGTTTTCATGGAGAAAAACAAGGGCCTGTTTGTTTGGTTTTCTTTTTAAACAGAACAGAAGTGACAGCGATGACTCATTTTGATGAGTAACAGAGAAGTTGCCATTTGGCATTGGATAAGTTGAGACTGTAAAGAGGGAAGCGATGGCGGTGCAGCTCAGCTATCTTTACGGTGTACCAATAAGGCAAAGACCACTGCTGCTGTCACCACTCACAAGGCGGAGGACCGCCGTATCTCAGGTGAGAGCTGTGGCAAAAAATGCTCAAGAGCTGCTGAAATCCGGCGAGGTTGAGGCAATTAGGCCAAAGGAAGCAGCAACAGCCATAGATTCCGAGGGGTTTAAGCTTTTGGACATAAGGCCGGCATGGGAGTGGGAGAAAGCTAGAGTGAAAGAGTCGGTGCATGTGGCGCTGTTTGTGAAGGATGAGGATTATGGTCCTATTGGTCTTTTGAAGAAATGGGTGCATTTTGGTTACATTGGACTGTGGACTGGCCAAAACTTGACGACCTTGAATCCTGATTTTATTAAGGAAGTGGAAGCGGCTGTTCCTGATAAGAACACGAAGCTCCTTGTGGCTTGTGGGGAAGGACTAAGGTGAGATTTTTAGTTTTCTTTTTGCTATTCAGTTCGCTTTTAGTGGTTACTTTCTTGTGGCCGCCATCATTTCTTTGGCTAATTCCCTTCCCTTCCTATCAAGCATCGATCTCGGATGGAAAATCTGCTTTGATGGACAATTTTTTTGAAGGCCCATTTAAAAGTTTGACCCAATTTTAAAAAATTAAAATTTCTTTTTACTTTTTCTTTTTTTAAAACACTACGCTCACGTCATTGCTAGTGAAATGGCTAAACCAACCATAGATGCTCGGCAGCTCGTGTGATGGCTTCACACCTTACACCTTGGTTCTTGCTCCTCCCCTTTGATTCTCAATCTCGGGGTCTTCCTCCAATTTTTACCTCATTCCTTCTCCAATTTGCAACTTTTTTATATTAAAAAAAATCATAATCTGTAATTTGGAGCAAGAATCGATGATAGGGGGAGAGCATCCAGGTAGCAAGAGTGAGAATTGAGAAGGGTTGAGCATAGGGGAAGCCAATTGTCGTAGGATGGAGGAGCCAGAGACATGCACTTATGGTTGTTTTGGTAATATCCCCAACAATGACGCAAGCAGAATGGCCCAAAATAAAACTTGGTTTTCCAAACAGGTCTTATGTACAAAAAGTAGGGGGCTCTATTTCGTTCTTTCTATCTTGACCTTTATGTCAGGTTGATTTTGTTTTTGCTGATAAGATTTCGAAGCTTAAATGTTCAATTTTAATTTTGCATAAAGAAAAGTTACTTTAGAAAATGTAAAGTTAGAATAAGAATTTTGGGAAAGACGCCATTTTGCCTTTACTCTCTAATTTCAAATAGTGTTCGTCAGGCATCTTGAAGTTTCCACATTCTTTTAAATAAATAGATAAACAACAAGTTATTAGTTTTGGGTCCGTAAATGTTTGATTTTGTAATTATTAAATTCTTGACCTATTCAACATTTTTAAAATTCAGTCCTATAGGCTACACTTATCTCACATGACGTATAACATTTGTACAGTAGATCAATTAATTTGTTGACAGAAATATTCTCATATTCATTTAGCAAATGTGTATGATCTAGTGTATGGCAGTCAATTATGAAAACAATATATTGACGTGTTATAAACAATATAACCTTACAATACAACAATGGTACAAAATAGTGCAACCTTAAACAAGTCAATCGTACCTAATATATAAATGTATTAATAGTTAATCTCAAAGATTCCATCATCATGCAGAGAATTTAAAACTTGTGTGAAATGAATTTATAATTATTACAAAAATTCCTAGAAAGAAATAAGAAACACTTTGAAGCATGTTGAAGAAGTTGGAAGGCATAGGTTTGCTCATTTTGGTACAAGAAGTGTGTACTTGTATATCCATCTTTTCTTAAAACATTTCTTTTACATCTTATTAACTCTTGCTTTTCTTACACCTTACTAACTTCGGCCTCTTAGTTCATAACTCTTGACCCAAACATCTCATTCTGAGATATCCTTTTTATTACATCTATACAATTACTAGATTATTTGTTACTATATGTTTGGCAGATGGATAAATTTTAAAAGAATTAAAATATATCACAAATTTATGTGGCTTAGGATCTTTTTTTTATTTTTTTTAATGACATTTATGTGCCTTAGTTGAAACCTAGACTTTCTTAAAACTATTTATTAAGCACAAGATTGAAAAGTTGAAGATCTGTCGGAGACTAGTTGTGACCTTTTTGAAACAAGTTTACATGCTTCTCTATGAATTCTCTACCTCTAAAACTAAAATGATAGCCAACTAAAATGGTGAGATATATTGTAATGTAAAGGTTGGAATGTTTTAGGCTATAAAAAAATGGTCCAAAAGACTTCTTGCCGACTGCACATTTAACCAAAATTCTTGTTGGTTTGATGTCTTGCCTTCGTTTCCCAAGTTCAGGTCTTTGATCGCAGTTTCAAAGTTACACAAAGAAGGTTACAAGAACTTGGGATGGCTGGCCGGAGGCTTCAATCGTACTGATGAGACCGACTTCCCGTCGGTTGAAGGGCCCGAGAAACTACAATATGCAACAATCGGAGGAGTTTCTTACTACTTCCTCCAATTGCTTATCCTTTTGCAAGCTGTGGGTAAAAACAACTGAGTCCATTTCTTACACTGTTTGTATCCGAAACTAAATAGCTTCAAGCAAGTTAATGGATTGTATGGAGAGATTTGTTGTAATAATCTTGAGAAATCCAATACATTCAAAGGTGTGAAAACTCCACCAGAAATTAAACACAAAGGATTTTAATCTAACATTATAGTTCAAGAGCCATAAAGAAGGGAGTTGAAAGCAATTCAATCCAAACAGGAAATTAAATTCCTTATAACCTATATATGTTTAGACTGTAAATTGCTAGAAACTATAGCTTCCCAGATCCAAAGAAAAGGGATTAGAAATTGTTATACCATCACAAGCAGAGTCGCCGGATAAGGATGGTCTACTCCGATCTGTTGGCGAACCTTTCAACCTTTTCGTTCAAGTTCAGTCCGACCATAGCCTCACCGAGCCCACAGCTCACTTCCGCCAGCACCTCCGGATCGTTGTAATGAGTAACAGCCTGCACAATCGCTCTGGCTCGCCTCGCTGGGTCGCCGCTCTTGAACACACCGGAGCCGACGAATACACCGTCACAACCGAGCTGCATCATCAGCGCTGCATCTGCCGGCGTGGCCACACCACCAGCGGCAAATTGAACAACCGGAAGCCTGCCGAGCTGCTTCGTCTGTAGCACCAAATCATATGGCGCAGCGATCTTCTTGGCAAAGGTAAAGACCTCATCGTCGTCCATGTTCCTCAACAACCTGATATCCCCCATCACGGACCGCACGTGCCGCACAGCCTCAATGATATTGCCGGTACCGGCCTCACCCTTGGTTCTGATCATTGCCGCCCCTTCACGAATACGCCGCAGCGCCTCACCGAGGTTACGGCAGCCACAAACAAAAGGAATGCGGAAGTTGTGCTTGTTGATGTGGTTTTCTTCATCAGCGAGAGTAAGAACTTCGCTCTCATCCACATAATCAATACCAATGGCCTCAAGAATCTGAGCTTCAACGAAATGACCGATTCGAGCCTTCGCCATGACCGGAATCGTAACAGCTTGTTTGATTTCCTTGATGAGTTGAGGGTCACTCATTCTGGCAACACCGCCTTGGGCTCGGATGTCTGCAGGAACTCTTTCGAGAGCCATGACAGCGCAAGCTCCAGCCTCTTCAGCGACACGAGCCTGCTCGGCGTTAACGACGTCCATAATTACACCGCCGCGGAGCATTTGAGCCAATCCAACTTTCACAGAGAAGGGGGATTGTTTCGTCTCCGTGAGAGCTCCGTTACCGTACACCGCTACAACACCAGATCCTGCCATTGTCGCCGGAAAAAGAAGCGAAGAATATGGCGGCGTATGAGAAAATAAAAGGTGAAAGAAGAAGCAGCCGCAGTGGAAAGGCTAAAGAAAGAAGAAGGAAGTGACGAGAAATTGAGGCAGAGAGAGGCGGTTTAAGTAAAGGATGTTCTCGAATGATCCTATCGAGAAGAGTTGCGTGGACCACACGTCAATCCCACGCGCGTGGAAAGGAACCAAGTGGGGGCCCACTGAGTCGTTTATCGTTGTAAAAAAGTATTCGAATCCAACGGTTGTAAGGGAGCGATCAGGAAGCGTTACAATGGACGTGGTTTCCATGTTTACTTGCTACAATTGAAACCACGCATTTTGATATCTGAAGGCCTCGTTTTGCGCACTTTAGAGCTTTGATACGTGGCGCCTCTTGGTTCGATGGCTTCTTTTTCAATTTCTTTTATTTCTTTTTTTATTTATCAAAATTATATAAAAATAGGTCATTTACATAAAATATTTTGGAACAAAATATAAACTATTTACATTCTATACAGTAAAAAGAAAAAAAAAACCTTGCTCTTCTGTTAAAATGATTTATGATGATCTCAAACGAGTTCTTAACTCAATTTATGTAATATTATTGTTGAATATAATTTGAGTGAATCGAGCTGGGAAGTTGCTAAATGGGTAAGTTGTGAATTGGCTTAAGTTTCCTTCTTCGTCAACAAGATTAGGGCTTTAGGCAGAAAAATTTTGTTTTCTTTTTCTCGTGTTTGTCGGTTTCACAAACACTCGTGTGAGAAAAAACTTTTAGAAAAATATATCTCTTCTATTTTCTCTTTTCTTCATCACGTAAGATTCTCTAGTTTCATATCTTGTGACATGGTTCATTAGTTTTGTTTGTCTAAATTCGAAACAAAAATATCAAAGTGGACATAACTCAATTGATATATTATTTACTCACTTCTTTTATACCAGAAGTAACGATACAAAGACCCGTGAAAAAACTAAATCATACATTGCATCATTATTCCTTCCTTTCTTTACCCAACAAATGGACGATTAAAATAACAGAAGAAACAAAAAGGGAATTGCAAACCAATTCTCATTCTTACAACTGCAAACATTTGCAAACTACCAAAGCAATATCACGCTTATCCTTATATTTAAGGATTCCCACGTTTTTTTCCCCTTTTTTGGCTTTGTATTAATTTGTAAACTTATCCACCTCTTTTTTTTATTTTTTTGGCTTTATTCTTCTTCGTCTTTTTTGTTTCTCATACTTATATTCAAGAGGACAATCAATGAAACCAAATTGAGGGAAAAAACTAGATATGTTTAGCTATATATTTGTAGCTTTTGGATTCCCAAACATAGATATGAAAAAAGAATATGATTTTCTAGTTTTAAATTTATTGGTAGGAATAATGTGACATACAAAATGAAGGAATACCTACTACTAGTGTGGTACTTATCATTTAATTAATGCTTAAGTGTGGAAGTATAGAGTTTTAGGATGGCGAGCAAACTAGTTTTCAATGGAGCTATATAAAACCTAGTGTTACATATCTATTTTATTTTTTAAAAAATATAATTTAGGATTTTATCGTTCCTTTTAGAAATATAACTTTCAAGAGCTAGATCAGATCAAGTGACGCATCAGATAAGGACTTACCTAGAATAGACTCTCAATAATAAGAATAAAGTAAGTTGGTCTCAGCCTTTGTCTCTAAAGGCAAGTCAGACAATTTAGGCTAAGGTGACCCAATTTATTTGTCCTTTCTTCTTCGACGTTTTTCTATAAAATAGGTAAAGCCTCAAGCTCGTTTCCTACGCACGTACTTCGCTCACTCTTCATTTGCAATTCTCTTAGGACCTATTTTATCCTTGTTTTAGATTCGCTTGAATAATTAAACTACTTTTAGATTTGATTTTTCTTACGAGACCAAAATTATTTGTAACAAATATTTAAAAATTCTAACAATGTTTAGAAATGTGATTGACTTGTAGCTTTTGAAGTGAACTATAGAAAAGCAAATGAAAAACGAAGATAAAGTAAGATGTTCAATAGGCGAGAATGGAACGTTGTTATATATTTTTACTAGTTCCATACCAAAGATCGTAAAAATATCTACGAAAAGAGGGGATAGTTTATGAAGCATTTTTCAATGTTGGTTTTTATGTTCACGTGGCTACACAAAGTCGTCAAAGACTTTGTGGTCCATATATTCAATTATTAAAACTTACTAACACTCCAAAACAAACAAATTATAATTAACACATCATTCTCATACCCTTCATACTTTAAAATATTTACAAAGTAGAAAAATTTTGTTTTTTTGCTTTCGATTTGTATAATGATAAGTAATATTATTAATAAAGGGTTATGAGTAATAAATTTGTTATTATACACTTAATTATTATTCTTAAAAATGCAAGCTAACCTAGTTATAAAAAGTGAAATATAATTTTAGAGAGGTAGTTTCATTTTTTTTTTTTAATTTCCATACTTTAAATCATTTGAAATGACAAAATTTATTTAAAATATTAAAATATCATAATCTATCAGTTTATATTTTCGATAGATTTTGAAAATTTTTATATTTATAAATGTTTTGTTCATTTCATCCTATTTGAAAACCACTCCTTCACATACTCGTTTTATAAAATGTATATTTTATCATTTGAGAATTAAATATGCAATATTCTTCTAAAACTCGAACGTTGGAATTATATTTTGAAAAGAAAAGGAGAAAAAGAAAGAGAGAGAGAATTAAAAGAGGTAGTTTTTCTAATAACTTTCCAAACATTAATAATCACCAAAGCATCATTCATATATGACATCAAGATAAAATAAATAAAAAGGTTGCCTTATTGAGAAGGAAAAATAAACAAAGTTTGATTTTTTAAAATAAAAACAACAAATAGAATTGAATCATTTTTCCACAATAAACTAATATTAAATTATTTCAATTCAAAAAATATTTGTTATACAACATTTTCATGGCTTTTATTTAAAATATGTATTATGAAAAAACGTAATTTTATAACTTAATATTTGCAATTTATAAACACGTGCGTTCTAATCAATTTATTAATCATATTAGGTAAAGCTCATTTATATTTTAGGATTTAGTCTTGAAAAATAATTTTTTTCTTAGAGAATTCAAAAACCACTTTTTGAATTTACATTAAACTTTTTTTTTTTATGACATTGGAATATTTAAAAAATAATAATAATAAAAGGATAGAGAGGAAAGCATTTATTTTGTGTTAATTTGTCATCCAAGTAAAATAAGGTATCCTAATAAATGAAAAGAAATGAAAGGGAAAAAAAAGGGAAGAAATGAATGGTTGGTTGGGATGAAGCAAATAGAGAGTGCCTCTCATTCCCAATCTTTGATCACAAACTTTCCACTCCACAATTAACAAATCAGAAAAGTGAAAGAGAGAGAGACGTCCTCAACTTGGTTTTGGCCTTTCTTTTTCTTTTATTTTTTTCTTCTTTTTCTTTTTATATAATTCAATTACAACTTGATCCATATAATTTCATATTATTAATCAATTTTATTTTTTTATATTGATTTTTTATTATGAATTTTGTATTTTACCCATAAGAGATTCCTAAAGGTTATATATATTATCTGCAAAATTATGATTTTTTAAATTTTAGTTTTATACTTTTTGAAATTTGTAATTGTTTTCTCTCATTTAACTTAATAATTGTTTTTTTTTCACTTATCCTGTAAATACTTGAATTTCTAATTAAATTTTTAAATATAATGTTTTTTTCGTAGTTTTCAAATTTTTGGTTGAAAGTATTAGTTGAAAGTTGATAACAAAACATATAGACTTACTTATGCGTGTCGGTAAACTTATTTTTTAACAACACATATATGTATATATGAATGCAAAAACTATTAAACAAAACATTAGAGTTTGTAATTATGAATATTATTAGGTTAAAATGTTATCTTGACCCGTGCAATTTTAGTTAGTGTAATTTTAACATTTTTGCTATAATGTTTTAAAACCTATTTTTTTTCTATTATATTTTCTTTTAGAAGGAGGATTAATTTAAGTTAGAATTCACTTCATAAAACATAAAAATGGTTCAAATCCATAAAAAGTGATAAAACATTTGTAGAAAAGTGGGGTAAAATAAATTTTGTTTTTCTTTTTTATTGAAGGTAAATAGTTTGTTTTTTCATGTATTTTTTAAAAAGTCCTATGAAATACAAATGTTAAAAAGATATAGTTGAAAGTATGTCCAAAATGGCAAATGCCATCAATTACATCACTCTCCATTTGTTCTTATTTTACTTAATTTGTTTAGTGGGGATTTGATTCGTCGTACAATTTAGTCAAAGATTATGAAAATAAATATTAATTTGTCAACACCTAAAGTTAAAAAGTGGGGAATATATTCTGATTTTTCATTCTATTTAATCGTTTTTTTAGTGTACTTTTACTTTCAATTCATCGCTCTCTAACTCTTTTGGATTAGTACTTAAAGTTCATAAAAGAGGAAGAAAAATAACATCCTTTTGTATTAAAATTTAAATAATCCCTTTAGTCGTTGCCGCCCTCCTCTTGGCCACCTTGCATATCTCTATTTTATGTCAAAGTCTAATGTCGTTTTTAGGTTAAAAAATGTATTCACGTGAAAAAGGTATTATGAGTTTAGGTTAATAAGTAAATCGGTTGATAATCCATAAACTACGTCTGATAGTTATTATGAGTTTGAAAATTTAACTTGAGTATATTCAAGATAATTTGTAATTTGAAGGAATACATGTGAATAGTGTATATAATTGTGACAATAGCAAACAGTGACATATCTATAAATTTTATATATAGGGACACTGTATAACAAACACACTAAAAGAAATATTAATGAGCTTCAAAAATAATTTATTTAATAAGTATTACAATTGCCCTCTACGAGTTTTCGTGTTTTGAAATAGATCCATAATAAGTTTATTATCTAACTTATCTAATAAATATTTCTCAATATAAGCTATAAGACAATCATTTATCTTCGATTACCGAATAGAGTATTTACAATATTCATGGTAGAAAATGTTCTATCTACCGTAGTTGTTGCAACCGGTAAAATCAATGCCAATGCGAGCAACCAATAAACTAATGTGTAGACCTTATCTCTTTTCGTAACGACTATTTCATATCAATAATGTAATTTTTTAAAGTTGATCCTCAGGTATAAAGGGTTCAATAGAAGAAAAGTCTCTTGGATAAAACTAGGCAAGTTGACTAAAGAGATTAAGAACGCTTGCAAAAATGGCAAAACAAGTTATAATAATTAAGTCTATAACACGTTTACTTTATTATTTACGAAAATGACAAGATCAAAATCTAACCCACATATAAAAAACTTGGATCGGATTATTTTTTTACTATATTTATAAAATCACAAATGCTAAACAAATTTTTACAAAATATTTAAACTAATTTATCACCAACTACAATTTCTCATATATTATTTATCTATTATAAGGAAAAACTAAGAGAAAAGCTAAATCTATAATGACACTGCTTCATGTGAATATTGATGGGCTATTTATTTTGATCAATAATGAAGCCCAATGAACTGTAGGTATGGGGTGAGCCCAAATAGTGTGGAAGGTTGGAATCCAAAAGGGGCTATCTATTGCCTAACCCTATTTTTCTTCTTTTTGTCCTTGCGGCTGCATTTCCACGCCATCGAATCAAACGTGAGTTGGGATTAAAAAGAATGATTAAAACTAATCTAAACGTTTTATTTTAAACGCTAAAAACAATTACAAGTTTAATACAAGAACTTTCAAATTTGGGTATCTTCTAAATTTAAGTCGAAATTTTCTATAAAAAAATAAAATGTCAAAATTAATCTACACTGCATTTAAAAATATTTTAAATGTGAAATATTTGATGCAAATGCGAAATGTCTCAATTTATTCCCTCAAATTTTAATACATAATCGAGAGATAAATATCATGCAATTTCTTCCACAGCCTATATTGAGTGTAAGTCAAACCCGAACTACCCTACTCATATTATATGAATTGGGTTAAATTAGTTTAAATTATCGTTGGAGGGAGAATTTTGGTTTTTTCGAATTGGAGATTGAAAAGTTTGCTTCAACCCAACCAAATTCAAATTATTTATTTAAATGATAGTATGAAAAGCTAGCCAATCATGTAAGAATAAACGATCATTTGAAAGTAAAAGTTAAATAATTATTGATTTGAAAATGAAAAGAAACAACCCAACCCATATTTTACGGGTGTAGTTGAAAAATTAATCTTGGTTATGGATTGCCAACCCAACTAACCTAAAAATATTAGTTGAATTGATAATCTCTCCCAACCAACTCGTTTTCATCCTTAATATCTACCAAAATAATTATTTGAAGAACCATTAAAATTTATTAAAAAAATAATTAGGACAGTAATTTATTCTCTAAAGTTCACATGATGATTTGATTATTTAACTTTTACGTTCTCACAATTTAATTTCATAACTTTAAAATAGATTATCTCAATCGATGTAAACTAAAATTTGTAACTATATTAAAATCAAATTGTTTGAAGTTTCGATTATTGTTATGCAATGAATCACTATTTCAATTAATTAAAACGGAGTGTATACTCCATGGATGTAAAGTTGATAGAATCAAAGTTAGTAACCTTTTCACTTCCAAAGATTTAATTGGCTTTGTTTTATTTATTTTTAATTAAGAATATTCATCAGCTACAATAATGACAATAATCGAAACCATTGTGCATACTTTTACAAGTGAGAAGGAACAGATCCATTGTTCACACAAGTGAAATTCAATACAACACATTTTACTTAATCATGGGCTTAAAATAAATGAAAAAAAAAAAAAGACAAATCACAAATTGCCAGTGACCAATTCAATTTTTATCATTGGAATCTCCAATTTCCATGAATATGGTAAATTTGAGAGGCTAATTTTAACATTTGTAAAAACTTGGGGACTCAATTTTTATAAGTAAAAGTTTAGGGTATAATTATAATTAGTGCAACAATAATCCAAGGTTTTTCCCATTCGCACAAAAATAATATGCATGAGGCATAGGTGGAATCAATTTTCATTACCTTTCAGGGGGATAGTTCAATTGGAATATCAAATTCAATTGGCAGTGTTTTCCAGTGCAAACTTGGTTCCCAATCAGCTTCTTCTAAAACCTTCAAAATTTCCTCTGCAACTATCTCACTTCCTTCTGCTGTTAAATGAACCCCATCTCTGAAATTAACAGCATACAATGGATTCAATCTATATGTTTTAAGCCGGAGATTCAAACTTCTGAATTTGAGATTGTTATTATAAGCAGAGTGTTAGTTGAGAGATTCAATCTCCATTAAAAAAGACACGACACGACACAACCCATATAATGCTATAAGAACTAGATACTAACGTGAAGCAAGAAGTGAGCCAATCATCTCTCTTCTGAATTGCAGACCAGAGATCTATGCATTTCACGTCAATCTTCTTGCAGAGTTCTTTACAAGCCTCGGCGTATTTACGACAGGACTCCAATGTTCGACGCTCAGCGTGATCCTCACTGGATCAATCAGTAAACAAAATCAGGCATTGAGTTTGTAAAAACAAGGGAAGAAACAGAGAGCGGGATGTTCATAATCAATATGGTGAGCACCTCATTTTTTCTTTAATTAGATTGTAGCTCACAGGCGGGGCTGTAAGGAAGATGACTCGGGTTTTCTCTGAGAGGCTCTGACAAACGTGAGAAACAAATAAGCAAAGGAAAAGGGAAAGTTCATTGATGCAAAATTAATAGTGTATGTATTAGCAGTTGACCTTGAGATGAATGGCTATCTTCTTCATGTTCTCAACATATTCAGAAAGCGGTACATAAGGGTTCTTAGAAGAAGGGAAAGGAAGCATACAATCATTGCCACCAAAGTAAACTATTACCAATGAAGGTTGATTGGCACTGTCCTGATAGGCAATATATCTTAAAAACATTAGCTTCAATATATCCACCCAATTAAGCACAAACGTGATATTTAGATATTGTTGAAACGTGTTTTGTCAAGAATCCATATATTATTCGATTCTATTCTAATTTAGCATGGTACAAAAACAAAAGCTATTGCATTCAAATTTTTCTACAAATAGGTATAAATAGATAACAATAACAGCAGTGTACCTTTGGAAAGAGATGATGTAAAACCCCTAAAGCCTCTCTAGAATTCCAACCAGCATAGCCGCGTACCAAGATATCTGCCTGTGGAGTTTCAAACAAACTCACTAAGGAACCAATACTAAACATTCATGATCCCACACATTGACCTCTTAGAACGGATTAAAATCACTCCGAAACAAGGATGTTAAGTGATTAAAAACATTTTATAATTAGAGTGATTGTGAATATAACAATAGTGATTTAACCGTTCTAAAATCAAATCAATATCAAAGAATCAAACATACCCTTCAGTCTATTTTGGTCGTGTCTAATCAAAACAGTAGCCATATTCTAAATACATACAATACACTAAAATTAATTGACTGAAAGCTAAAAGTAAATGAAGATTAAACCAGATTCATAAAGAGATTCCAAATCTCATCCGCAGGAATAAGTCAGAAATACCTGACGAGAGTACAAATCGGCAAGAATAGAACCCCATCCGCCATCCCCAAAGCTAAATTGAACAATGGAAGAACCAAATAGCACAAAAAGAGGTCTCGCCGGCCCTACCATTTTCGCAAATCCAGACCCGACTGCAGCAAGTGATAATTAGAAATTAAGCATAGAATTTTTTTAGAAAATCGATAGTGATTGTATACAGAAACATTGGGTGTAAAGGATGATTGAATTGGTACTATTGAACTGATCTGACTTGAAAGATACGGCTTTTATCCACTGCTACAGAAGAAATAATCTGTTCACAGCTTTACTTCTTTTCCTTTCTTTCTTTGCGTCGTGTTGTGGACCCTAAATAGGAATATTTTTTTGATTAAGAAAATAATCATAAATCAAAATCAATAATTTACATTCTCGAATGTATATAGTTTATTGGTTCGTTGGATAACTATTTCAACCTTTTCTTCTTGTGTTTTGCATTTTGTTTTTCTTGTTTTTAGATTCTTCTTTTAATTTCGTAACTATTTTGTTTTTTATTAACAAAATGTAATTTTAAAAAAATTTCTCTTTCTTTTTTTTCATGTTCAATTTTTCTTCATAGTTTTAAAAATAATATTCTATTGTTTAAAAAATAAAAAAAATCGTTTGCCAAACAAATTGATATGTATAGTGGTAGAAAACTAGTATAAATATAATATATAGCTTTAAAATATTTTAATTTATTTTTCTATTTTAAAAAATGATATTTTTTTAAATTATGGTCCATTTAGATTGAATTAAAAAAATATATTTTTCAATAAATTTATTTTTGTTTAAATTTATTTTTTTAAAAATTGTTTAAAATGTATTTAAAAATCTATTTTAAGTGACTTCCAAATACTTTAGTTTTTTCAAAAATAACTTATATTTTAAATTAAATATATGAAAATATAATTCATACAAATGATTGAAATACAATAAACGGTTGTTTGAAGAAGAAAAAAAAGTTAGAATTAAAATTTAACCTTTATGATTTCATAGAACGTATGCAAATACTTTCTACTATAAATAGTCTCTTTTATTGATTGAAACTGTTACCAGCAATTAATTTATCAAACTATGAATAAAATCTATTTTGTGTGTGAGTTTATCAAATCACAATTAAATTGTACCTTATGAATTCTATACAAACACAAATTTGCAATTAAACCTTTAAAACATTACTTAACGTTGTAAATTAGATTTAAATATTTAAATTTGAAAAGGCAGTGTATGATAATGTAAATTTAAATCATGGAGGTAAAAGAACAATAAAGGGCAAAACTTCATCCCATGCAAGAAAAAGAAAAGTTCATCAAAAGTCGTATGCTTTTACTACAAATCCTAAAAGTAAAAAGGTGGAAACAATAAAAAGTGGAATTTTAGAAAGGCACAAAAAATAAGGTTATTTATTTTTTTGAAACAACTTTTGGTTTCTTTTTAAGTGGTAGAAGGTGAATGGGGAATTATCAAAAATAGGATAATTTGGAAGGATGTAAAGAGTTTTGAGATGAATTTTAAAAAAGATGACTTTTAGGACAAATTAGTTGGAAAAAGTCTATATTACCCTCAAGTTAAAAAATATCCTAAAATCAATTTATGAATCCTCTCTTCTCCTTCTCCTTCTCCCTCCGTTTTTTCACTTTCTAAAAATGTTTCATTTTTCTCTCATCCCTCCCTCTGGTGTTCCATTTTCCCTCATTTTCACGAAATTTCCTTTTTCTTCCTTTTCCATTCTTTAATTCGTTTTCTTGAAATTTCTTTCTCAAGCTCTTCCCATGGTTTCCATCGGCCTTTGAAAACCATTTTCTCCATTTTCTCACTTCCAAAAAGAATATTTCATTTTTCTCTCACCTCTCTCCATTTTCATACATTGTGGGATAAATTGGCCTTCCTAATTCTAAGAGCATGAGAATGTTGCTCTCACCTGCATTGTTGTACATTATATAAAAGTTCTGCACACTTTACAATTTTCCAAGATAATGAAATAAAAATTGCATACCAAAAAACAAAAATGGTATTCATTCCATTATATAAAACTATTTATGTACATAGTTTGGAACATATACAATTCCTTCAAAAGTTGGAACTAAAAGTTAATACATGGGATTGTTGGTCCATAATTGAAATGCCAATTGTTTTCTAAAATATGACATGTTTTCTTGACATAATGTAGCTACATCTAAACCAGAAGCTTCATATTCGAAATACTTAATTGTAAATACACCACAATCACTATTGTTGCGTTGAAGTGGAATGGAGTCGACAATGACAAGTGGCCAAGGTTCCTTGTGTGTTGATGATCCGCCTCTCCTAACAAAGAATCCAGTAGCATCGAGCAAATTTGGCACCGTTAGTTGATGTCGAAGCCATACTGAAACCTGCATAAAAAAAAAACTAATTAAATATAATTGCATAAGAGACTTACTAAACATGGATGCACTAGCATCTTGGGACTTCTACTCAAAATTTTGGAAGGTGAGAGATAGGTGCTGATAGGTGCGAGATGCTGGAAAACTTCAAGGCAAAGTTGCTAAGTCTAATAAAATTGCTAACCCTAAAGCCTTAACACCATAGTAGAGTAGCTAAACATGCATTCTAAACGGTTTAGGAGGTTTACACTCTTATATTGGGACTTCTACTCAAAATTTTGGAAGGTGAGAGATAGGTGCTGATAGGTGCGAGATGATGGAAAACTTCAAGGCAAAGTTGCTAAGTCTAATACAATTGCTAACCCTATAGCCTTAACACCTAGTAGACTAGCTAAACATGCATTCTAAACGGTTTAGGAAGTTAACACTCTTATATTGGGACTTCTGCTCAAAATTTTGGAAGGTGAGAGATAGGTGCTGATAGGTGAGAGATGATGGAAAACTTCAAGGCAAAGTTGCTAAGTCTAATACAATTGCTAATCCTAAAGCCTTAACACCTAGTAGACTAGCTAAACATGCATTCTAAACGGTTTAGGAAGTTTACACTCTTATATTGGGACTTCTACTCAAAATTTTGGAAGGTGAGAGATAGGTGCTGATAGGTGCGAGATGATGGAAAACTTCAAGGCAAAGTTGCTAAGTCTAATACAATTGCTAACCCTAAAGCCTTAACACCTAGTAGACTAGCTAAACATGCATTCTAAACGGTTTAGGAAGTTAACACTCTTATATTGGGAATTCTACTCAAAATTTTGGAAGGTGAGAGATAGGTGCTGATAGGTGCGAGATGATGGAAAAATTCAAGGCAAAGGAAATGGTCTTTCAACAATGCAGCTTATGATAATGTCTTTAGAATACAATCTTTAGAATGCATGTTTAGCACATATCTATTGTACTGGTAACTTTGCAGAGTTTATATGGGATACCAAATATATGTTCGAATTCAAGTTCTAAACTCCAAGGTATGGTTTTTCTATTATTACAGTACATTGCAAAGGAAATGGTTTTTCTTCCTAAAAACAGAATGGCTCCCACGGTTCTCTATGTCTGTGTGCATATGACATGCATTTCTTCTCTAAAATGTGCCAAAAACAAAAAACTCACATCTCAACAGACAACTTAAACAAACAAGATGGAATACTGTAATAATAAATAAGCTACAACAGACTAACTCTAAAAAAAAACTGAGATTTTATTACTCACTTGACTTCAAAGATGATGGATACGGCACTGCCAATGTAGAGGAGTGGATAAGAAATGGAGAGGTCCGGTGAAAACAAACCTGAAATCGAAATGGATGGAAGTGGAGAAGCGTCCGCCGGAGATGAAGTCGAAAGTAAAACAGAGACCCGTGCAGAAGAAATGGAGACGTTCCGTGAACAAGTTGAAATCGGAAAATATAGCGGAGAGTCGTGGAGAAGAAATGGATGGAAGTGGAGAAGAAATGGACGGAAGAGAAAAACGTTCACCGGAGGCGGGAGAGAGTTGAAGGGGGTAACTGCAGACGCGGGAGAGTTCAAAGGCTCTGGTTTACGTTTTTCTTTTGAACGGCCTTCTGTCTTCGGGTTGAAGAAAAGGAAAAAGAAGAAAAGGAAAAAAAGAAGAAAAGAGGAAGGAAAATAAAAGAGGGTATTTTCGTCATTTCACCTCCAATTTATCCTAAATCTCAACTTTTTTACAATCAATCCTAAAACTCTATTTCTACCCCATTTTTGGCCTATTTTTGTCAATTCCCCAAGGTGAATTTTCTTTTCTTTTGACAGAAAGTGCTGTGACAAATGTGATACAACAAAACATCAATCATCCTCTTCAAATACTATAGAAAACTCACGCTAATCAAATTATTATGTATTGATGGAATGAAATAAATAATTCTATTGTCTATTAATTCAAGACTACAGAAGTCGATAATCCAAAATTAATCTTCGGTTTTAAATTTATATATAAAATCAATCGTTTTATTTTATATTAAATAAGATCTCACTTCATGAAATAATATCATTTGTTGAAGCATTTCAACTATCTATAATGATATTGAAGACTGAAAAAGAGATTGTACACAAATTTTGAGTAATTACTTGCATTTTAACTTTTATTTTATAAAATAAAAATATCGTTTATTTTTTGTAACAATGTTTCAAAATCTTATCGAGAAGAAACTTCTAATAAAGTTCATAAACTTATTTTCTAAGAAACAAAAATCACGATGAAAAACTAAATGAAATTTCTTAAATTATATCTTAGCCCTTCTACTTTAAAAAAGAACGGTAAACATATTAAAAAATTCAAATATTAAAATTTGCAAAAGGCTGAACTCAATGTCAATGTGATATTGTAAGAGTAGGGATAGCCACTGTACTACAACTATAATTTGTTTAATGAAATATTGTAATATAATACTTTAAAATTAATATTAAAATACAAAAACTAATAACACGAAAAAAAGTATATGTCTACGTGGATCTGTGAGTGTGAATGAAGGAATGTGAAACTTTAAATCCTTAACAAAGGAAATATTGATCTATTCAGGTATCAACTCTCGTTTGAGTTATTTTAAAATTTAAATGTATAATAGAATATTAAAAAAATTATATTTAGTAAATTCATAAATTTTGAGAATGAAAACATTTTAAGAGTCGGATTCGTAATTATAGAAATATAAAAATAAATGGTTGGTAAAATGGGCTGTATAATAAGGACGTCCACTTTAATGCTGATGGGTCGGGTCATGGGCTAGTGGGCCACCCAAATATAGTGCCCCACTCAAAGCAGATGACTTTACTCTAAAATGCTCCTTTGGGTATGTTTCGTACCAATTCATCAAAGAAGACCAGAGTTAGTCATCTAAACCACTAATATTTGTTTAATTAAATGTTGTCATTAATTAGAAGCTATATTAGCAAAATATTGTATAAGTTTGAAATGTAAAATGACTTGCATGCGTTGAAAGGCTTGAAACTTCCCAAAAGCTTCCACGTTTCTACAAAGTATTATTATTATTATCATTATTTAATCTTATGAAGAAAAGAAATGAAAAAAGAAAAGTAAACGATTTCCATACTATATATAGAAATAAGTATTATTCTAACATTACATGTACTCAATTGGCATTTCCATTTCACGAAGTCTTGGCTGGGTTCGCATCTTACTGTGCGTGTAGCCACATGGATTTTGAACCAGGAACATCGATCTTGCAAAATGGAGCCGTCAAAAGTTCGCCCAGGCACGCTCGAACGGCTCACAACATGTCATCGTCATCGTTGCGAAAAAAGTCCGATTTAACCCTCGTCTCCAAGGTTCGTTTTGGTTCCCTCAGACTATTTCTTGTAAATCTTCAAGAAGTCATTTTGGGAACCAGAATTTGGATTCTTTTTCCGGCCGTGCCGTTGGCTGTTTTGGCTAACTCTTTCGGCTTTGCAAGAGTAAGTGCCACATCTCTAATAATCTATATTTCTTTGGATATATTTTCAATTTCTCTATAAAAAATTATTAATTTCCTAAACTTTGATCAAACAATTTAGTTAAAACTCAAATCATATAAAAAATTTTAAGTATGTAGTACGATAAATTTATTTGTAATATTAGTTAGAAAATGAAAAGCATTGGTTATCTGATTGCTTGAAATGACAGCCATGGGTTTTCGTTGTTAGCTTAATGGGTATTGCTCCACTTGCCGAACGCCTTAGCTTTCTGACCGAGTAAGCCTGAAAACGGCCTTTCGTTTTCCACTTCCCATTTTTCTATTTTAAATCTAAAATGTGAATCAATATTTCTAAATTAATTAATTTCATTATATTGCAGACAAATCTCATACTTCACAGGTCCTACAGGTAATTTTCTTCCCTTAAGCTAAGCACTAATACTTTATTTATATATATATATATATATTTAAAATCAATTTAGTACCTAAACTTTTATTTTCATCTATTTTAAGTTTACTTTGATTAGTATGGAAATTTTCAACCCTAAACTTTAAATTTAAGTTAGTATTGAAATTTCAACTTTAAACTCTTAAATACTAAATAAATTCAACTAATACTAAATTTAAATTAGTATTGAAATTTGTATCATAAACTTTAAATACTAATTAAATAGCATTACAAATTCAACCATTTACGTACCCTAGAAAGAGTTTTTTTTTGCTGAATTGTGAAAAATATATTATATACACAATAGGATACAATATTGATTGTTTTTTGAGAAAAAAAATATTACAGCAATTTTTTTTCTTTTAACTTACCACTATTATAATGTTATTTAATAATAGTTAAGATCTATTAATTTTATATATTTTAAATTAAAATTAATTGATTTATGTAAGTAAAAGATTAAAATCCATAAAATTAAAAATTTAAGATTTAAATTAAACTACACCAAACATTTATTTTCAATTTCTTTTTCTCTATTTTTCAAATATTTGAATGAATAAGATGATCATTTCTCGTGTCATCTTCACTTTAATTAAAAAAAAAAAAGTTCAATTAAGGTTACTTTTGTCATTTCAATCAAAACAGGATTGGAATGAATAATAGTGAGGTCTTTACATCCAAACTCTAAAAGCTACTTTGCTTATTTGTTTCTCTCCTAGTATATAATTAGCCTTTGTCAACTATATGATGTGTTATTTCGATTAACTCTAATTATTAAATTGAATTTTTTTTAAAAAAACTTTAACTATTAAATTTCATTTTCAATAATAAAACCAATAACCAAGTTGGCATTGGAAGACTACGTCATGAACACAACCAAACATACTCTATTAAAGTATAATTTAGAAGCCCTAAATAAACCACATCACATAATTGACTAGTCTATTTAGTTTACTTTTATCGTTTATCAATTATTTTAATTTTTTGGTCTTTGTTAAATATGATTGATTATTCTATTTAGTTTACTTTTATCGTTTATCAATTATTTTAATTTTCTCGTCTTTGTTGAATGATGTATTTAAATAATGCACCAACACATCAAATTAATTAATTTAGGTTTGTTTTATAACATGATCCATGATTTTTTTATTTTTTAAAATTCATGTATAAACACTAATTCAATTCCTAAATAAAAAAATTATTTCTGTTACTAGAATTTAAACTGAAATGTTTGTTTAGAAAAAAAAAAGTAAGGTTTTTTAATAAAGTTTTTTACTAAAATAATTAAATGGGTTATCACTATTAAAGTTTATTTTTAAAAATAAAATAATTATACGATGTAAACGTAAGTAAATCATTTTTTACGGCATGCAAAGTACTGAAATCGAAGTGCTACGTTGATTTTACTAAAAAATGGAAATTCAAATTTTGGATTGGGATTTTTGACTGATTTTCATTCTTGATTAAATATGGTTTTAATTAATTTAATTAGTTAGTTTGATTGAATTGTTAAATTCTCATATTAATTAGTTGGTGGGTTGCTAAATGCGACGTGTGGCAATGCGACGGAATTAATCGTAGCAATTTTCGCACTAAGAAAAGGAAATATTAAGTTGGTGAAGTATTCTCTGTTGGGATCTCTTCTTTCAAACCTTCTTCTTGTTCTTGGAACCTCACTCTTCTTTGGTGGCATTCTCAATATTAACAAACAACAGACCTTTGACTCCGTAAGTTCTTGTATATATTAATGACAATTATGAACATATGAACATACCAATTTTTTAAAATGATAAGTTGAGATTTAATTATAATTTAACTAATGCAGTTAGAATAAGTTATATCTAATCTCATGCTCTCCTTTCTTTATACATAAATTGTCACGAGACAGCTTTTAATTAAGTACGATAGGTATACATAATAGATTAGTACAATTTATATTATTGTCAATTTTTTTTTCTTAGGTATATATGTATGTCGTATCAATTATCATTTAATATTTAATAGTATATCACACTCGTTAAGAAGTATATACACCAATTAATCATTTTTATGAAGATGACTCAATCAATGTAAAGTAAAGTATGTATCAGTAATTGATGGGTAAAAAAGTTTAATTTCTTCCTTTAACAAAGTATATTGATAAATACTCCGCTATATATATTAACAAATTATTTTTTAAACAAACATTTTTATATTCTATCATGTTTGAAATGCAATTATCTGTTTTTGGATAGAACAATTGCATATATGGGCAGTCTACCATACATATGTTAGGTTTGATTGGTAGCAATGGTTATATTAAAAAGTGTAAAAAATATTATAACAAAATGTATTAATAATATATACATATGGAAAAATCTAGTATTAAATATAACATTTTAATATTATTATTGTTTACTATTACAGAGTCAAGCTGAGGTGAACTCGCACATGTTGATGTTGGCGCTTCAGTGCTACTTTCTACCCATGTTATTCCCTAACGTCGGAGGATCAGCTGACGAGGCAAGAGTTGGTGCGCTACGATTGTCTAGAGTTTGTAGTGTAGTAATGCTGGTTGCATATGTCGCTCACTTGATCTTTAATCTTTGGAGTAGTCATCGTCCATATTTTGAAGGAAACGAGGTGTGTTAATCAAAATGGACCGCAGTCGATTTGTTTATTTATTATTATTTTAAAATGGGTTTAATTAACTGACAGGAATTGGACGAGTACAATGACGTAGTAGAAGAAGGTCCGGTGATGGGAAAATGGAGCGCCATGGCTTGGTTGGTGGTTATTACCCTTCTCGTGGCTTTGTTATCTGAGTACGTGGTCGCCACAATTGAGGTATTTTTTACGATGATTTGTTTTTCAAAATTTTGAAGAAAATTTGTAATTTCCAATTTTTATTTATTTATAGAATATAAATTGAAATTAATAATTTTGAAAATATAATGAAGATGTGTTTGCTTACATGAATTTAGGATGCATCAGAAACTTGGGGTTTATCTGTTGCGTTCCTTAGCATAATCTTGCTATCATTAGTTGGAAATGCAGCTGAGCATGCAGGTGCTGTCATTTTTGCTTACAAGAACAAGTTGGTAAGCTCTTTATATCACTTTTTTTTTTTGTTACACAAATATTATGCTATTACTCAAAATTAATTATTTAAGATTGACATCTAATTTTGATTTTGTTTACATAATAGAGATTAAATCATTAATAAATTAATCAACAATAGATGCCAAAAGTGAGCACTAGACTGTTAATTAATATTTAACTTATATGTACTACACACTTCAAAGACACCTTTTTATGTAATTTCATGATCATCATTTATTCTTCTACTTTTTTATGCAAAGGGTTTTTCTCATTCTAAATGCAGGATATTACTTTAGGTGTTGCATTGGGATCTGCAAATCAAATAGGAATGTTTGTGGTAAGAAATTTAATTTAAGTTTGTTTTGGTAACATCATACATTACTATTTATAATAATTATATAAATACATATACATATATGGTCTTTAAATAATTTGATTTTTGTTGGGTGTTTTTTTAAACTTAATTTAATTAAAAATTTCAGGTTCCTTTGTGTGTAATTGTTGCTTGGATTATGGGAATAAATATGGATCTCAATTTTAATATTACCGAAACTGTCTCCCTTGCTCTCTCAATATTGGCTTCATCATCCATTTTACAGGTACATATCTTTCTACAATTATATATATATTAGGTTAATAGTTTCAATATCTTGCTATTAGTGAAAATGGTTGTTTATAATTTTGATTGGAAATATATATAGAATGGCAACTCTCACTACATGAAGGGATTGATTCTCCTCCTCTTCTACATTGTGATTGCAACATATTTCTTCCTAACTACTGGTACATCTTCTAGTCTCTCCATGTTGTTTGAACATTTTTTAATTTGCTTTAATTACTATTATTATACTTCTAATATTTTGTTACATGTGATATTTTATTTTGTAGATGATGTTACTATCAACAATTTAGGGCTGCCCACCGTCCAACTAAAGCAACAATAGCAAAATTTCACTTAAAATTTGTATAAATCGTAAAAGAAAATTATTTACAAAACATAGTAAAAAAAATTAATTAAATGAGTTATCGAATTTTTAATGAATTTTGCTATATTTTGTAAATAGTTTCAATACCATCAAATACAGTTATATTTGATTTTAAGATATTATATTCCAATCATCTTATATATTTACTATATATATTTACGTATTTATAAAATCTTCAACCAAATTATCCTTAAACACAAAAAAAAAAAAAGAAAAAAAAGGAAAATCCATCTTTAAACTCCCACATCTACCTTGAGTTTTTAATATTTGGGCTTTAAAATACGAGAAGTTGAACATACAATTCCAAAGTTGGAATTAAAATAAGAAATTATAAACTATAATATAAAAAAAAGTAAGTTTTGGAATCTTTACTTCTCCACACGGTTGAAAAGAAAAGAAAAAGAAATCAGAAATCTTGAATGGTGCTTACGTGATAAGTGCTTTCTTTAATCGGGCCGAGAGAAGCAAAACTGGGCCCAAGGCCCAACAAGCTCTCGCACGTATGATGTCACCGAAAATATCTGGCTGCCAAACGGGATCCACTTGTCAGCGGAAGATTACGGATTCAGATTTGTACGCTTCGTTCAGCGTGTTTGCTTCCGATCCCATTGCGTCGTTGGTTGGTAATTTATTTGGTGCCTTTCTCCCAACCTTAGCCATTCAGACTCACTTCCGTTCAGGACTATGCCGGAAGAAAAGAAGCCAGTAATTTTGTGGCGGTATATCGGAAAACTTGAAGCCTCTGCTCGTCGATCCTTCAGCACTACGGACGGTGAACCACTCTGGAAAAGCGATAAGCGATTTGGCGCCAGTGGTGGCAGTGGTAGTGATGGCGATGGCACTAGTTGTAAATTTGCCTGCATTACCGTTGTAGAAAAGAGAAACCGGAAGGAGTTCCTGCCGACGTCCGCTCAGTTGCTTAAGCATCCATCATCTATTCTTGCTTTGGTGCACAGAGAAGCAACGCTCTTCGCCGCTGGTGCTGTATCGGGGGCTGTCGCGAAGACTGCCACTGCTCCGCTCGAGCGAATCAAGCTTCTTATGCAGGTTATAGCCTCGTTAATTGCCTCCAGAGACTTCGTTTTGTTTTTGTCAATTGAAGTTGATTGTTAAAGCAAAGAAGCGTTTCCTTAGCTATGTTTTACGGCTACAATCTCCATTTTGTTGGAAGCGTTCAAACGCGGAAAGCTCTTTAGATAACCTAGATTATATGGCCACTGACATTTTAGTTTTCGGTGCTCATCTATTCATTTCATCTAAGTACTCTGAAATTCACCCGTCTGCAGACTCACGGAGCAAGAATTGCGGAAGAAGGAGCTAAGAAGTCTATTGGTTTTATTGAGGTATGATAAGAATGGAACCATACTTCAACATGATATTTTTTGTTCCGATGCCGCATCAATACGTGTAACCAAGTTGTTTTGGTATGTTTTTAGTATCTTTAATATCTTTTAACTACAGAGTTTGATGGCTATCATTGCTTAGGGATCCTAAAATTTATGTATGGTTTTAAGGCAAAATTGTGGCGAACATTTATATTCGAGATAGGACGGAAAAGGATGGTAGAGATGAATTTGGTTTTGAAAATTCAATATGGTGTGATGAGGAGAAGTAATGTAATGAGGATTTAGAAAAAGCCACTTACGAGGACGAAGATTTTATTGACAATGCTAATTAACTAATATGCTAACAAACTCTATGAGAATCTTATTGTTGTCTTGTATCAAATCTAAATCACTATGTTAATTGTGTTCAATGATGCCTTTTGCGTGGACTATTGACAGGCAATAAGAACCATAGTAAAGGTGGAAGGAGTTAAAGGACTTTGGAAAGGGAACTTTCCTCAGGTTGTTCCTTTCAATTAATTTTTCCCAGTTTGTTTGTTTATAGATGTACGTATGTTATTCTTCTTAGTGTTTCCAATGAGTTTTATCAGCTCTAAAACAAATTTTCCTTCTGGCAGTATTCTTGAGTCAAACATAATCTTGTCTTCTTGATAAATTGCTGACTTGCTAGTTTAGACTTGTGAAATGTAATACCTGGTTGTGGTTTCCTTTCAATGCTCCAGGTTATACGCATCATACCATATAGTGCTATCCAGCTCTTTGCGTATGAAAATTATAAGGTAAAGTCTGCATTTCAAGATGAATCTTAAATAAAATCAAACATAGTGATACTCAGTCATATATGCCTGAATTTGTAGAACCTTTTCAGGGGGGAAGATGGAGAACTTTCTTTGATTGGGAGACTCGCTGCTGGTGCTTGTGCTGGCATGACATCCACCTTCGTAAGCATGCCACATCTGATTTGTTAGTTATTTTTGTTTTCTACTTTTTAATTTTCAAGAGAGCAATTTATCTTTTTATGTTATAACGTTAGCCTAGTGAATTATTTAATTTTCATACGCTTCTTCAATTCAATTCTCTTCCTTGAAGATTTTCAGAATAAAAAATTGCTGCCTTTGAATAAAATTAAAAGTAAAAAAGAAGAAAAAGAAAGGATTCAGATTATGACTTTTCAATTTTGGTCTCCTGGCTGACTTATATTGTGTGTTAGTAATCACTTTTATCTTTATAGGTAACATATCCATTAGATGTTTTGAGGTTACGCATGGCAGTTGACCCTGGGTTTCGAACGGCATCTGAGGTTTGTTGACTTGTCCTAGCTATATTTGAAAAATATTCAATCGGTGATTCTTCAAATAACAAACAATTTTTTATTTCTAGATTGCCTTAAGTATGCTACGAGAGGAAGGCATTACATCTTACTACAGTGGTCTTGGACCATCCCTTTTTGGCATTGCCCCTTACATTGCCGTGAACTTTTGCATTTTTGACTTGTAGGCACCCATTGGTTCTTTCTTGTGGTATATTCAACGAAAATAAATATCTTGTTCCTTAACGATAATCTTGTGTGAAGGGTAAAAAAATCTTTGCCAGAGGAAGCTCGAAGGAGAACTGAAACGTCTGTATTCACAGCCTTGCTTTCGGCTTCCCTAGCCACAGTCATGTGCTATCCTTTGGACACTGTGAGAAGACAGATGCAAATGAAGGGTACACCTTACAAGACAGTGTTTGATGCTTTTGCAGGTAATTTGTATTCGTTGTTATTATTCTGAAGTAAATTTGTAACCTGTGAAGTGTGGTGATGATTATTATTCGAAGTGAAGTCTAGGGAGGTTTGGAGACTAAAACGTTCTGACATATGAAATTTACGAGTCTAACAAATGTCCATATATTTTTACTGTGAACCACTTTACCTATTTTCTATAGACGAAATCTAGATTTATTTTGTTACAATATGGGAGTAGAGATGAAATGCACATTGATTTTTTTACAGTACGGTGATTAAATCTAGTTTGAGGAATTTGACGTTTCTATTCCTTTATGTAATTGTAGTTTAATCCTACCAATAAAAAATCAAACAAAAGGAGGAGAAAAGGTTTGCCGATCTGTAGCTTTGGATTCATTTCCTTGATTTAATTGATGTTTTTATGCAGGTATATGGGCCAGTGATGGATTTATTGGATTCTATAGGGGTTTACTGCCCAACTTCTTGAAGAATTTACCAAGCAGCAGGTTTATTTCATAACCGAATCAACATTTTTTGAAAGAAACACCTGTGATTATTGATTAGAAAAGCCTACTTGGTTAGGTTCCCAAACCTTAAAATCTAACTCAATAAAAAGAACGTTATGACTTCAAATAACAAATTGATGGATAGAACACCAAAAACTCACCAAAACCCAAATTTAATATTGAAAATGAAGATAATACAATGAACCAATTGCATTTAGCCAACATTATTATTATCGACTCTTTCTTCATTGACATTGTTTCCACTCTTGTTCTTCTTAGGTAACCCCCTTACTTTCTTTTACTGCAGCATCAAGCTTACCACATATGACTTCGTCAAGCGTCTTATTGAGACCAGTGAAAATGAGTACCAGAGAATTACCGAGGAAAATCGTGAAAAATATAACAAAAAATTCACTGGCTAAATTTTTCCGAATTGGTTCTTCGCCATCTTTATCCATCGTGTTTTCATTGCGGTTCGATGAAGGCCAGAACTAGAAGGTTCAAAACTAGGTATGATTTTTTTGTATATCGCTAAAAGAGGATTGCATAATAGTAGAAATGTAAACTGACTTGGTGGACTCTAATTCTACCACCGACGTCGTGTAACACAATTGTGTCATAATTTAAATAGAGACATTGTATCATCTGTGTAATCGTTTTGGAACTGCATCTATGGCATTGCTATGTATATCCTTCGTGTTAGGTGATGCAAAAGATTGGTAAAAAAGTTCTTGAAAATTTGTTCTTTAATGTTTTGATAACGTTGCTAATTTTTAAGTCATCTTATAGTTGGTTGTTTATGAGGTTGAAATTTTGCCCTAGATACATATTCCTTCCCTCGAAAAACTATTTTGGTTATAGAAGCACTTGTTTATGTTATTTATAATACCTCACATAGAAAGTAGAGTCAAACTTTGCATGATATAACCGTTTGCTTTTGTGAAAATGTGTAAATGATAGATGTTGGGAACTTAAGATGTTCGACATCTTTGGATAACTATGTTTATTTTGTATAAACATTGTTTTTCAGGTATTTGGTTAACTCTAATTGGTTCGTAGGTTTTTTACTCTAATTGGGTAAAGCCATCAAGTTAATTCTCAATAAAGTTGTTGTCATCTTCATGTTTCATACTAAAGATCCCACAAACTGGTGCAAACACCACGAAAGGTAATTGAAGAATCCATCTTTATGTTATAGATGAAACGTCTGTACAAAGGGTAGCACATGACTACGGCTAGAGAAGCAGAAAGCAAGGCTGTGAATACAGACGTTTCAGTTCTACTTGGACCTTCCTCTTGCCAAGAACTCTTGTACCCTTGTACACACCAAATTATTGTTAAGGAACCAAATATTTATTTGAATATAACACAAAAAGAACCAATGGCAAAAGTTCTTTAATTTAAAACATGAAGTCGAATCCCACGCTTCCATCCAAAACTTGTATATATTTACTTTTCTTTCTAGGTTGTCTATAGTCTTCCATGTGTGGTATTTCCAATTTCATTTCTATAGTCAAACGTTCTTTTTCCTATACCCATATCCACAACAATTCACATCATACCTCAAATAAAAACTTAATTCAATAGGCAAGAAAGAGGTTTTATTTCGTTCGTTACGTTTCTTTTTCACTTCGTCTGTTTAGGCTATCTTCTTCTTGTTGCCTAAGTTTTCACTTTAGTTTGTCTTCCCCAGTGTCCTTTGCACTTAGTACAATACTCGTGGATTTTGACCTTCAAGTCTCATATGTTATCATTAAAAAAGAGTGTCTTTTTTATGTCTTTCTTCAGGCCAACGTTTTTTTCCATGTCCAAAGCAAATGTTCCTATTCCATAAATTAAAACTTAATCCAATAGGCTAATCTAACCTAATGACTTCACATATGATATTTTGATTCATTTGATATTCTTTTTATAGAAAAAAATGGCCCCATTCTTTCTATAATAGTTATAATTATTTTGAATATTTAATAAACATATTTTTGCAATCTTGGACAACGTCACAATGCCAAGTTTTCTCTTCTCTTTGGTTAGAGGAAAAGAAAGGCATTCCATAGGCCATATCTTATAGAGAGAGGCTATGAATGTCATTTTCACACTCCAAAAACTGACATTTTCAAAGCTAAAAACAGAGAAATTAAGTGAAAGGAGGCCCCATTTCCCAAAGCTATAGTCATTGGGAAATTACAAAACAATGCCTATTTTTCTTCACTGTGAATTTCGAGCCATTTGACTTTAGGTATGATGGTTGTCCTTGCTTTTGTACTTCTTTTGAAAATTGGTGATTGTTATTTGTCCACAATTTACGAATTTAATTAGTTGGGTTTGTGAAACACTGTCGTTTTGAAAGTAACTCTGGCACAATTGCGTGTAAGTATGTTAATTAAAGTATTCAAAAATTATTCAACTATAGTCCTAATGTTTGGAGATAGACATAATTGATACTTGAAAAATTTAGAGAAAACATCTTATTTTATTATACAAATGTTTTAATTTTTTAATTATTATCTTAGATCGTCTTTTAAGACAATTTTAACTTTCATATAATTGTTTCTAAAAATAAAGAATCTAAAACGTAACTTCCTTTAATTATTAACAATTAAATTTATTATATCACTGTAACTTCTTTAATTATTAATTTATATATATTTGAATTTATTAATGTAATATTTATTAACTTTGCAATATTTAGATAAATTTTAGAACTTATGTAGTAATAATATTTTTAATTGTTTTTTAGTATAATTATTTTCAAATTTAATGTTCAAGTAAAAAGTTTTTTTAAGCTATCATCAATTTCGGCATCCATTTTCAAATTTGATTTTTGTTCTTTCTTCTTCTTCTCTCTCTTTCCTGATTTTGAATTTGTTAGTGTTTCGTTCATTTGTTGAAACTTATATTATTTATTCTTTTCTTTCTAAATATATTTTTTTTTTCTAAAAAAACTGTTCTTTCTTCTTTCATTTCGTAGCATGAATTTCGGTAATGTTCAATATATCATACACGGATTATATATTTATTGTGTTCTTTTTTTTCTTCACACATATGGTACTGAATAATACATTTATGTTATGTATTATGTTTCATCAATACTAGTGCTTATATATTTTTTTAGCTCTGTAATCTTTTCTTATTGAATTTATATACCACTGCATACACATATTAATATTTTTTTAATTATTATATATATACTACTGCATAATACATATGATTTGTTATATATATACTACTTCATATATTTAGTAATATATAAATCATGTCAATAATACGTATTCAGTGACAAATATAAGTTCGTTGTTTTATTTCAGACATAAGTTCATTATTTCATCACATATTCTTTTCATGTTTGAATTTCAATACCTTCTTATATACTACTGAAAATTTTCGATAACACATAAATCTTAGTTAAAGTCCTAATAATGTATGATAAGATTTCAATACCTTTTTATATACTACCGCATATATTCAGTAATATATAAATTGTAGTTGAATTTCATTATATATCACTGCATACACATGTGAGGTTATATACATGCGTATATATACAATAACATGTATTTAGTGACATATATAGTTTTGTATCATTTTCTTTTAATTTTTTCTCTCTATTCTATCAGTATTTTCTTTTATTTCTACTTATATACTACTGTAGAATACGTTTATGTTATGTGTTTTGTTACAAATATACTACTGCATATATTCAATAATACATAAATTGAAGTTGTCATTTTTCCATCGAAGGTAAAATGTTTAGTGGGTCAATTAAAAAAGATTAGATTTTCTTTTAAAATAGAGTCTAAGAGATGCATTAAATGTCGTCGTTGTAGATATGTTGGCCATAACTAAACGAGATGCAAGTTTTCCTTGTCGAACAAACTAAGTTATTTTAGACTTTTAATTGAAATATTCATATTTTAGTTTTTAATTCAATTATTCTATTTTCGTATTTTTTTATAAATTTCCATCTACTATGTATATAATCACATATATATGTGGGTTGTGGTTGCTTGTCTATTGTTGTCTTTCTTTTTAATATACTACTTCTCTATTCCACTCTTGAATTCTTTGAGTACTATTATTCAAATTACACAAAATTATCACATTTAGAAACCTTGAAACTAAACTTAAACTTAAATCTAAGGATGGAAATGGTATTTTACCTAAAAAGTTATTAGTCCATTCAAATATAATTGAATATCTAAATCATTAATTACCATTTAAAGAAAAAACAAATAGTTCTAGTAGCCTCCAACAAACAAAATCATACAACCATAAAACAAAAATTTAAAACTTGAGATCTCATTTTTGTAATTGTTTAATGTTTGAAAATGAAAGTTCCTTCCTCTATAATTTTTCTCTAATTGAAGCTTGATTTTTTGAATAAATTGATTAAAGGAAAAAAAAAAAAAAGAACTTTAGGAAAAAAAAAACATATTTGTGGATTTATAATAATAAAACTAATTTTATCTCATAACCCTAACTCTTCCATAATCCCAATATTTCTTCATTACATTTGAATTTAAACAATTTTTAGATGTTTAATTCAATGGAAACGAAGCTTAATTGTAAAAACACAACAAACCAAATTAACAAATTCTCATATGAGATAAAGAAAAGAAAACAGAAATAGAGAAGTACTTTTGGTTTCTTTATCAGGAACGAATATCTTTTTATTGTCATTAAAATTTGTATTGTTTCGGGTGGGACCCGTTGTTTTCATCTCCAATAACGCCACGTCATGCTCGAATCTTCGCACGAAAAGATATAACAAATAAATAAATAAAATTGTAAAAAAGTTACTTAAGTGTGGGGTCCGCTTCATATACGGATGAGAATGAGTCGTGCATGCTTGCCGCGTTTCACTAAAGGTCGGCGCCAAATAAATCGAGACCGTACACGTGTGAAGAAATGACGATTTACACAAGCCTTTGGTTATTTATTATTATTATTTGTTTTGTTTATCGTCACGTTATACTAAAAGTGACGCGAATCGGCAACTGCTGCCCTAAGCAGGTGACACGTAAGCGGAATGAGAGCCCATAAGATTAAACGAAATCCAATGAGATTTCGAGGTTGAATGAGTGTGACGGTGGAGGGTATGAATAACTAAGGAATTGAGGGGCAAGTATGAGGGTATTTCAGTAAATTTAAGTATCTAGAACCTACCTGCTGCTTCTTCGTGAATATTAAAGCAACTGAGGTGGTTCTGTTACGTGTTGGCTAAGCGAGAGAAAAGCCAAGTGAGTCCCACTCCCTTTCTCTACGGCTGTTTTTCACTTCTCGAATTGCTAAATTCGCTTCGAAAAACCCTTTTTGCCGAAGAACTGCGAATAGAAAGGGGATTTCATAATTTCATGTTTTGGATTTCTTGTAGAGGTGAACCGTTGAAGTCGAACGAGGTGGAATGAATTCTCGCTTGTAGATTACGGAGGTATTTTTTATTTCGTTGTTTTTGAGTTGGTTTTTTGTGTTCTTGATGGTTTCTTCTGAATTGAATGGAAATTTTTCTATTGAATTGATTTAGATGAGGTAGGAGTTGCTGCTGCTGATACTGGAAGTGGTGGATGGGAGTTTTTTGGTGTGGAAATTAACTCAAAATGCGAAAATCTTTCAAGGACTCCCTTAAGGCTCTCGAGGCTGATATTCAGTTCGCCAATACCTTGTAATTTCTCCATATGCTGTTCAACTTTCTTATAATTTCATATCTACTCTGGTCTCTGGACTGTGTTTGAATTGCTATTGCAATGTCGGCGTTTCCATTGTCTGGAAATTATACGCTATGTTCGTTAAATTTTCATGATTCGAACTGAATCGAGTTTCAATATTTTGTTTCTTGTGATATATGCTTTCTCCATGCTTAGATTAGAATGGTATTCGTGCTGGTTTCGCTGCGCGTGGAGTTTGAAGTTCAGGGAAGTTTCTATGAAAGTGGTTTGATGGGTTATGATTTCTGAGAGAGCCGCGAGTTTTAGGTTTTGTATCACATCATCTGTACATTCTTGAACACTTAGTAGATTAGATATTTAGTCATCTCGATCTTATTTCTGGAATTGTTCTCCGCCTGCTCATAAATGTTATTTTCTGCTTAAGATTTATGAAAACGGTTTATTTAAGATTTGTCATCAACTTCTGTGTTTCTTATTTTCTAGATGTTAAGTGTGTTTGAATGTATATTTTCTTCCTTTTGTGTGGGTTATCTTGTATGCTTAGGTGGTTTGTGAACTGTCACATTCTCCAGCTAGTAGTGTTGTAAGATATCTCGGCTTCTCAGGATTGTATAACTACAGAATTTTACTGCAACAAATCATTTCTCTTGTTTTTAGTGTGCAATAGTTCCGGCGAGCCTTGTTTAATTTATAAGCATTGAAATATAATGCTTTAATACTGAACAGGGCTTCTGATTATCCGAAAGAATACGATGGAGCATGCCTGCAAATGAGATTATCCTATAGCCCGGCTGCGCAGTTTTTTCTCTTCTTCGTGCAATGGACTGATTGTCATCTTGCTGGTGCATTGGGCCTGCTCAGAATTTTAATATATAAGGTACTTCAGACTGCATGAAGAATGACATTTTGACTCCTACATTGCCCGAGTGTGGTGATTGAAGTGGATCAAACTGATCACGAAAGAACAAAAAATTGATGAAGTAGCTTATACTACTTGCCCCTACACATAATCTTGTCAATCCCATGAATGTGCTAAATTTGTTTTTAGGCATATGAAGACGGGAAGACTACCATGTCTATTCAAGAAAGAAAGGCTAGTCTCAAAGAGTTCTATGGTAAGTGGCTAATAAGATAAAGACTGCCCTCTCGTCAGCTTGAGGTGTATTAGCATTTGGAGTCTTGCTAATTCTATTTTTTAGTTCTGCAAATACAGGGGTGATATTTCCTTCGCTAGTGCAACTTCAAAAAGGAATTACTGACATAGAAGAAAGAAAACAGAGAGAAGTTTATGCTGCAAAATTCAAAAGAACAGATCGGTTGAACAAAGGAAAGATTTCTGAAATCGACTTGGAAAGAGAGGAAGAATGCGGTATTTGCATGGAGCTAAACAACAAGGTTGTCTTGCCTAATTGCAATCATTCAATGTGCATGAAGTGCTACAGGAGTTGGTAAGCTCTCTGCTGTTTTCATGTGCTATGGTTACTAACTAAGGGCTACTTTGTTCTTAGCAAAAAAGTGAACTGGATTATTTGCAGCTGATTTTTTGCAACTTATTATCTCTTTTTCAGGCGCACTCGATCGCAATCATGCCCCTTCTGCCGTGACAGTCTAAAAAGAGTCAACTCTGGAGATCTTTGGATATGTACCAGTAGTAGTGAAATTGTCGACTTATCCTTCATCTCTAGGGACAATCTGAAGAGGCTTTTCATGTTCATTAATAAGTTGCCTCTCATTGTTCCTGATCCAAAACTCATCTCTTATTATCTGAATCATTATTGAACACTCCAGGCTTGTCCCGGAAGTAATCTGTAAATAAAGACCCATTACCCTTGTTGTGCATAATTCTTATCAGCATAACGTGCACATCTAAAATTTCCACATGCACCCCTGTTGTGAAAGTCTGCTAAATTTTTTGTTATCTGAAGCCTGCTCCAAGTCTTCCATCATTACTATTTAGGCCGTCTTAACTCAACTTTATTCCTGGGCTCTTGTTATCCCGAAAACAGATTGAGGCTGTGGAATCACGCTTGACAAAACGATGAAGATGATGGCATGCGGTACTCAATCACCAGGTTCTTACTTTTTTCACATATTGTATTAATTTTCACCAACCCTTGACATAGATTTCCAAAATTTGTCATTTTTACTAATTTTGGCTTTAGCTAAAACTTTGAATCATATATCATTAAATGGCAGGAGTATTTCGAGCAACCACGTGTAGGAGAAATGCCAAATGGGGTTTACCCGAGTATAAAAAAGAAAATGGAAGTCGAGGGTGTCACGAGCATTTGTCCTCATCAAATCCAATTTTTCATACTAAAAATAGGGGTTTTCAAAATGATTCGACGAACTATAGTGATTGAGAATTTAGAGTTTGATTTTCTATTCTCACTTTCCTTCTTAGATCTGATGCATTTCAGATACTCCGCTGCAAGAAACTGTGCAGCAGACTATCGTGAGTTCTCGTTGGTTTCTTGGGATGATTCTTGCGTCATCGACTTTGCTTTTGTGTATGGGCATTCAATTTTATTTCCTCTTCTAACTAGGAAGATAGGATGCCAACAACTAACCATTTTATAAGACGACAAGATAAAAATATGGTACAGGATCATCTAAAAATAGAACGGAAGGGTAGTTGTGTTGCAACTTATAGAGTTGCTCAATAACAGAGTATGGGATTTGCGTAAAAGGAAATAGGCATCTTGTGTAGCTCTTATGGAATATAGATTTTGTTGTTCTTATGCTTGTGATTATTCTCGTCACATGTGGGTATCGCAGCATGAAACTATTCCGTGCTATTGTTATATAGCATGGAGTACTCTTAGAACTGTTAACACTCCCAAATAGTAAAAAGTTGATTGATCCTTTAGGTTTCACAATTGTGTAATTTGAGGTCTAATTTTTGGATTAGCTCACAATTGGAATGCAACCACGATATTTTCTGAGTACTGATAGACCCTCTCTCCAACGAGATGTACACACTTTCTTCGTCCAACAGCCAACTCTTTATGTAACACTTTCAGACTGTTGACGTTAAAACCACCTACCATCTATCGTTATGGCTGGGGCAGGTTCAAGTAAGTGGGCTGAATCAGCAAGTTTTTTTTACCATATTTCAGGGGAGTACTATAAATATTAGTATAAAATTGGACATCTGGAAGTATTATAAATATTAGAAGGATTGGAAATATTAATATAAAATATAAGCGTTCAATTGTTCAGTGTTATAAATATTAACACAAAATATAAGTGTTCATTCTTAATTAATAAGATTAGTGTTCATGTGTCAAGCAAATTTTCTTCATCTTACTTCATCTCTAAACTTCATCTTTAAGTAATGTTATTTGGTGGAACGACAATTTATATGTTATTTGGTGGAGCGACACAAATTTTCTTCATTTGTCAAGTTACCTATAAATAATGTTATTTGCATTTGTCTTGACACTCAAATTTGTGCTCAAATGACACAAATTTTCTTCATTTGTTATAGACAAATTTTCCTCATTTGTTATAGACAAATTTTCCTCATTTGTTATAGACAAATTTTCCTCATTTGTTATAGGTACAAATTTTCTTCATTTGTGCTCAAATGACACAAATTTTCTTCATTTGTCAAGTTACCTATTGTCTTATCTATAAATAATGTTATTTGGTAGAGTTTCAAGAAACACAAAACAATTAAATAAAGTGATATTTTAAAATAATTTTAAGATTTTTATAATTTGTTTATTTATTATTTTAATATTCGATTTCCATATTTGGTAATTGAGAGTGTGGCTGACATGATTGGAATTCAAATGCATTTTCACAGTCGCCACCACTCAAGCCATACAATGAGGTGTTTGGTTTGTAGAGAAATTTCAATGGCACTAGTGGTTGAAACCGGCTCTCTTATTCCTTAGAAAATCACAAAAAATATTTTACCTTTGTTAATTAATATAAATGGTAATAAAATTAAAAAATATTTATGATTTGTGTAAAAAAAATGTCTCGATGAATATTTTACTTTTAGATTTGTTCTTAAATATGGGATGATTTATTATTTTTCTTTCTTATTGTTTGATTTATTATTTCACCTTCGTCAAAGACAAGGTTACTAACGTTACTATCTTTTTCGTATTTAAAAATATCAACATTTTTCAAAAATCACGTAACATGATAATTATTAACACGATTATTTAAATTTGAAGTATTCTTTTTCATTGTTTTAAAACGAACTATATGATCACAGACAGAAGATCACCTCATACGACTAGTTGGGTTTGATATTAGTGAATCAAAGACAAAGTCAAAAGGGGGCTGAATAGCGACTTGACAACAAGAGGGGCCTAGTTGCGGCTCTCCCGTTATTCCTTATGAGGTCAGTTAATTCATACAATCAGTCGATGTTTCATGAGTCACTCCACAAAAGGTAACTTCAATCGTCCGCGCGAAGAGCATAGTCACTCGAGGTTGAGGAAGAAACTCTCCCAGCCGGGCCGGATTGACTGCGGAGTGGCGCAATCCAATTATAAGGGGTCCAGATGCGTCACAGGTTAATATGGATAGGACTGAGGACGGGGGATTTGAGAGGAGTCAAAACAAGGGCTCGAGCGGACTCAGTTGGGCTCATTCCCCTATTTATGGATGGAAGTGGTAAAGTCTTTGAGGGTTCGTGCGATTTTTTAGCTTCTATTTTGATGCCTCTCAACAGTGCTTCTTGAGGCTCCACTCTCCCCGTAAGGGGCCCCGTTAGCATGGGCGAAGATGGGGATAAGGAATAAGGATTGAAGCCCTCTTAGCTCTGCCAGGGACTGCTAGATTTCAGACTAGTCCTTCGCGGAGGGAAATACAAGAAAATGCTAGGTTTTGGGCCTATAAAGTAGCAAGAAATCATGAAAAATCAGACAAAATTAGACAATTATCGTTAAATATCAAGATTAACAAAAGTCACATTTAGAAGCAAAAACGCCGGGAAAACGCAATGAAAGAATCGTTAGATAGTTTAAATTTAAGTTCTTTTTTATTAAATATTACATTTTTTGTATAGAAAATATAAATATTGAAACATACTTTTTTTTATTTTATTCAAATATTGAAGTTCATCTCTAATAATTTCCAATAAAATTTCAATTTCCATTATTTTCGTTGGCCTGTGCTTGTTCGCGCCTTCGTTACTGGGTTAGGGTTTGGCACCAAGTTAGTGGAATGGTGATCTCAAGCGGATTTGCCCAATAATCTCTCCTCTTCAATTCCGCCATTGTCATATCAGTTTTCAATTGTTCCAACTCCTCAGGCATAATTTGGCTCCTCACCGGGAACTTGCGGTTCCTCTCTGTTGCGTACTATCAAATTCTAGGTAAGTTCGAATATGAAGTTTTTGTCAAATTTCTTATGATTAGAGTTCAATTTGTATGCTATTTGCTTTGATTCTGTTCTGGAAGATAAAAAATCCGAAATGTCTACTGAAAATTTTATATTTGCCAACTTCGAGTTTATTTCATTGTAGAATTTTCGATGATGCAGTTCCTGACTTCCCAGTTCACACTTGATATGCGTCCATTTGATATTCTTTGGTGATGGCAAACCGAAATTTAGTGTGGAACGTTGTGAAGAAATCTTTCACATTTGGAATTATAGGGGTTACGATTTCGGATCGTTATGCGAGTGTTGTTCCTATCCGTGGTGCTTCAATGTCTCCCACTTTTAATCCTATTGCGACTTCTCTGACAGGACCAATGACTGGTAATTTTCTAAACCTAGCATATTTATTATGGCGAGATGGTACGGTCTGATGCTCCGGAAATTTTGGTTTCAGGTGACTACGTGCTGGTTGAGAAATTTTGCCTTGAGAAATATAAATTTTCTCCCGGTGACGTTATTGTTTACCGGTAAGTTTTTTTCTATCGATGCTGATAGTCATCTGTATTGATTTGTTGTGGAGGTTTTTTTTTTCTGTAATGCGGTAATGGCTTGATTTAATTTCTCTTTTATGGGATGATGTAGTGCATTGTATATGGATAGTCTTGCTCGATTGGTCAAGGCTTGGAATCTTAAAACGTGCAGGCTAGATAATTCAAGATTTTGATCAGCTCTTCTTGATTTACTTTTCATCTGCAAGGCCATAAGATAATCATTGCCTACGATGTGAAGAAATCTCGAAATCTCGTTTGGACTCCAATTTTTAACTTATCAAAACCACTCATACAATGAATATAGATAAATAAAGAACTGAAAATCATGGTTAGATTAATTCCATGACGTGCAATATGTATAGATCAATTGTTTACTCTTAGGCATTCCCATTTTCATTATAAGGGTTGGATTTCGAGTATGGAGGTGCAGACATAGCAAGTTTCCTGAGTTTAAATAAAAGCTGGGGTCTTCTTGGTGACTTTTATCTAAAGTTTGGACGATGTTCCATTTCATGGAGGGTGGCTTAAAACTTGGAGCGTCCTCTTATGTTTCCTTGGTTTCCTTTTGTTCTTTGAATGTCATCCATGAAAGCTCTGTTTCTCATTTTTCTGAAAATTTATTTTAATTGATCCATCTCAAATCATACGTAAATTGCTTATATTTTTTTGAATTTGAAGCAAGGTTGAGGTAAAAAAATATTTTCGTTTCATGTAGGTCATGTGTTTAACTGGAGAAAGGCAGAACCTCATTTTGCATCCTCTTTTCTTATATGAAATATGGAAAATGTTTTTGTTCCACTCTTAGTGAACATGCTGTGATCGCACTTCCCAATTTATCACAAATTTACATTCAGAGACTTGCACAATTTGTATAAAATTTCCCTCCCAAAATTGTTGACCTATTGCAGCTCCCCTTGTAATTACAAGGAGAAACAAGTGAAAAGAATTATTGCCTTACCAGGAGATTGGGTTGGAACTCGTCAAACATATGATGTTGTTAAGGTTCCAGAAGGACACTGTTGGGTTGAAGGCGATAATCCAGAATGCAGCATGGATTCGAGATCTTTTGGCCCAGTAAGATACCATCTTCTCTAGTTAACAGTCTATTTCTTTTGGGTGTGATTTTAGTTTCGAGATGCAACCATAGTTTCTGTGGATGGGCAGCCTTAGTGGGTAATTATTCTTGCAACTATTTATGGAGATTTGAAAAACACAGTTGAAAATACCATCATGTTTTTTTTTAGTTTAAAACAAAGTTTTCATTGAGGGCTTATCTTGGTAGTCTTTCTCTTCAATATTTTGTTGGATCCCTCTTATGTTTTTGAGTCGGTGTTTGATGTCTTAAGGAGGATTAAGATACCGAAGTTACGTTTTTTTTTCTTGGTTAAGTTTTTTCTAATAGCTTAGGTTTGATTTTCAAATGAAGTATCATATAACGAACATACATGTATTAATTTACTTGTGCCCTTTGAAATACTTAACTGCAAGTATCTGATTTATGTGAGTGCAATTCTTGTTTTATGCTCTTTACACAACTATGCCCAACTAAATTGGTGGCAGATTCCAATGGGTTTGATTCAAGGAAGGGTGTCACACATCGTATGGCCACCTCAAAGAATTGGTGCTGTTGAGAAAAAATATCCTCAAGGAGAATCAAATCCTACCAATTCAACTAAAACTCAAGGTAGAGAGAGAAGTAGTTTTTCATGATCAACCTGACCCCCTTATTTGAGGCTTTTTTTTTGTAGTGATTTTTATCCAGTTACCATCTTTAATGTTGTTTTATAAACATATATTCACATACATTATTTACATTCTTTGGGTATTTTCAATATATAATACCCATCTTCTAGGATTGATTCAGGCCACTTTGGAAGACTTCTTATTGTTTATTTTTAGCAAATTTTTGTTCTTAAAAAATCTTCTATGGTCATTGGTAATTAATTTCAGAAATATGTATTAATAATGATCTTATGTTGTTCTGCTACGTGCTTCTTGTAGACTCCGTTTCCCCCATTGAACAATCTCATTTGAAGACAGAAGTTGTAGATTGGGTATTTAGTAAGATTTCATTTTTTTTCTTTTGGAAAATTTATTAGAGGCATGAGTTACGAAGAGCAAACGCTGGTTTTGTAGAAACATTCAAAATACAAAAGGGTATGGAACCAATCTTATCTAATGAACTCATTCATATATTAATGATGGTAATTATAACAATTTTTTAAAAAATAATTGTTAAAAAATTAATTAGATATAAGGTTGAAATGTTTTCATCCCAAACAATAAAACAGTGATCAAACCTAATTATGAAACATTTATTTGGGTTATTTATGTAAAATTTTGGTCTAATTATTTTATATATTGAAATAAGATTAATAGCTCAATCCCGTTTTATATTGCTTTTCACAAAGCAAGGTGTTGAAGAATAAATTACTTTGAAAAATAAATTTCAACAAAGCTAAACTTAATATATACAAATATATTTCCCAATAATGTAATAATTTATTATTGTTATTTCTAACAAATATTTAATTATTTATTTTCTACTCTCTTTTCCATACCAAAATATTATTATATTTCTCTCCTTCATTACAAATGTTTAATTGTTTATCTCATACCTCATTTTTCTACAACACTACTAACCTCATTCATGTCAATCGTGCAAAACTCACATGCTCACAAGCATGCCACTTTATTACTATTCATTACATACTAGTATGTCATATGTCCACGTCTCTCTGTTTATTGTCACCTCGTATTTTTTCTCTACACTTCGTACTATCCTATCATACATGCACTCACACACTAATGATATCAGAGTCATTTCTCATTTTATATATATTTACATATATATAAAATTATGTCATAAGTAAAAAGTTTATTTTTTAAGTTAATAATATATTTGGATTGATTTAGGTTTAGTTAAATCCACGACCAACTTAACCTATAAAAATTTTAGATATTTGAACTCAACTAACACTAACATCAATGAGTTGATAACTCAATTAAGACCAAGATTAAGAGTGGGTTTATTTAGTTTGGTTTGGAGACAGTCCATTGGGGCCGACCCTGTCGGCCTGGTTTTCATTGGACCGGTATGGACGACCAATAAGGCCCATGCCCGATTCTGGCGGTTTTTTTGGTTTTCCCCTTCCCGCTCCCGGGGAGTGAACGGCATTTTCGAAGTTTGATCTTTAATGAGGAACCCAGTTTAGTGAAATCGAAGGGCTGTGTTCCTCTCATTTCTCATTTTCCGAAACCATTAATGGATTTTGATCTTTCAATTTTTACAAGACCATCTCCATCTACATTAGTATGGAAAATCTGCTGGATCAAAATCTTCGATGCGGTCGCTCCTCATTTCCCGCCAGATTTTCATCTCCAAATCGCTGTTCTAGGCTACATCGACTTCCTCAAATAGAGTTATCGGTTCGTTTCTAAATCCTACCAAATGAAATTAGTTTGTCGGAGCTTAGGTGAGAATGTGTAGATTATTTCTATCTTTCTTGTGTTCGCTTCCAGTGTTCCACTGTATTTTGTTCGTTCCTTGAATTGAATTCTCTAGACTTCGTATTTCCTATATGATCTCGAACATTGACTCCTCTATAGTCAATTCACGAGTTCTTTATAGAAGTACTACAGGTCATTGCAGATGCCACCGAATTTTGGGATGTAGAAATCAAATTCGTCATTGACATTTATTACTTTTCTGTTTTACATTTCCTTGTTTTAAATTAGCGAACCTTCTTAGCATTTGTTTACTACTACAACATTTGGTGTTCTTTACTTCACCATAGATGCTAGAATATCATCCATTGATCAACGAGTAAATTGTTTAAGTCCCATCACGACATCTCGTTGTTAAAATTGAAAAAAAAGTAAGAAAGGAGAATTTATCGCGAGTTAATATTCCAATTTGATTGTGCAACTTGAGTTTTATTCCATTGTAGTCCTAGATCTAAAATAATGTTGACATTTTAAATAAATTTGAGTATCTTGTGAAAATTCGTTTTAAATAAAAAACATTTCTAACCATTTTGTTATTGCAGTAAGTGGTAGAGCATTTGACTGCAATAACAAAATGGTTAGAAATGTTTTCAAACACAACAAAACGACAAAATGGATAAATAAAAGATAAAATATCAAGCTTCAATCGTTGAGTTCAACAACATCCGAGGGTGCCATATTTTCATCAATTGCCATTAAGAAAAGTGAGTCCTCTGATACTAAGAGGTCTCTTATTCTGTGACTAATGAGGCAGTAAAATGTAGTGGAGCTTTGATCTTCAAGGGCCACTACGGCATGTGTCTGTGCTGCTCTCCATCTTTCTACAATTACTCGTATGATGATGTGACATTGGTGCTAAAAGTTATTATTAGGATGAGTAACAGTTACACAACATCAAGTCACCTCGTTTTGGTAAATTGAGTTTGTAATGATTTTTAACCTTTGTTTTCAAAATTACTTTAAGAATTCTGATGATGCAACTATGTGCTATAATTTTAAGGTTATTGTCCAAAGTATTAGTACTATAGTTTTAAGGTTATTGTGCAATGAAATTCAACGATGGAAGAAACTTGATACTTCTTCGTAACATAATCAGTGGAGTTCAAACGAATTTGAGCAGAAGTGCACATATTTGATAACTCAACTAATTTAGAAATATTCTTTCAAGCATGGTTAAATTGATCTAGGCATATATCTTTTATCCAAGAAGTTAAATGTTGGCTCTAACTCCAAATATTGTTGAATTAAATAAAAAAAGTAGATTCCAAAATTTGAGCATATATTTATTTTTTCTTGAACATTATATTTGGAAACAAATTGAACATGTAATTTTTTTTTTTTTAATGTATGTACTTATGTATGTATATTATCATTACAGACTTTAGGTGAAACCTTGTGGGATTGGTCTAAACCTTTTTGCCCAAACTTGTCATCTTTGGAATCAAGTTTTACTAAAACTATTCTTTTTCCCATGCAGATTTTTTGCGTCAGTTATTTGAGAATCGCAGAAGACCGCGGTTCATCAGTTTGCAAAACAGGTAATGTGCAGTAAATTGATCTTGATTCAGTGCTTCAGGAGTTAGGTGTAGTCGTTGTATGTACATGAAAGAAAACCCGTCCATGTTATTTTCCTTTTGTTTCTTAAATGGAGTGCTGGAGGGTTAAGTTTGAATTTGAGATTTCTTATACAAGGTTTGTTAAAACTCTCAGCAACATTAAATATAAATGTATATCTTTTAAAGGCAAGCAAGTATATAGGAACAAATGGTAACGGGTAAATTGTTTCAATATAAAAAAATGAATTCAAACAATGACACCTCGTGTATTTTACTTGTTTGTTTATTCATTCCATTCATTTGTTTATCGCTGGTAATAACTTTTGACTATAAGATACGTGTTGGAGAGCCCCTTTTATTTCTTTGTAACAGTTAACATTTTGTAATTTTTTTATATTTTATAATTTCTTTTAGTTCAATTATGATGACGACATTTGAGATGGTAATTTACGTTTATATGCTTAAGATTTATTTTGATAAGCTTTCACCTTTGTTGATTAAAAGTCTATTTTTTCTGTATTTTATTTGATGTTGTTAGGAGTCAGTAAAAGAAACAAATATAAAAATGAAGGAGAACTTAGTGTTCATGAAAACGTGAAATGAAATTTAGAAAGAGACTATCCAGGATTTTGAGACCACAATAAATAATTTTCTATGAAACTCTTTTGTTCACTCTTACCCACTCTCCTTCACAATCCCTATTATATTTGGAAAAATAACGTATGGGCTATCGTATTCAGATATTGCAAACTATTTTATTCCAAACAAGTCTCAAATATTATTCGTATGGCAAAACAATAATCTTGTATGCGTATATATAAAAAGTCAAACCTGCTCCTAGGCAACAAATTAGCTGTTTTATTCTTGAAATAATTCGCATGGCAAATATAATAAATTTTGTTGTTGGCCAAGCCTTCTAAGTTCTAAGCACTAAAGTCTTTTCTCTTTCTTTTTCCAGCCTTTTATCTCATGGGACAGACGGCAGGTTTGGGTTCGGAAGTGGTCGGCAGTGAGTTTGTTTGGCTAAGTACAACAGCAGCGGTATGGTGTGCAAATTTGTAAGTACAAATTCCTTGTTCAATTTCTTCAAGGGAATTGGAAAGGTGTTTCATGTTTTTCACAATAAATGGACTGAAATAACCACTTCCCTCGATTGGTTGTATAGTTCTTTCCCCTTTCTGAGTTCAATCATTTTTAATTTTTCCCCCTGAAACATTAGTTTTTAAAATTAAAAGTAAATAGAAAGTAACTTTTAAGAATAATATTCGAACAAATTCCTATTTGTTTCCAAACCTTTTTATCCTTCGGAGAAGCTCGATTTGTGAATAGTGATTCGAATTTTGACGTCATGGTAGAATGATGAATTACGTAATATTGAAACGGCTGGGACACAATTGACCTTTTCCATGAAGCACACCCACCCACCACCTGAATTCCTGAATTCTAGAAGTACAGTCGGCCATAGAACTTAGAACTGATGTCAAATTGGTTGAATGAATTTTTTTCTCTGACCCAAGAAAAGTAAGCTCCATCAAATTGTGTTGTCCTGACACTGGTTGGCCTTGGGAGGTAGAAGTGATGTCAAATTACAGTATGAACTTCTTGCTTGCTCTGACTAGATAAAAGTAAAATGGAAAATTGTCTTTGAAAGAAAAAACAAAAAAGTTAGCTGAAAAATGTGTTGACCAGACGGATTCTATGGCCAGCCTGCTTCCGATTTTAGTTTATCGTGATATATTAACCAACCCAACGACACTCTTTAAAACTTCAACTGTTTGGTTTCTTGCAATCCCTCTCCCATTAACACTTTTCTTGAAACCTTGAACTAACCCATCCTATAGCAAACCCACGAAAGTTGAAAATTTTCTTGAATCCTTAGACTAACACCCACAAGCAAACCCAAGAAAATTGAAATTTGACACAAACATGTTTCCCTTCTAGAGAAGAAAAAAGTTGGTCACTAGGAGACAATTCATTTTTTTACTGTAAAATCATTAACATTTTTGATAATTTAGTCATTCCCTTAATCCCTTCATCTCAATCTCTTCTAAATTTGAGCAATCGCGATTTCCCCCCTAGTTTCTGTGGAAATCACGCCACCCTGCTCATATTAGTTATTGATGGAAGGGCTTTAGAAATCTTTCTAGCATTTGGCCGTTTCAGTTGTCGTTAAGGAGCTCTTCGGTGTTTCAGGGATGTAAAAAGTGGTTTATGTGCGTAGATGAGTGGCACTGTTCATTGCAATGGCTCCTTGTTGCTTTGCAATCCTGAATTGCTGTAAAGGAAATAGCAGCACCGAGGAACCGGCAGAAGGTGAGAATCAGGTAACTTTGTTTTTCTTCTGGTAGATGCTAGGTTAATCTTCTATATACGTAGGTCTTCTTTTTCAAGTGGGTTTCTATAATTTCTGATCATTTGATTAGGCGAAAAGTTTTCTTTAGATAAGTAATTACTTCGCTCTTTGGATTTCTAATTGAAATGATTTCCTGCCTTGGATTTGGTTAGGGATTGCTGTTACCAACAATGTACGCATCTTTTCTTATAACTCCCTGAGGTCGGCAACTAGGAATTTTCATCCATCAAGCAGAATAGGCGCTGGAGGTTATGGAGTTGTCTACAAAGTGAGACCAATGATAATCTTATTTTGTTGGTTCTCTCCTTTAATTTGTTCCCTGAAGATACTTTTCCTATATTAATTCTGATGCATTTTTATCTGTCATTGATTTGCGACAACAGGGAGTTTTAAGGGATGGCACCAATGTTGCAATCAAATCACTGTCTGCAGAATCAACTCAAGGAACTCGGGAATTCTTAACCGAGATAAATATGATATCAAATATAAGACATCAAAATCTCGTTCAACTGATTGGTTGTTGCATCGAAGGCACACATCGAATTTTGGTGTATGAATACCTGGAAAACAACAGCCTTGCGAGTACTTTGCTTGGTAAGTTTCTAGGGCATTCAAGTTGATTATATATGTACATTCTAGGTGAGTATAAATTCGTGTTATGTTATATCTCTGGAAGTTCTTAATCTAGTTAGACATGTTGTTTCAAATCTTAAATTCCAGTATGGTCAACAACTTAACATGTGTTTCTTGTTGTCAGTATAATCTCTGACATGTTCAATCCTTAATTTGGCTTGCAAACAAATACTTGCAGATAGTTTATGAAATTATAATCAATAGAAGATTATGATAGGTATCATTTATTTGCTAAATTTCTCTAGTAGGAATTATAAGCTATCAACTTATGACTAGTTCGAGAGTGTCATTGCTCTCCGCATCAGACAACTTCAACTAAGATTTTAAACAACAAAAACCAGATTTTGACATATATGAAAGACCGAACACAGCCATCTAAGAAGTTAGATATAACTCCCAATTCCACAATATCTGTAGTTTTTTCTGAATATCCGTTGGTATATCCTTAAATTTGAGTTACTGACATCGATATCGTTGATATTTTCATCTTTGTTCGTCGCCCATCCGTGAATGCACTTTCACAGTTTGAGTTCTAACAGATTATTATCACGAGCAACTATCATTTCAGGTACAATGAGTAAACATGTTGATCTGGATTGGCCAAAGAGAGCTAAGATTTGTCTTGGTACAGCTTTGGGTCTTGCATTTCTACATGAGGATGCTGAACCGTCTGTTGTTCATAGAGATATCAAGGCTAGCAATATACTTCTTGACAGAAACTTTGATCCTAAAATAGGAGACTTTGGGTTGGCTAAACTTTTCCCAGACAACGTTACTCATGTGAGCACTCGAGTTGCTGGAACTGTGTAAGCACTGTATTTCATTATCTTGATATTTGTGAACTTTACTTTGAAAGTATGCTGAGAACAACTGTTTCCGTTGTCTCTCCGTATTTTAGGGAGACCAACAATTCTTTTTTGTTTACTAATCAATTTGCAGCGTCATATTTGTAGTAATCTGCATTGATAAAAAGATATCATAAAATCAAAAGGGGAACTTTAACAGTTGATCACCATTATCTTTATGGCTTATGCAACCTAATTCAAGAACCAATAATGCCATTATCTTGATTGGACTAATGAGTTTAGGTTAATTGTCACACGGTAATTTGCTTATCTGATGGCTGAATATGAAATCAAGTAAGGTCAAATGTGTAGTAGACAGGAATTGGCTGTTGTAAAAAAGTCAAGTAAAAAGATTATAAAAACTTGTGTGCTAGGTGATCATGGGTGCTATATACGCAGATGGATTAGATTCATAAGATCTGGTTGCCAATCTCATTTTTGTTTGCTGTCATTGGTTTTGCTTCTTCAGTCATTCCCGCACCCTCAAAATGACACGCAAAACTAATTTCTTACCCTTTTTTTGGCATGATATTCTGCTCTTTAAATATTTTCTAACCATTTTGTGTGGCTACAGCGGATATTTGGCACCCGAGTATGCACTTTTAGGACAGTTGACAAAGAAAGCAGATGTATACAGTTTTGGTGTGCTCATGCTGGAAGTAGTTAGTGGAAGTAGCAGCAGTAAAACAGCATTCGGAGAAGAGTTATCGATTCTCGTGGAATGGGTACATTTCTAAACTTTTTTAACAAGAACTTATTGCTCATTCATTTATGGCGTTCAACATGACTTTGCTTTCACGAGTACTACTACTATTAAATAGTCACCGATGCTTGTAATCATAGATATAGATACAATATAAAGGCTTTGATGATAACCTGGTGGATAAAAGTCCTAGGTAAGTTTTAAATGTTGTTCACTCAGAAAAAACTTGTCAGAACTCTTTTTTCGCATCCTCAATCAAACTTCATTGCATGTATAATCATTTTCCCTCAATTTGATAAATAGATTCGTGCCATTTGTAGACTTGGAAATTAAAACAAGAAGGACGGCTTGTAGAACTAATCGATCCGGAACTGATCGATTATCCGAAGGCCGAGGTTATGCGTTTCATCACGGTTGCACTCTTCTGTACCCAAGCCGCTGCAAATCAAAGGCCAAGCATGAAGCAAGTTGTGGAAATGCTTTCAAGAGAGGTACACCTTAACGAAAAACTTTTGACAGAGCCTGGAATATACAAAGGACACAAAATTAGTAAGTTAAATGGCGCTGGCACTAGTTCTGAGGGAACTTCCTCCCATGGACACAGAGGTAAAAAGGTTATAAAGTCTGCTACATCTTCGCCCCAATTTAATAGCTCAAATAGTATGACTCAAATGCTTCCTAGGTAATAATACTTAAAACACTGCTTCTATTCCTCTTGTAATATTTAATATTTTAGTTCCAATCCCTCAAATTTCTTTCTCAAACTTGCTCTTTTCCCCTTGTAGTTTTTAAGATTTTAGATATAATCCTCCAATTCATCATGTCATGTTTCCATGGATCTAGCTGTGAAGAGTGAGAAATTTCACTTTTAGGAAGGCATAACCCAACCAAACCAACCAATAACTAGGGATCAACTTGGTTAAGATTCATTACTTTATCTTGTTGATTGGGTTGGCTGTATTTTTTTTTTAAAAAACAGCTGATTTTGTACAAATTTGATTATACTTAATTTTAACTAAAAATAGTAGCTTTTATAAAGTTGGAGAAAAAGTATCCAAAGTGAATAGTAGTGGATTTAGGAAAAGTAAACCTAGTCTATCTTAAATGAGTAGGTTGAGGTTTGGTTTGTACATAGACCTCACGTCGGGGAAGAGTCAGGACAGATTTAAGTGATGCAGCCAAAGCGGTGAGTGATGGTGGTGACAGCCACGCTGAAGGGATTAGGTGGCTGTATATTACAATTCAGAATTTTAATGTTATTTAGGTTTTTTATAAAAAGAATTATAATTTAATTAGTTGGTCATTTGATATCTATATTAATGATTCAAGTTTCAGTTAGCATTTCTCAAAAATTTAAAATTTATGAGTCTATATTCTCTTTTTAAGATGTACGGGATGAATTGATAATTGATAAACTATTTAAGAAAAGTTTGTAAAATCGACATGTAATTGAATTGTATAGATAAAAAAACTCAAATATTATTTGAGTCTACCAATGATTGAAAATGGTTTATTACTTATTTTTCACCTCATTATTTTATTACTTTACATAAAGTTTAGGATACAAATCTCCCGCTTCTTAGTGAGTCATGAACAAATTTTAACGTCTCCCTTACTAATAACGAGTAATAGTAATTGTTTATCTTCAAGAATAACATAAATATTTCATCCATTTATGTTGGACTACCGTTCATACAAAGAAATAGACCAAATTAGCTTATATTTATATCAAATTACGTCCCGATTTTTGGTTCCCAATGAAGGGAATCTTCATTTAATTTGGCCTTGCTAAGTGAGAAGATGACAGGCTTTAATTATCAACTGATCAACTGTCCTCAGTAACGTGCCTTCATTACATGTCTCGGTCGTAACTATTGATGATCTAAAAGTTCTATTAATTATTTACTCAATCAAACATCTTAGTACACATGTATCGGTCATAAATATTGATGATCCAACAGTTCTGTTAATTGTTAACTCAATCAAACTCAATGCAGCACACCAAGGTAGAAACAAGACAAAATGAATAGCCTTGAAAACTAAACAATATTTTAGAATAACAAGAAAGGATACTTGAAATTTAACCTTGAAGTGACAAATTGTACATTGATAGGCAGCCTTCCGCGACCTACGGCGTACGCAATAGGCAACATGGAAACTTCTCGATGGTAACGTGCCTTCTTAACATTTTAACCCTTCATAAATATTGTTAATCTAAAAGTTCTGTTAATTATTAACTCAATCAATCATGTTACTTATGTGCAACTAAATCCGAATGATGGGATGGTGATGAAAAAAATAGAATAAATTTAGTCTTGAAAACAAAACAATATACGAGTATAACAAGAAAGGGTAACTTGAAATTTGAGAATGTATCCTTATTTATATGAAACTAAACAAATATTTGAAATCTGCAATTACCTATAAACTTTCATACCATTGCAGTCCAGATTCACCAGTGAACCAATTTTCGTAGTCTTTGTATTTACACCCCTGTTGTGAATAAAACAAATAATATTAACTATTCAAACTAATACGAAAGTAAAGTCACGAGGATTTATAGCAGAGGACAAAATTGAAATGAAACTCATTTCTCTTACCCAAGTAGTATACTATATATATGAGTAGATCATATTTACAACTCCCAACATCAGCTTCCATACACCCAGTTGGGTCCCAGAAAGTTGAAATCTTCTTGGGGAACAACATAGAGAACAGAACTAAAATTGAAATCTTGGAAGTCTGAATAAAGTTGTGATGCTAAAGCAGTCTTAAACTGGATAGGAACTTCTTCAGGGTTTTATGACCCCATGTTAAGTCATTTTGGACGACATCGTTGTTGATTTCCTGCAAATCAGATTGATTCTCAATTATATTTGTGTCATCCTCATAACTTGACTTTGCCTCCATCTCTTGTCCAGCCACAACCTCAGGATCCAGTTTCTGATTCTTTTGTATGTTCTGAGACTAATACAAATGAAATATGAGGCATATGAACATTATATAACATAGTACATCAGTAGATGAAGTTGAATCAAGCATAGCTACTGCAGGGTGTGCTTTTTGTGAATATATTGGCCAAGAAGTGTTTAAAAGTTTAATTTAGTGAATTGTAGTCCGTCCCATGCTTCCAGAGTGTGCATTTAGTTGCTATCAAACATTAGGTGGCCACAGGTTTATTTGCAGTTTTATAATTTGAAGAGGTAAAATGTAGTGCATAATTTATTATTAAGCACTTAGTAAATTATTTCAAACAAACTCTTGAAAAGCTATGTCGACATTTGATGGCAGGGAAATTGTTTGGTTCCATGATAAGTTGGTAAGAAAGAAGCAAAATAGAACTAAGATATCAAACTTGAAATGATTAGGCCATAAGACTGTGACAATATCAGTGTCAAGTTTCATCTCTTTCATATATTGATTCGAAAACATTTAAGCTATCAAAGTTACGTCCACTGTATTTGGGATCTCTTTCGAAAGTACAATACATGGTGCACACAAATTGAAAGGACGGTTATTGTAGTAACAAGAGTTGAAGCAGGAAAGAAATGGTAAAAGTAGGTCAGGCCATCAAGCTGTTACCTCAGGTAGTTTATGATCGTTAGATTCATTTATTCCACAGACAGAACCATCATCTTCGACTTCATGTGGAGGTGCATTCTGATTTGATGCTGTTGCTGTTGGAGGTAAACCAGGAACTAGAATGGGAACTTGATCATCAACAGGGCTTTCTTGAACTCCATCATCTTTTGCATCGTTCTCCAAACTTTCCTCGGTTATCTTTGTATCATCTAAGTATACCTCACTCACGGCCTTGTTACTTATATTCCCTGCCACGAGATCTTTAGCATTATCATTTGAATCGGAAATGCTGCTATTGTCACCCTCTGGAAGAGAGACGTTAGTGATATTCTCTTCAGAAGCAGAGATATTACAGCCATTTTCTTCTAAAGCAGAGATGTTACTGCCATCAATCAATTCCACCGATGGTTTACGTGCTATTGAATCCTTAATTATATTGGGGATCAGTTCTTCATCTGGATAAGTGAGGTTGTCCTCATCCATTAAATTTTCTGGGGCAATGGGAGAATCCTCCTCCTGGTTAACAATTTTTTCTTCTTCACTAAGTATCCGTGATTCAGCACTATCCCAATCTTCAGAAACGATGATAGTATTGGATGTTTCCCAGGGTTGGAATGTTCGATCAGGACCGGGTTGCCATACGACATTTCCAGTTATTCCTTGAAGTATGAATTTGAACTGGATTATTTTCCCGACGGGAATATCCTTATTTGAAAAAGAAAGAAAAGAACATGACCAGATATTAGAATAGCTATGAAACTTATATCTTCATATCAAGATTTTTACGTTCTTCACGAGACTCTATACTCACCACTTCTGCAGCCCATTGATGCCCATCGGCCCAGTTTAAAGGTATTGCACTTGTAACGTCCCAGGAACCAAAAATTGGATCGTCACCTACTACATAGAAATGCTCCCCAAATGTGCACTCTTTGAGTAGCTGGAATTTGACACGAACAGTTTTTGATTGATCTGCATAAAAGACGTCGATACGGAAATTTGAGGCTATGTTCTCAGAGGAAGTAATTATATTTTCATCAATCGTCTTGACTTACCTGTTTCTTGATTCTCAACTGCATCATTCTGAATAGTATCTGCCTGCAAAGAACAAGTTCTACGAATATCAGGATGATTTTATTAGCATATATACATCCTTGCAACAATCTTTTTCACATTACTTCCTAGATTTTCTGGCAATAATTATCTCTTTTTTATTGAGGCATCCGCCGAGACTTTATTACCCATTCTAAACTTCCGAAGTTTTTATTAATCTTGATTCGATCTAACCTAAACCTTTAAGAAACGATTTCTTCATTCTGTGGAAAAACTGACATAATGTCCGAGACATACAAAGTAATGAGTAATTACAAAACAAGAAGACTTCGTTCAAAAACTCAAAATCGAAGGCATAGAACACTATCTTTCACCGACTTTCATATTAGCAAATCGCAATTTAGAATCCTCCTCCTCGAATATTAAACTCCCGATCGTTATCTAGAATCCATAAATAAGCAAAAAAAAAAAAAAAAAAAAAAAAGGACAAGAAAACTATCACAGATTATCTCTCGTTCGCACATTGAGAATCTATAAGTAATTAAAGACAGCGAAGAGAATAATTCTCAGCAATCCAAGATTCTCCATGAAAAAAAAAAACATATGAAACCACAAAAGAAGAATCGCAAAGAAAGAATAATTTCCAATACCGACGACCTGCTGATATGAAGCGAAGCAAGAAGAAATGAAATCGATGCCTCCACGGCGCAAAGGTACCAAATGCTGAAGTCCAGAATTAGCCAATTTCCATGGCCTCCGATAAGAAATGAATTCAGGTCCTCCAGAAAGAAGACGCTCTTTTAGAGAAGAAGAAGAAGAAGAGAAGTAAGAGGAAGGTGAACAGTTGGCGATGATGGAGTTGTAGGTCTCTAGGGTTTTCATCACTCTTCACTCCAAGAATCTCACTCTGCCACTGACAATGACAAACAGTCTCAAAGCTTAAGCCTCGCGCTTTGCCTTTGGCTTTGATGGAGTTTCTGGTGGTAACCAATTACCATTATATAACGGTGGGACCTTGCGAGGATAAGGGGAAATAATTTCTCACGTGGATCATCCAAAACTGACACGTGTTCCAACTACCCAACGAATCACGAATCACGAAGCTCATGCTTTATGGTTCGTTCATGTTAGCCATTCAATGTAACTATCTTTTAGGGCCATACCTCTTTAATTAGACCTCTAATATAGTATAGTTAAAATTAAATTTTGTATTTTTAGAAAAAGAAAAACTACTAAATTTTGTATTTTCTGTCAAAGTAGAAGTGATTTTGTTTCGAGTCTACCCACCTTTCTAAATCTATGAATGACAACACCAACAAAGCTGATCAACACCTATACGTATGAGTCAGGTTTGATCTTTGGTCTATGAAGAGTTAAAATAAATTTAACAAGTGGACTAGTTATTAGTATAAATATTATTTCTGTATTTTTTTATGTGTATTGTATAAAAACATACTGTCGAAGGGAGGTCTCCTTACACGTATACTAAATCCTATAGGTGAGCATCGATCGATTGAAGTATGTTTTTTTAATCAAATTATCGTTTAATTGACTATGATCAATTTAGTAAATGTTGAAATTGACTCCGACTATAAAGGAGTAATCAACCAATTGATTATTTTAAACCTTTAAAATTAAAAAAAAAAATGATGTCGGTTTGATTTTTTATTTTTTTTAGATCCATCACCTTCAATTTAGTGGATTTTAGTTTATCATGCTTACTCTTACAAAATCTATTAGTGTATATATATTATAAACGATTATGGAGCTACGTTTCAAATAGGAACGTAATCACAATTTTCTTAACACATTATTTTCAAAAGATAAAAGTGCTAACTTAAATATATAAAAAAACAAAATTCTATTTTCTTGATCTCACAAAATTATTTTATATTTTAGCCTAATGGGTAGCAATTTTGGAATGATAATCAGACTTCCATCGCACATATCTTAGACACCTATTTACGATTAAAAAAAATGTTGCTATATTTTTCAATCTGATCCATATATTTGTAAATATTTTTTTTTATGTAAATAAATTTGTCGTTTTATGCCCAAATAAATAAATAAATTTGTCGTTTTAACGGAAAGCTAATCCATTATATTTTCAATTATAAAATTTTGGGAGCACCTCTTTCTTCCTTTCTAGTTTACGGACAAACGGGAGTTTTGTGAGGTAAGAAGACGTTATTACCCTTCATATAATTTCCCCCCAAAACTATGACGCTCACTCCTCCGACTGCTTCCGCGACTGAGGTAACGACGGCGCCAAACACCCTGACGACGCAAGCGGGTAACTGTATTCGGATACAATTGCGAAACCTCTTCCTGTCAGCACGTCCGGTGGACGGCGATCTCTTCAAGTGCGTTCTTCCAACACTGTTTTTCCTTTTTCTTCGCTTTATTTTTCTTCTTACTCTAAGCGCTTTCATCGTTCTGGACTGAGATTTATTGTTTGTTTCCTGACTTTGATATTGCAATAAATTTTAACATTGCTAGTAGTTGCGTGAAAAAAATATATAACGTAAAAGTGAGTTTAGGAACAAAAAGTGAAAAATGGTATTATCATCATAATTGAGAAACATTTCACCATCTATTGTAAATTGTCAACTTGGATGGTTTGAAAGGTGGCATTTCTAGAACAACCCATTGCTTGTTGTGGCCAAGTATATTCATTCTTCTCTCAATCTTGGGGAAACAAATATCTATGTTACCTCTGGCGTGTCTTTTTAAATTTGAGATAGGAGCTTTTAATTGCTTGCAATTCATTAACGATCACATTCATCGGTGTTCTCTCCCTAGGTGCCCTCAAGGAGCATGACAATCCGATTCTCATCATTGATACTAGACATTCTTCCACATATCTCGGTATGATTTTTCTGTGTTGTTCCTCACTCATTGTCGCTATTTCTTGTATATTGTCTTCTCTTTCTTCTTTTTGATCTGTTTCTACTAATAGCATAGAATGATCGATTATGCCCAAGGCATCTCGAGATAGCTCCATGGTAGCGAACAAATGAATGTCCACACCATGACCAAATGTGTCGTCAGTGGGTCTTTTTCCGATGAGCATCTCTAATAGTAGTATACCATAGCTGAAGACATCTCCTTCGATGGAAATTCTGCTACCAGTGCCGTATTCTGCAATTGTTGATTAATTTATTATACCAATTAGCAATTACGGCTGAAAGTTGATAGGGTTTAGAGAAAAAGAAAAATACCTGGAGGAATATACCCTATAGAACCCTTGAGTGCAAGTGACATGGTTTGACTAAAAGATAATGGTGCATTCGGTCCTTCCAACATGTATCTAGCTAACCCAAAGTCTCCTACATGAGCTACCATATCGTCGTCAAGCAATATATTGCTAGGCTTTAGATCGCAATGAACAATAGGAATTTCACAAAGATTATGAAGATAATCTAATCCACATGCTATATCAATAGCAATATTCAATCTTTGGAGGAGACTCAACCTTCTTTGATCGTGTCCTTGATTTGCAGGATGAAGCCAACAATCAAGATTTCCCTTGGACATGAAATTGAAGACTAATGCTTTGAATTCGTTGCCTTGTACATCAATACTTGAGCAAGAAGTTATGTTCTTGAGGAGATTCCGATGCCGTATGTTTGAGAGAGTGTTGCATTCATCAATAAAACTCTTGGAAGCACCTTGTTGTTGGAGGTTTAGAACCTTAACGGCAACAATAGATCCACCATTTGGAAGAACACCTTTATACACAGAGCCAAAACTACCCGAACCAATCAAATTGTCCATAGAGAATCCGTTAGTTGATTTGTTCAGTTCTAAATAAGAAATTTGTGGTAGAAGCTCCTTTGTAGAAGATGGAGTTGAATTATCCTTCCTGGACTTCTTAAACACAAAACACACGAAAAGTATGCTCACCAAAATAACAATGAATGTGACGGTAGATACTACAGGGATCAACACCTTTGATGTTAGAGACCGCTTATCGGGCAAATGTGTTTGGTTAGGCTTGCACGGAGGTAAACTTAATTCTTGTAAACCATCACATAGATCATTATTTCCAATGATAGAAATCATGGTTGAATTGGAAAAAATTCCATCTGTTGGCACTTTCCCCTCAAAGTCATTATAGGATAGATTGACATACTTGAGTGAGTGAAGCTGACCAAGAAATTGGGGAATTGACCCAGACAAGTTGTTACTGGAAAGATTTAGTACTTCAAGACTTTTCAAAGTTTCTAAAGATTGAGGAATTGTTCCCTCAAATTGGTTACCACTCAAATCCAAGTAACGCATGCTTACACATTTACCAAGATTGCTAGAAATGTTACCTGATAATTTGTTCTTTGATACATCCAACGTTATCAAACTAACCACCTCATCCACTTCAAGTGCTAATGGACCAGTAAGTGAGTTATTATTCAAGGCCAAATAGGCCAAAAAGGAAGAGAAATGAAGAACTTCATTTGGTATAAGGCCACTAAGTTTGTTACCAGATAGGTTAAGAATTTGAAGCGTTTTGCAACGTCCCAAGCTTCTTGGTATGCTTCCTTCAAGTCTGTTATCGTTCATGTAAAGCTTAACTATCGAAGACAAGTTACCAATAGATGATGGAATTGGCCCAGTTAAATTGTTACCTTGCAAAAATAGCTTCACCAAGTTTTGAAGATTCCCAATATTAGGAGGAACACTTCCATTCAAATAATTCTGTCCCACCACTAGATGTTGCAAGTTAATCAGGTTTGCAATCGCAGAAGGAATGCTTCCACTTAACATATTTGCACCCAAGGTTAACGCTGTGAGCTGGCTTGATAGGTTGCCAATAGATGAAGGCAATACTCCTCCAAAATGATTCCATGACAGACCCAAAACCTTTAGACTAGTACAATTAGCCAAGGAGCTGATAAAATTTAAGTCACCAACTCTTCCAGTTCCAAGTATGTTGTCTTCAAAATTGAGTCTCTCTAAGTCTTTTAAGCTCCCCAAATCATTAGGTAGCATTCCAACGAAACTGTTACTAGGAAGATCTAATTCTCGAAGACCGGAGATGTTGGCAAACGACGTGGGAATAGACCCTGTGAAATTATTGCCGCCACCAACAAAGATCTGAAGATTGGGTAGTGTATATCCGATATTTGGTGGTAGAGTTCCTTGAAGTCGATTTGCAGTAAGACTCATCAAAGTCAAAGAAGTTATATTATAGAGTGAAAGTGGCACTGTACCTGTCAAATAGTTTGCTGTAATTGCAAAGAACTCCAATCTTCTCAAGTGCCCCAGTTCGTTGGGAATGTTTCCTTGAAAATTGTTATACGCGACTGATAAATGAAGGAGGGAAGAAAAGTTTCCTATCCAAGATGGGATAGTTCCAATCAAATTGTTATTGGGAAAACTGAGTCGTTTCAACTTGGTTAACGTGAACAACTGGTGTGGAATCTGACCTTCAAGCCCATTGTTGCCCAACTCCAAATGAACCAGCTGGGTGCAATGACTTATATTTCCTGGAATCTCGCCACTGAAGTTATTGTAGGACAAATTGAGATGACGTAATTGTAGTAGCTGACCAAATTCTTGAGGAATATGGCCGTGGAGTCTGTTGTCTCCCAATCTAATTGCAATGAGATGAGTCATATTTCCTAAAGAATTTGGTATCGAACCACTCAGTTTGTGAGCTTCCAAGTCCAAGACCATAACTCTTCCAATGGTGGAATTACAAGTAATGCCAGTCCAATCACATAAATGCCTGGAATCGTTCCAAGAGCTCATGATTTTGAGTGGGTCGTTGAGTACTCTACTTTTCAGATCAAGTAGAGCCAAATGATCTGATTCAATTCCAGATATGGGTGTCTTCGCAAAGGCCAAGCTCATGGATATAAAAAAGAAATGATAAAGAAGTATACGCAGAATCCTGTTGGTGTTAAAGCAATAATTCTGCCTCATCCTGCAGCTGAGAAATTCCGAATCTGCAGTGAAAACAAATGCCCAATCCCTCAGTTTACGCACAGGGATAAGCAGAATTGAATTGTCGGTCATGGTAGTTTGACTTTAAGATTTAAATTTCCTTTGAATGACTAATTCATCTGGGAGGTTTAAATAATTCAAGTATAAGCCTGAGCCTTCACCCCCTAACTTGTAAATAGAATAAACCAAATAGTATCCCGCTATTCATTTTAACAATGAAGTAGTAGATTTTTTTTTCAAATGTATTGTAATAAATGTTGGGTGAAAATTTGAAAAACTAAGCTAAGCTCATGTTGGCAATGAAATAGTAGATTTACTCCACAGTTTTTGTTAATTTAAGTTAGGTTCAACCTAATAACTATTTTATTTTTAAAAGTTAAGTCTATTTTTTTTTCATTTATACAACAATTTGCATCTTTCTCACGTATAAACATTTTATATTTTGTTTTTAAAATTTAAGTCTATTTTTTTTCATTTATACAACAATTTGCTCCTTAGATATAATCGAATTCTTAGTCAAAAAAACAAAATTTAAATCTACTTAATTAGTTTTCAACCTTTGGTTTGTTCAGTTGTTTCTTAACCATTTATAAAAAGCAGATAATAAAAAAAGAAAATTGGATGGGTAAGTAGTGTTTGATGTAGACCTAATTTTCAAAAACAAAAACAAAATGTATATAAATGGAACTTAATGTTTCTTTTTTATTAATCATATACTGTTATTTTATTAATATATTTTGTTTCAAGTCAACAAGGCGGCTGTAAGATATCAAATTGTATACAGTTATTGTACGAATACGATAATCGCTATTTGATTATTGAATCAGATCTTTTCTGATTCCATTTCATGTGGAGATTGCAGCTATATGTGACCAACTTTAGATTGGGGGTTCACGCCTTGATTATTGCATCGGACAATTTAGCCATTAATGGCCTAAAACGTTTTTCTAAGTTCTAATTATCATTCTTAACGATGTCGCTGAAGCTAAAACTTCTTTCTCTTCTCTCATATTTTCTTCTCTCTTTTTAACAGAGCTTGTAATAGATAGGTCATACTCCCTGTAAATTCTTCACTTTTCCCCTGGAGCGTTTCTGTGAGGATTTTGTTCCTACTTTGCCTATTGAACTGGTTGCATTACATTTGTAGAGATAATAATTAAGTGTATGACAAAAAGAATTGTAAATACAATAAAATTGACTTTATATTTGATTGACTCTATTAGTAAGGATAGACTCTTAGAACTAGATCTAAATTTGCTTATATCTACCAACTTTTTTTAGCACTCCCAGAGCCAATTTTGGCTTCTATTAATAAATTGTTTTCTCAAAAAAAAAAAAAAAAACAAAAAATTGGTTGAGCTAAATTTAAAATCTTTATGGAATCTTGATATGTATGCATTTTCTTTTTTGACTTTTTTTCCCTCTGTTATTGAGCCAGGTTAGAAATTACAGATGGTTTGGCGAAACAAGCAATTCACGGGTATGGACCTGGCATAATGGTGTGAAACTCATTTGGGTTCCAATGGCCCTACTTTCCAAGTAAGTTCTTATTCTAAGCTGTATCTAGTAAAATTGAAAATATTGAAAAGTGAATCTGCAAAATAATCTGCTATGATCGACCGTGATAGATAAGATATATCACAAATTTTAAAAACTGCCATTTAAAATAATTTTTCCTCTAGTGAAGACTATTTTCATATTTTAAGAATTAAATAATTTTCTGTTTTACCTATAATAGTTCACATAATATTGATTTCTTATTTTATTTAGTGCACCTTTCTCCATTCAGTACAACGTCTCTTTCTTCAACTCCTTGGCTGTACCTCCAACTCAACTTAACTTCCTTCGTTTCTTTTGCCATCTCCCAAGTCCCTTCCCTTGATACTCTTCTTTGGGGAAGTTTCTAGTATTGTATTAGTGTGGAGTCTTCAATTTTACATATTATTTATAAGAAGCATTCAATAATTGTATGAAACTTATGAAATAAAATAATATTTCATAAAATAGTAAATAGTGAAATGAAGTGTTTAGGGGAGAGAGTGTACTTCACAGTACTAGAATTTTCTCCAATTCTCTTTCTTTTTTTCTCTTTTTCCAACCCTGTCATCTTTCTTTCCCATCTAACCCGTTATTAGAATTAAATTCTCTTTTTGATGATATAGAAGAGGAACAATCAAACTTCTAACTTCGAGAGTTATAGTTTATACTTTATTTTAGTTGAACTATACTTATTTTGACACTTAAACTACTTAAATTCCTTAAATATTGCAAATTAAGGTCACATGGTCAAGTAACAAAAATATTACATCACCGTTCATTCATCTAAGAGCTTATCAAAGAAATCTAACCGTAACTAATCATACATATTCATCATGGCATTAAACTTTGAACTGGCCTTGCATTTGGTTTGCTTAGGTAGCTGTATCAAATGCTGAGATTCTAAGAAATAATCTCATTAATTGAGAACCAAAAGGGAAAAAGTTTGTCTTATATTATAATTGAGGAACAATGGACCATCTATTGGAAATAGTCGACAAGGTTGTTTTGAAGGTAGATTTTCTAAAGGAACCTATCGCTAGAGGAAATTTTCAGTCACTTGTTTCTCAAGCTTGGTGAAACAAATCTCTACGGTATCCTCCATCTCTTCTTAAACTTGAGGTAGGAGCTTTTAATTGTTTGTAATTCATTAATGACAACATTTATTGGCTTTCTCTCTCTAGGCATCCTTAAGGAGCATGACAAGCCGATTCTCAAGATTGAGATTATACATTCTTCCATCCAACTTAGCACAAATCCTTTATGATCTTCCTCACTCATCACTGCTATTTCTTGTGTTTTATCTTCACTCTTTCCTTCCTGATTTGTTTCTCCTGTTTCTTCATATAGGAGAGAAGGGTCAACTATATTTATGACCCCTTGAGATAAGGCCATTTCAGTAAACAAATGAATATCCACACTGTCGCCGAACTTCTCATCGGTAGGTCTTTTTCCAATGATCATCTCTAATAGTAGTATTCCGTAACTAAATACATCCCCTTCAGTGGAAATTCTTCCACCTGTGCCGTATTCTGCTATTTTTCATCAATTGTTATACCAATAGAAGATCAAAATATAATAATTGTTATGAAAAGATGGTAAAGTTTAGATGGAAGAGAAATACCTGGAGGGATATATCCGATAGAACCCTTGAGTGCAAGTGACATGGTTTGACTTAAAGATGTTTGATCATTTGACCCTTCCAACATGAATCTAGCTAACCCAAAGTCTCCTACATGAGCTACCATATCGTCGTCGAGCAATATATTGCTAGGCTTTAGATCACAATGAGCAATTGGAGGTTCACAATGATTATGGAGATAGTCTAATCCATATGCGATGTCAATAGCAATGTTCAATCTCTGGATGAGGCTTAACCTTCTTTGATTGTTCTGTTTGTTTGTGGGATGAAGCAAACAATCAAGATTTCCATTGGACATGAAATTAAAGATTAAAGCTTTAAATTCATTCCCTTGTACATCAATGCTTGAGCAAGAAGTTATGATCTTGAGGAGATTTCGATGTCGTATGTTTGAGAGGGCATTGCATTCATCAACAAAACTTTTAGAAGCTCCTTGGTGTTGGAGATTTAGAACCTTAATGGCAACAATAGACCCATCACTCGAAAGAATACCTTTATACACAGAGCCAAAACTACCCGAACCAATGAAATTTTCCTTAGAGAACCCGTTAGTTGATTTACTAAGTTCCAGGTAAGAAATTTGTGGTAGAAACTCCTTCGTGGAAGATGAATTAGTTGAAGCATCCTTCTTCGATTTTCTAAGCACAAAACACACAAAAATGATGCTTACCAAAATAACAAGGAAGGTGACTGTAGATGCAATGGGGATTAACACCCTTGGTGCCATAAACTTCTTACGGGAATATGTTCGATCATACTTGCATGGAGGTAAATGTAATTCTGGTAAACCGCCACATAGATTGTTATTCCCAATGACTGAAATCATAGTTGAATTGGAGAAAACACCTTCTTTTGGCACTTGTCCCTCAAAGTTATTATAGGATAGGTTGAGATACTTGAGTGAGCCAAGCTTGCCAAGAAATTGAGGAATTTTCCCAGACAAGTTGTTGCTGGAGAGATTCAATTCTTCTATTCCTTTCAAAGCTCCTAAAGATTCAGGAATTGTTCCCTCAAATTGGTTACCCCCAAGATTCAAACGTTCCATTCTAATACAGTTTTCGAGGTTGGTAGGAATATCACCTGATAATTGGTTTTCTGATACGTCTAGTTTTGATAAACGAACCAACAACCCCACTTCATGGGGCAATGGACCAGTAAAAGAGTTATGATCCAAGGCTAAAGACATCGAAAGGGAAGAGAGATAAAGTATTTCCTTCGGTATGGTGCCGCTTAGGTTGTTACTAGATAGCTCAAGAGTTAAGAGGCTTTCACATTGTCCTAAGCCGGCTGGAATACTTTCCTTAAGTTTGTTGTGACTCATGTAGAGCTTGGTTAGTGAAGATAAGTTAGCAATAGAGGAAGGGACTGGCCCACTTAATTCATTATAATTCAAGTACAAAACCTCCAAGTTTTTAAGCTTTCCTATATTGGGAGGAATACTGCCATTCAAAAAGTTAACTTCCATTGCTAGGCGTTGTAAGTTAATCAAGTTTCCAATCCCTGTAGGAATGCTTCCACTTAACATATTTTGACCTAAAACTAGACTTCTCATCTGGGTTGAAAGGTTGCCAATAGACGAAGGCAATACTCCTCCAAAATGGTTCGAACTCAAACTTAAAATCCTTAGGCTTGTACAATTAGCCAAGTAACTAATAAAATTTAAGTCACCAACTTTTCCTCTTCCAAGTCTATTAGATGCAAAATTTAGATGCTCCAAGTATTTTAATCTCCCCATGTCATCAGGTAGCATTCCAACAAGTTTGTTCTGAGGAAAATCTAAGATTTGAAGTCCGGAAATATTAGCCAAAGACTTTGGAATAGGCCCATGGAAATTATTGACTCCACCGCCTAAGGCTTGAAGATTAGGAAGAGTAAATCCAATATTAGGTGGTAGAGTTCCTTGCAATTGGTTGTCAGCAAGAGACAAGTAAGTTAGAGAAGTTATATTACAGATTGAAGGCCACACTGGACCTGTCAAATTATTAGAAACAACTACAAGTCTTTTCAATCTAGATAGGCGTCCTATTTCACTAGGAATATTTCCTTGAAAATTGTTGTACCCGAATGACATACCTAATATCGAAGTAAAATTTCCTATCCACGGTGGGATTCTTCCAGTGAGATTGTTAATGCCAAATCCAAGACCTTCCAACTTGGTTAAAGTGAAGAACTGATGTGGAATCTGACCTTCAAACCTATTCCCACCAAACTGGAGAAAAACAAGCTGAGTGCAATGACTTATATTTGTCGGAATCTCACCAGTAAATTGATTCAAGGACAAATTAAGAAGGCGCAGTTGTAGTAGCTTACCAAACGCCTGGGGAATATGACCATGAAAATTGTTGTCTCCCAAATTGATTTTAGTGAGATACGTCATATTCCCCAAAGAAGGCGGTATCGAACCAGTTAGTTTTTGAGATTCCAAGTTCAAAGCTACTACTCTTCTGCTGGTGGAATTGCAAGCAACACCAATCCAATCGCAAAAATGTGCGGAATCGTTCCAAGAGCTCAGGATTCCAAGTGGGTCTTTGAGTACTCTGCTTTTCAAGTCAAGAAGAGCCAATCGATCTGGTTCATTTGCGGAAGTGGAGCTCACAGATATGAGAAATATATGGTACAAAAGTATGCTAAAAATTTTGTTGCTATTGCATAAATTGCGTCCCATCCTGCAGCTAAGAAATGCTGGATTTGTGATGAACAATACGTAATATGAGCAGTTTACATATAAGCAAATGGTATCGTCGGCTATATGGCAGCTTTGACTTTTGTGATGTTTAAGTTTCCACCTATGAAGTTTATTCTTTCAAAGGTGTTAGGTGAGTTTTTAAACAATTCTAATAGTTGGCTCCACCCCATTGTACTAAATGGCAGCTTGAGGGTAGGTATCAAAGCTGTGATTGTTAACATGTATTTCTTCCTGTTCTAGTGAGATTGTTTTGAGAAATATCAAAGACTTGAAGGCAGAGGTTTTTTGGGCAAAAGATGTGGGAGTTGGCCCTAAAAATTAATTAACAATGACGAAAAAGAGCCGTAGATTTGGACTAATGAATCCACTAATTTGAGGTAAATTTCTATGGATTGAACTTAATAAGTCAGAGAAGTTGTATTAAGTATTGAAAGCGACGTTATACTTGTCGAATCATTCCAAGAGCTCACAATTTCAAGTGGGTCATTGAGTATACTTGAAATGACAATTCATAAAAAAACGCTAATAGTGAGATCGGCTAAAACTAAGCAATAACCAAAAGAAATTACTTAATAGCTTAGTAAAATTGATAGGACTATAATAGGTTATCTTTTAGTTTACTAGAAAGGATAAACAAAATTGAATTGTCGGCTATGGTATCTTTGAGGTTCAGTTTTGGTTTGGAATTTACTCTTTGAATATTCCAATAGTTGGCTCCACGGTTGTACTAAATGGGAGTTGGGTGGTAGATATTTAAAATTTATGGCTAGTTTCAAAACTAAATTTGGAAATATATAGTTTTCAATTTTAAATTGATGTGATTTAAAAGTTAATTGACATAATCACTTGTATCTCTTCAAGTTAGAGGTTTAAAACAGATATCTTACTTTTACTCAAGGTTTAAAATATCAATTTTAATGTTGATAGATACTCACTTGTATTTCTCTTTAAGTTAGAGGTTTAAAAAAGATATCTTACTTTTACTCAAGGTTTAAAATATCAATTTCAATGTTGATAGATACTCACTTGTATTTCTCTTTAAGTTAGAGGTTTAAAAAAGATATCTTACTTTTACTCAAGGTTTAAAATATCAATTTCAACGTTGTTAGGTCGAGATATTAATTCTATTAAAAAAATATCTATAAACTTTTGATGTCAACGAATATATTTAAAAAATTTATAGAAATAAAAAATGTTTAAATTAGTAACTAATCATTTTTATAAAGAAGTTAACCTGTTCATTAAGTGTATTAAATACATACTAATGATAGTGTTGGTTTACCTCATTTCGAAGCTATGGAAATATAAAAATATCGTTGAAAAATGTTTGAAAATTTAATACCATGCTTGGACTTGAAAAAAAAAATATTTAATATTGTGTGTTAAAAGAATTAAAATGTTATATAAATTTCTTTATACCGACATAAAGTAATATTTCTTCATCTTCAATAATTCCATGGGCTAGCCCAACATATCTTCTATTTTAGCTCTCTTTCTATTTTAAAATGAGTTTAATTCAACATGAAATTTATGATTCGATCTTCCATTTGCAATTTTTATATTTTAAAAAATTTGTTTTTCTATCCTTTCTATCTTTCTCCCTACACCTTTCTTTTTCTCTTTTTCCAATCCCTACAATACGCCGACGGCACTCATCAATATCGAAGATACTTTAGTTCTAAAAGTATTGCAAAGTCAAGGTCAAGGTCAAGTAGCAAAAATATCAAATCGTTATTCTTTCATTTAGGATCTTACACAAGCAATTTCAATCGTACGTGCATTCAAACTATGGATTTGCATTTTGAAGTACTTGCTAGAAGCATCAGAATGCTGGAATTTCGAAAAATAATCTAATTAATCAAACAAAAAAAGGATGGAATTTAAACTAAAGCTTCTTGGTATTGTATTTGAGTAACATTATTGCACCCTCCTTTAGAAACTGCTGATCTGAAAGGTGGATATTCCTAAGGGAAACCAATTGCTTGTGGCCAAAATAATACAGTCATTTGCCTCTCAAGCTGGGTGATACAAATGCCTATGAAACCTTCGACGTGCCTTCTTAAACTTGAGGTATGAGCTTTTAATTGCTTCCAACTCATTAACGACAACTTTCATTGGCTTTCTCTCTCTCGGTGCCCTCAAGGAGCATGACAAACCAATTCCCATTATTGAGACTAGACATTCCTCCATCCATATTGGTACTATTTATTTAAGATCTTGCTCTCTCATTATTTCTATTTCCTGTATTTCATCTCCAGTCTCTTCTTCCCCACGTGTTTCTTCAAATACTATAGAAGGATCGATTATGTCCAAAGCATCACGAGCTAGCGCTTCTGCAGTAAAAAGTGAATATCCACACCATCATCAAATGTGTCGTCAATTGGCCTTTTTCCGATGATCATCTCTAACAACAATATCCCGTAGCTGAAGACATCCCCTTCGATAGAAATTCTGCTACCGCTTCCATACTCTGCAATTGTTCATCCATTATCATACAAAGCACAACCTGTGGAAAAAAGAGGGACAACTACTATTGTATAACTTAATGAAAAATACCTGGAGGGATGTATCCTACAGAACCCTTGAGTGCAAGTGACATGGTTTGACTGAAAGATATTTGATCATTTGATTCTTCCAACATGAGTCTAGCTAACCCAAAGTCTCCAACATGAGCTACCATATCATCATCAAGCAATACATTGCTTGGCTTTATATCACAATGAATGATTGGAGTTTCACAATGATTATGGAGATAGTCTAATCCACATGCAATGTCAATAGCAATGTTCAATCTTTGGATGAGACTCAATCTTCTTTGATTGGTTCCTTGATTTGTTGAATGAAGCCAGCTATCAAGATTTCCATTGGACATGAAATTAAAGACTAGAGCTTTAAATTCATCACCTTGTCCATCAATACTTGAGCAGGAAGTTATGATTTTGAGGAGATTTCGGTGTCGTATGTTTGAGAGAGCATTACATTCATCAACAGTACTCTTCGAAGCACCTTGTTGTTGGAGATTTAGAACCTTAACGGCAACCATAGACCCATGGAGGGATATATCTCGTAGAGCCCTAGAGTGCAGGGGATGTGGTTTGACTAAACAAAGTTGGATTAATTGGTCCCACATGAATAATCTAGCTATAATATCTTTGTTGTGCATTACATTGTTAGACTTGAGGAAACAAATATTTACAGAACCTTTAGTGTGCCTTTTAGATATGAGCTTTTAATTGCTTGCAATTCATTAACGACAACACTCATTGAGGTTCTCTCACTAGGTGCTCTTAAAGAGCATGTCAAACCAATTCTCATTATCGAGACTAGACACTCTACCTTCCATCTTGGAACAATTTCTTTATGATCTTCTCCACTCTTTACCTTGTCATCATTATTTTCTTCTTGGCATGTTTCTTCGAATAGTATTGAAGGGTCAATTATGCTTAAAGCATCTCGAGGTAATGCCCTTCTAGTGAACAAGTGAATGTCCATATCATTGCCAAAGGTGTCATCAGTGGGTCTTTTTCCGATGATCATCTCTAGTAATAGTATTCCGTAACTGAAGATATCTCCTTCAATGGAAATTATGCTACCTGTACCATACTCTGCAGAAATTCATTCAGTTGGATTATACCAAGTACCTAAAGCAATTAGAATTAAAAGATTATAAAGCTTAGAAGGAAGAGAAATACCTGGAGGGATATATCCAATAGAACCCTTGAGTACAAGTGACATGGTTTGACTAAAAAATATTTGATCACTCGATCTTTCTAGCATGAATCTAGCTAATCCAAAATCCCCTACATGAGCTACCATGTTGTCATCGAGCAGTATGTTGCTTGGCTTCAAATCACAATGAACAATAGGAGTTTCACAATGATTATGGAGATAGTCTAATCCACATGCAATATCAATAGCAATGTTCAATCTCTGGATGAGACTCAACCGCCTTTGATTTTGCCCCTGATTTGGAGGATGAAGCCAACCATCAAGATTTCCATTGGACATAAAATTGAAAACTAGAGCTTTAAATTCATTGCCATGTACGTCAATACTTGAGCAAGAAGTTATGATCTTGAGGAGATTTCGATGTCGTATGTTCGAAAGGGCATTGCATTCATCAACAAAACTCTTGGAAGCACCTTCTTGTTGGAGATTTAAAACTTTTATGGCAACAATAGATCCACCATTTGAAAGTAAACCTTTATACACAGTACCGAAACTACCCGAACCAATCAAATTATCCATAGAGAATCCATCGGTTGATTTGCTAAGTTCCAAGTATGAAATTTGTGGCAGAAACTCGTTTGCAAAAGATGACGTTGAAATATCCTTTCTCGACTTCTTAAGCAGAAAACACAAACAGAAGATGCTCACCAAAATAACAACAGATGTGACTGCAGATGCTATAGGGATTAACACCTTTGATGATGAACGTGTTTGGTCGTTAGGCATGCATGTAGGCAAATGTAATTCTTGCAAACCATCACACAGATTATTATTCCCAATGATAGAAAACATGGTTGAATTGGAAAAAGCTCCTTCTTCAGGGACTTTTCCCACAAAGTTATTGTAGGATAGATCGACATACATGAGTGAAGGAAGTTCACATAAAAATTCAGGAATTGGTCCTATCAAGTTGTTGTGTGATAAATTTAATTTTACAAGGCTTTTCAAAGTTTTGAAAGATTGAGGAATTGTTCCCTCAAATTGGTTTCCCCCAAGATACAATTGTTCCATACTAGTACATTTACCGAGGTTGCTAGGAATATTACCTGATAACTTGTTTTCTGATAAATCTAGTTGTAATAAACTAAGTAAACCACCCACTCCATCTGGCAATGAACCAGTAAATGAGTTATGATCTAAGGTCAAAGTGATTGAGAGAGAAGTGAGACTAAAGATTTCCTTTGGTATGGTGCCACTTAGGTTATTACTAGATAGCTCAAGAGATACAAGGCTTTTGCATTCTCCTAAGCTTGTTGGTATATATCCGTCATGTTTGTTATAACTCAAGTAGAGATTCGTAAGTGAAGTTAAGTTACCAATGGAGGAAGGGATTGGCCCAATTAATCCATTTCTACCCAAGTATAAAAGCACCAAACTTTTAAGGTTCCCTATATTGGGAGGGATACTACTACCATTCATCATGTTTCCTTCCATTGCAAGAACTTGCAAGTTAATCAAGTTTGTAATCCCTAAAGGAATGCTCCCACTTAACATATTATCACCCAAGGTTATGGCAACTAGCTGGTTTGAAAGGTTGGCAATGGAAGAAGGCACTACTCCTCCAAAGTGGTTTGTATCTAGACCCAAAATCCTTAGCCTAGTACAGTTGACCAAGGAACTAATAAAATTTAAGTCACCAACTTTTCCACTTCCAAGACTATTTGATCCAAAATTTAAACGCTCTAGGTATTTCAATCTCCCTATGTCATCTGGTACCATCCCAAAAAAATTGTTATTAGGAAAATCTAAGATTTGAAGGCTTGAGATATTAGCTAAGGACTTCGGAATAGGTCCGTCGAAATTATTAATACCACCAGCAAACGATTGAAGATTGGGAAGAGTAAACCCGATATTTGGTGGTAGAGTACCTTGCAAATGATTTTTAGTAAACTGCAAGAGTGTCAAAGAAGATATATTATAGATCGAAGGTGGCACTATACCTGTCAAATTATTCTCAACAACTGTGAAGAATTCCATTTTAGATAGACGCCCTATTTCACTTGGAATGCTTCCATGAAAGTTGTTCCGCCCGAATGACATAGCCAATATGGAAGAAAAATTTCCTACCCAAGGTGGAATTGTTCCAGTAAAATTATTGATGCCGAACTTAAATCGTTCCAACTTAGTCAATGTGGACAATTCGTTCGGAATCTGACCCACAAACCCATTGCTGCTAAGCTCCAAGACAACCAACTTAGTGCAATGACTTATATTCGCTGGAAACTCACCACCAAAGTTATTGTAGGATAGATTGAGAAGACGCAATTGAAGTAACCGACCGAACTCTTGGGGAATTGGGCCATGGAATTTGTTCCCTCCCAAATGGATTTCAGTTAGGTAAGTGAGATTTCCTAAGGAAGGAGGTACAGAACCAGTAAGATCTCGAGTTTCCAAATTTAAACTCACCACCCTTCCAATGGTGTCATTGCAAGTAACACCGATCCAGTCACAAAAATACGTGGAATCGTTCCAAGAACTCATGACTTTAAGTGGGTCGTTCAGTACTCTTCCTTTCAAGTCAAGTAGAGCAGTGCGATCTGATTCATCTGCTAAAGTATTTGCAAAAACCAAGCTGATGGTCAACAAAAAGACATCAGAGAGAAATATCATTTTGGTACTGCAGATATTATGTCTCATTATGCAAGATTTGTGATGAGCTGAAACCTTAATCTAAACCAGTTTTTATACTCGCAATTTTTCTTTTAATCTCAATAAAGTCAAGGGTGAAGGTATCAAGAGTTGATTTATTGCCAATTTTTCGTATCTAGAAGCCTTATCAAATATCTTAAGATACATACATACATTATACATATATACATATTTTCTTCTTCTTTATTTTTATTACTTTTTTTTATTAAGAAAAAAAAGCTTAAATTACCATATTCAAATTAAAGTAGAGAAAATGGTGAGAAAAGAGATGAGAAGAATCTTTTTGCCGGCCATGGTAGCTTTGACTTTGATTAATTGACTTCCTTTTATTTTTTTATATTTTGATGTTTGTTGGTCAAGAAGTGATCCGTTCTAAATAATTCAAATATAGTTTTGGCCGAGTCCATCTTCGTTATATTAACATGACCATTTTAGGTCATGGATATTTAACTTTTAATTTTTTAATACATAAAAATAAAAATATCTATTTTGATTTGATACGTTATTTTATTTTAAACAAACTTACGAATCACGTTATTGTATTGGTTTTAAATAACCTATATTCATAAAAGACATTAAAAAAATATTAAATTCTATTTTAAAAGAATTATATTCAAGCAAGACATATCCTTGCAATGTTAAAAGAGAACCATTTTGGGAAAAATTTCAAGAATAATGTTTTCTTTAAACTATTATAAAAAAAAATAGGATACCTAGAAAAGATAAGGCACAAATGGAAGAAAGTTAAGGACGGCAGCAGCGGTAAGGAAGACAAAGTGAGCGGTGACAATGGTGGTGTAGAGGTCGGAGGTGGGTCTTGGGCAGTCTGGTGTGAAGAAGAAAACAAAAACGAATGTTGAGTAGACAGAGAAAGAAGAAGATGAATGAGGAGCTTTTTTTTAAGAAGGAGAAATCAAGCGTATCTCTGTAATTAACAAAAATGGAACCACGGCCCCAATGAACGTTTTGTTGTTATACAAAATGTAAATAGTTTTACATTTTGTTATATATGTGTGTAAATTAACCCTTTTCTTATAATTTAATAGTTAATGAAAAGTTAAACGTTAATATCATAATATGAAAATTTAAAAATTATATATACACATATTCAGAGATTGGCTGTGCATACCATCCATGGCCCTATCGAAGACTCATTTTGTGTCCCCAATTTAATTCAAATCCAACTGAACTCGAGATTCCCTAACCAAATTAACTTGCATATATTAATTAAAAGCTTTAAATAAAAGTTAATACACATTAGTAAAAATCTCGTACACTCGCTTACACATAAGAGAATCAAACTCAAGAACCGATCACAGCCAAACCGACACATTAACAATTCATTCACAACCCTCCAAATTGAAAGTAGCAAAAATATCACATCCCTGCTCTTTCATTTAGGATCTTAACAAGGAAATTTAACGCATAGTCATTATCAATCATATGTGCATTCAAACTGTAGACTTGCCTTTGAAGTACTTGCTAGAAGCAGAATGCTGGAATTTCAAAAGATAATCTAATCAATCATCAAACAACAAAAGGAGGAAATTTATATTAAAGCTGTTGATTTGCATGGTGGATATTCAAACGCAAACAAATTTGCTTGTGGCCAAATTATACAGTCATTTGCCTCTCAAGCTTGATGAAACCAAATGCCTATGAAATCTTCGACGTGCCTTCTTAAACTTGAGGTAGGAGCTTTTGATTGCTTGCAATTCATTGACAACAACATCCATCGCCATTCTCTCTCTTGGTTCCCTCAAGGAGCATGACAACCCAATTCTCATTATTGAGACTAGACATTCTTCCATCCATCTTGGCACGATTTCTTTACAATCTTGCTCACTCACTATTGCTATTTTCTGCATTTCGTCATTGGTCTCTTCTTCTTGATGTGTTTCTTCAAATACTATGGATGGATCGATTATGCCCAATGCTTCATGAGGTAGCATTGTTGCAGTAAACAAGTGGATATCCACACCATTGTCAAATGTGTCATCAATGGGTCTTTTTCCTATGATCATCTCTAATAATAGAATCCCATAGCTAAAGACATCTCCTTCGGTAGAAATTCTACTGCCACTGCCATACTCTGCAATTATTCATCCATTATTATACAAAAAGTACAAGCTATGGAAAAAAGAGAGGAGAAATGACTGCTGAAAATTTGATAGAGTATAGCTTAATAGGAAGTACCTGGAGGGATGTATCCTATAGAACCCTTGAGCGCAAGTGACATGGTTTGACTAAAGGATATTTGATCATTTGATTCTTCCAACATGAATCTAGCTAACCCAAAGTCTCCAACATGAGCTACCATATCTCGTCAAGCAATATATTGCTTGGCTTTATATCACAATGAATGATTGGAGTCTCACAATGAGTGTGGAGATAGTCTAGTCCACATGCAATATCAATTGCAATGTTCAATCTCTGGATGAGACTCAACCGTCTTAGATTGGTCCCTTGATTTTTTGGATGAAGCCAACAATCAAGATTTCCATTGGACATGAAATTAAAAACTAGAGCTTTAAATTCGTTGCCTTGTCCATCAATACTTGAGCAAGAAGTTATGATCTTGAGGAGATTTCGATGTCGTATGTTTGAGAGAGCATTACATTCATCAACAAAACTCTTCGAAGCACCTTGTTGTTGGAGATTTAATACCTTAACAGCAACCACAGACCCATCATTTGAAAGAACACCTTTATACACAGAGCCAAAACTACCAGAACCAATCAAATTTTCCGTTGAGAATCCACTCGTTGATTTACTAAGTTCCAAGTAAGAAATCTGTGGTATAAACTCTTTTGCAGAAAGTGAATTAGTAGTTGAAGCATCCTTCCTTGACTTCCTCAGCACAAAACACACCAAAATGAAGACCACCAAAATACCAACAAAGGTGATTACAATTGCCATGGGGATTAACACTCTTGATTTTAGAAACTGCTTATTAGACAAACGTGTTTGGTTAGATGTGCACAAAGGTAAATGTAATTCATGTAAACCACCACATAGATTATTATTTCCAATGATAGAAAACATGGTAGAATTGGAAAAAACTCCTTCTATAGGCACTTTTCCCTCAAAGTTATTGTACGATAAATCGACAGACACGAGGAAAAGAAGTTTGCTAAGAAATTGGGGAATTGGCCCTGATAAGTTGTTGCTTGATAAATTTAGTTTTTTTAAGCTTTTTAGAGCTTCTAAAGATTGAGGAATTGTTCCTCCAAACTTGTTACCCCCAAGATACAATCGTTCCATGTTAGTACATTTATCGAGATTGTTAGGAATATCACCAAATAGTTTGTTCTCCGACACATCTAGTTCTAATAGACCAAGTAGGCCATCCACTTCATTTGGCAGTGAACCAGTAAACGAGTTATGATCTAAGGCCAAAGTGATTGAAAGAGAAGGAAGAGCAAAGATTTCCTTTGGTATGGTACCGTTTAGGTTGTTACTAGATAGCTTAAGACTTGTGAGGCTTTTACATTGTCCCAAGCTTGTTGGTATACTTCCGTCAAGTTGGTTATGGCTCATGTGGAGCTTGGTGAGGGAAGATAAGTTACCAATGGAGTAAGGGATTGGTCCAGTAAATTCATTTTCATACAAATACAAAAGCACCAAGTTTTTAAGATTCCCTATATTGGGAGGGATACTACCATTCATAATGTTTCCTTCCACTCCAAAACCTTGCAAGTTAATCAAGTTTGTAGTCCCTGAAGGAATGCTTCCGCTTAACATATTATAACCCAAGGATAGCGCTGTTAGCTGGTTTGAAAGGTTGGCAATGGATGAAGGCAATACTCCTCCAAAATGGTTCGTATCTAGACCCAAAGCCCTTAGCCGAGTACAATTAACCAAGGAATTAATAAAATTTAAGTCACCAGCTTCCCCACTTCCAAGACTATTTTCTCCAAGATTTAGACGCTCCAAGTTTCTCAAGTTCCCCATGTCATCAGGTAGCGTTCCAACAAGATTGTTATCAAAAAAATCTATGATTTGAAGGCTAACGATATTAGCTAGGGAATTTGGAATTGGCCCATGAAAATTATTACCTGAACACCCAAAGACCTGAAGATTGGGCAGAGAAAGTCCGATATCTGGTGGTAGAGTTCCTTTGAATTGATTGTAACCAAGAGACAAGTAAGTCAGAGACGATATATTACAAATTGAAGGCCACGACGCACCTGTTAAATTATTGCCAGCGACTTGGAAGAATCTCAATTCAGATAGGCGCCCTATTTCACTAGGAATGCTGCCTTGAAAATTGTTCCGCATCAATGACATACTCAATAACGAAGAAAAATTTCCTATCCAGGATGGGAAACTTCCAGTTAGACTGTTAGCCGCAAAACCAATAAGTTTCAAATTGGTTAACGTGAAAAACTGCTGTGGAATCTGACCAACAAGGCCATTGCCACCTAAAACCAGACTAACAAGTTTTGTGCAATGACTTATATTTGCCGGAATCTCGCCGCTGAAGTTATTCTGGGACAAATTGAGATGGCGTAATTGTAGTAGTCGACCAAATTCTTGGGGAATTATTCCATGGAAGTTGTTGTCGTCCAATCTGATTACAGTGAGATAAGTAAGATTCCCCAAAGAAGGAGGTATTGACCCAGTTAGCTTTCGAGCTTCCAAGCTTAAACCCACAACTCTTCCATTGGTGTAATTGCAAGCAACACCAATCCAGTCACAAAAATGTGTGGAGTCGTTCCAAGAACTCATGATTTTGAGTGGGTCGATGTGTACTCTGGCTTTCAAGTCAAGCAGAGCTAAGCGATCTGATTCATTTTCAAAAGTGAGCATACTTGCAAAATCTAAGGTGAGAGATAACAAAAAAATATTATAGAGCATTATCTTCTTGGTATTGCAGAAAGTGTGCCCCATTCTTGAAATTATGCATGATTTGTGTTGAAGCGAACCCCATATTAATATGACGTTTGATTCATTGATGCTAACTTCAATATCAACACCTCTCCTGTGAATAGTGTGCAATGGGCCCTTTTTGTATTAGCAGTTGGTAGGCCATGACGGCTTTAAGACTCCAATTATTTCATAGTCAAAAAGTTGTGTTTGTACTGTTGCTTAAATTTTTTAAAATCAAACCCCACTTGATGAACTATATAAAAAAATAGTATAATAGAATAAATCAGCTCTTTAAATTTTAAAAATGCACTTTATATACCAAACTTTAGTAAACTTTGGTTGAATAAAAGGGCTGCGGACTTTTCATTAGGTGTGTTAAAAAAGGACGATGACCGGGGGCCGTGGACTTTTCATTAGGTGTGTTCAAAAAGGACGATGACTGGAGAAAATCTATTAATCCAACTTGACTCAACACGTTAAGTTGAATTATCAAATCATTTGAGTTTGGTTGGATTTAAATAAATATTTTATATAAAAAAATGTGATATATTTCGTGAACTTTAAGGGGTGATTGGCTAACTTGACTCAAAGAATTTTGAAAGAGAACTGAGACTCTTTGTTTGGCTTAAAAAGTTCACAAACACTCGCAACTAAAAAAATATCAATTGTCAAGGAAAATTTTATCCATCCTTTGGTTCAATAATGACCAAGTTGATTTGCAACTTGGTTGACGTGTCCGTGAACAACTTGCAAGCATGGCATCTTAGAAAAGAAAAATATGTAACCTCTGTTTTCCAAAGAAATATACAAAGGTATAGTAAAGTCCTATAAAAATAAACTAATGTGATTATTTAATAATACGTCAAAATGTTCTCTATCTATACAAGTCAAATCATTATTTTAACGAAATAAGGATCCAAAACACAGAGCCAAAACTACTAGAACCAATCAAATTTTTCGTAGAGAATCCGTCAGTTGATTTACTAACCTCGAAGTAAGAAATTTGTGGTAGAAACTATTTTGCAGAAGAAGAGTTAGTAGTTGAAGCATCCCTACTTGATTTCCTAAGCACAAAACACACCAAAATGATGATCACTAAAATTCCAACAAAAGTGATTACAATTGCCATGGGGATTAACACTTTGGACAAACGTGTTTGGTTAGATGTTCACGGAGGTAAACATAATTCATGTAAACCACCACATAGATTATTATTTCTAAGGATAGAAAACATGGCCAAGTTGGAAAAAAACTCCTTCAGACACATTCCCCTCAAAGTTATTATAAGATTGATCAATATACTTGAGTATTTGAAACTTGTCGAGAAATCGTGGTGTACTTCCAGAAAGGTTGGTTGCCAGAGAGATTCAATTCTTTTAAGCCTTTCAAAGCTTCCAAAGATTGAGGAATTGTTCCCTTGAACTGGTTACCTCCAAGATGCAAGCATACCATGCTTGTACATTTACCAAGCTTGATAGGAATATCACCTGATAATTTACTATTCGATAGATCCAAATCTGCAAAATTAACTAGCTCACCGACTTAAGATGGCAAATGACCATTAAGTAAGTTATGGCGCAAGCCCACATAAATGGAAAGAGATGGGAGACCGAGAACTTCCTTTGGTATGTTGCCACTTAGGTTGTTATGATATAGGATCAGCAATTGCAAGCTTTTGCATTGTCCTAAACTTGGCGGTATACTTCCTGAAAGTAAGTTATAGCTAATGGCGAGCTTGTTGAGTGAAGATAAGTTACCAATGGATGATGGAACTGGCCCTGTCAATTGGTTGCCATGAAACGATACCTCCACCAAGTTACGAAGATTTCCAAAATAGGAAGGAGTCTACCATTCAAATAATAACTATAATCTCCAACAAGAACTTGCAAGTTAATCAAGTTTTCAATCCCAACAGGAATCCTTCCACTTAACATATTTTCACCGAAGTGTAGATATATGAGTTGGGTTGAAAGATTGGCAATGGATGAAGGCAACATCCCACCAAAGCGATTCCTGGAAAAATCCAAAGTCTGTAGACGAGTACAATTAAGTCAAGGAATCTTTCCTTGAAATTGGTTATATGGAAAATCCAACTCAACTATGGAGATGGGTTAACTCCAGTCAGGTGGTTGTGTCGAAACTTTAATTGTTTCAACTTGGTCAATATGAAGAATTGGTGTGGAATTTAATCTACAAGCTCATCATTGTAACTAATATCTAGAAAAACAAGTTCAGTGCAATGACTCATATTACTTGGAATCTCACCACTGAAATAATTGAAGGACAAGTTGAGATATCGCAATTGTTGTAGCTGACCAAACTCCTGTGGAATTGAACCATGAAAATGATTTTCTCCCAAACTGATGGTCTTGAGATAAGTGAGATTTCCCAGTGAAGGTGGTATGAGACCAAACAATTTTCGAGCTTCTAAGCGCAAAGCCACTACTCTTTTCATAGTAGTATTACAAGTAACACCAACCCAATCACAAAAATGCGTGGAACCATTCCAAGTGGGTCGTTCAGTACTTTACTTTTCAAATCAAGCAGAGCCAAGTGATCTGATTCGTCTCCAGTAGTGATTGTACTTTCCACGGCTAAGATGGTAGAAATAAATAAGATACAATAGAAATATATAAGTTGCATCTTCATGGTAATGCAGCAATCTTGCCTCCTCTGTTGAGAAATTATACTAAGATTTGCGAACAATGAAACCTTGAACTCGCTATGGTAAAGCTCATAGAGCATATAAGGTTCCCACTTTCCTTGTGAATTTGGTTTCTCGTAACTAAATTTTATGTAAAAGTATTTTATTATTTGTATTTTAAGTTATTGAAAAATTAGGGTTGACAGTAGCAAAAATTTAATATAATTATAGTTGATGATCGTTTTAGAAATAATAATTAAAGATCCAGCACCATTTTAAAAAATTGTTGATAAACTTATATGATTGATAGTAGATTTCTATTGTCGACAAGATTTGTTTATATTTGTAAATTTTTTAAAATGTTGTTATATACTTAATTATTTTGAATTTAATTTTTAACCAATGTCCAATGCCCACCAACAGTTTGATTTCCTTTTATTTAAATTCATATATACAAACTAGTCTCAAAGTTAAAGATTTAAACTAATATAATTATTCATTCATGTTCTAAATTAATTCAACTTCTATAATTTAAAATGTACGAGAACAAAAAAGGTATCTCGTTTGAACTATCACCCCATTTATATTAAATATACATACATTTTCTTAGGTTCAGTTTTCCTTCGGGAAGAAAATCAACCTTTTTCAACTACTTTTTTATGAAAAAACTTCAAACTCTGATTTTTGACTCGTGTGTTTAAGTTGATGTAGTGCACTCAATGGTTAATAACTAATATATATATATATATATGGATCAATGCTGTTTGGAAAGGTATAAACTTCTTTTTATGAGATCTCTCAAAATATTATGTGAATTGCATTAAAAATTTATGAGCAGTAAAAGATTCATTAGGGATTTTTTTTTCTTATTTTATGAATGTCTATTACTCTATATTTTTTATAACACAAGAAACGAGATATATTGACTAGAAAAATAACTATATTTTTTAAACTTTTTTCAGAAAAAGAAAACAAAAATAAAAATACTCATAAGAGATGTGCATAAATCATTTCAAGAATTCAAGATTTTGAGTGGGTGGATGAATACTCTATATTTCAAGTCAAGTAGAGTGAAGTGGTCTAATTCATTGTGAGTGTACTTACAGCTTCAAAGATATATATGATAGAAATTTATATGCATAAAAAATCAATTATACTTAACTAAAGCAAATTTTTTAAATAAAAAAAAATAAGAAGCTCTAATTTTTCTTTTCTCGTGATGAAAAAAATAACATTAAAAATTAGAAAAATAAAAACCGGAGACTTGACGAAACAATCAGCACACACAAGGAACAAACATAATCCTAAACTTTGGAAGTATCAAGATAAATAAAACATACACAAAAACTTTATTATCTAACTCTAGAAGATTCACATACAAAATAAATACTACTATTGCAAATCATAATCTCATCATCGAAGTCATTGTAGATTCACATAAAAAATAAAATTTATCCATCTCTCATGATATATAATGTGTATAAACCTCTGATATGAATTGTGAATTTTATTCATCGTCATTCAAGTTCCCACTACCTTTGCAACCAAAGTCCCAACCCGTCTCTCAACCATTAGAGTGACTTTGATAATAAAACTATTGCAAGTCCAAATCTCAAGAATATTGGATGGATGCAATCCTACTCTATATCATCTAGGAGTTTCTCAAAGCAACTTATGGGGTGTTTCAATACGTGAGCATGATAGATAAAACATCAATAAGAACTATACATATATCTCAAATTAATTCCAACCCAGCACAATGTGTTATTACTGCAATATTTCAGGATATTAACATAAAGATGTTATGAAGATTTCTTTTTTGTTTTATACAACTCAAACAAGCAGTACTTTTTATTCTTTAGTTAGACAGAGTAATGTTTCTTCATACCTCATCACTTGAACAAACTGATTTTTTTTAGATGAAACAACATACTTTACTTTAATTCCTCCAAGATTTATTCGCACTTTGATGCGTCAAGATGTAACCAAAATGGTTAGGCAATACCTGCAGAAAAATAATTTGGAAAACAGATCAGGAAGGAAACTCATAGATGGGACCAAATCCTCATAACCAAGTAAACAAACCTGTAAGTTGTTGAAATTTTTGTTGGACAACGTTATCTTCCCTTCTTCTACTCGTGGTAGGAGCATTTAATTGTTTGCAACTTTTTAACAACTACATTCATGGGCATCCTCTCTCTAGGTGTTGTTGAGGAGCATGACAGGCCGATTCTCATTATTGAGACTAAATATTCTTCCATCCTTCTTTGCCCAACTCCGCTCTGATCTTCCTCACTCATTATTGCTATGGTTTGTATTTTTTTTTCATTCTCTGCTTCCTGTTGGCATGTCTCTTCAGATAGCAAAGAATGATCAACTATGTCCAAGACACCATGAGGCAATGCCATTGCTGTGAATAGATGAATATCCACACCATCGCTAAACAAGCTGTCAGTGGGTCTTTTCCCAGTAAACATCTCCAATAGTAGAATTCCATAGCTGAAGATATCCCCTTCGATGGAAATGTTGCCACCAGTTCCATACTCTACACAATTGATCATTCACTTGTTATTTTGGTTAAAAATCGTATCTAACATCTACTAAAGAGTGAACAGAAGAATTTACCTGGAGGAATATATCCAATAGAACCCTTGAGCGCAATCGACATAGTTTGTCTAGAAACAGAATGATTTGATCCTTCAAGGATGAATCTAGCTAACCCGAAGTCCCCAACATGGGCTACCATATCATCATCCAACAACACATTGCTAGGCTTTAGATCGCAATGAACGATGGGAGTTTCACAATGATTATGGAGGTAATCTAATGCATTGGCAACATCAATAGCAATATCCAATCTTTGGATAAAGCTCAATTTTCTTTTGTTCTTCTCGACATGTGTAGGGTGAAGCCAACTATCCAGGTTTCCGTTGGACATGAAATCAAATACTATAGCTTTGAACTCATTACCTTCTTCATCTGTACTTGAGCATGAAGTTATGATCTTAAGGAGATTTCGATGTCGTATGTTTGTGAGTGTTGAGCATTCATCAACAAAGCTCTTGGAAGCACCATGTTGTTGAAGGTTAATAACCTTAACAGCAACAACTGGTTTATTATTCAAAAGAATACCTTTATACACCGAACCAAAACTACCTGAACCAATCAAATTTTCTACTGAAAACCCATTTGTCGATCTATTCAACTCTAAGTAAGAAATTTGTGACAGTAAATCCAAAGAGCCAGCAGAAGTTAAAACATTTTTCCTTGACTTCTTCATCATAAAAAATACAGATAGGATGCTCAAAGAAATAACTAGGAATGTGAGGGTAGATACTACCGGAATTAACACTTTCGGTGTGAGGAGCTTGTTGGACAAACGTGTTCTGTTAGATGTGCACGAAGGTAGATGTAATTCCTCCAAACCATCACATAGATTGTTGTTTCCAAGGATGGAAAACATGGTTGAATTGGAAAAGATTCCTTCTTTGGCCACTTTTCCCTTGAAATTATTATAGGATAGATCAAGAAATTTGAGTGAAAAAAGGTTGCCAAGAAATTGAGGAATTGGTCCAAACAAGTTGTTACTGTAGAGATTTAGTTCTTCTAGACCTTTCAAATCTTTCAAAGACTCGGGAATTGTTCCTTCAAATTGGTTGCCTCCTAAGTACAAGTGTACCATGCTAATGCATTTACCAAGGTTGCTAGGAATACCGCCTGATAATTTATTTTGTGATACATCTAACAGTGTTAAACTAACTAAATCTCCCACTTCACGTGGCAATGGTCCAGTAAGTGCGTTGTGATTTAAGGCCAAATAGATTGAAAGGGAAGAGAGACTGAGAACTTCCTTTGGTATGGTCCCGCTTAGGTTGTTACCAGATAGGTCAAGAACTTGGAGCCTTTTGCATTGTCCCAAGCTTGGTGGTATACTTCCCTCTAGTCTATTATCCTCCATGAAAAGCTTGGTCAATAAAGATAAGTTACCAATGGAGGATGGAATTGTCCCACTTAACTTGTTATTATTCACATAAAGAGCAGCCAACCTATGAAACTTCCCAATATTTGAAGGGACACTACCATTCAGATTGTTACCTTCTACTCCAAGAAGTTGTAAGTTAATCAAGTTATCAATCCCTACAGGAATGCCTCCACTTAACAAATTTCTACCCAAGGTTAATATTGTCAGCTGGTTTGAAAGGTTGCTAATAGATAGAGGCAATGTTCCCCCAAAGCGATTCCCAGAAAGACCCAAAACGCTTAGACTAGTACAATTAGTCAAAGACCTGATTACATTTAAGTCATCGACCTTCCCACTTCCAAGTCTGTTATCATCAAAATTGAATCTCACCAATTCTTTTAAATTCCCCAAGTCATGAGGAAGAGTTCCAATGAGACTGTTCTCAGCAAAATCTAAAACCTGTAGACCGGAGATATTAGCCAAGGATGTCGGAATAGGCCCTCCAAAATTATTGGCACCACCAGCAAAGACCTGAAGATTGGGGAGAGTAAATCCAACATCTGGTGGTAGAGTTCCTCGGAGTCGATTTTGAGTCAGAGAAAAGTAAGTAAGAGAAGTTATATTATAGATCGATGGCGGCACTGTACCTGTCAAGTAGTTTCCATAAACTGAGAAGAGTTTCAATCTAGATAAGCGTCCTAGTTCACTAGGAATACTTCCTTGAAAACTGTTCAGTGCAAATGACAAACTAAATAGTGAAGAAAAATTTCCTATCCATGGTGGGATGGTTCCGACCAGATTGTTACCGCCAAACCCAATTCTTTCCAATTTGCTTAACGTGAAAAATTGATGTGGAATCTGACCAACAAACTCATTACGACTCAGCTCCAAAACAAGAAGCTCAGTACAATGACTTATATTACTTGCAATCTCACCATCAAAGTTATTGAATGATAAATTGAGATGGTGTAGAAGTAATAATTTACCAAGCTCTTGGGGAATTGCGCCAAGGAAGTTGTTGTTGCCCAATCTGATTTCAGTGAGATGAGTAAGATTTCCCAAAGAAGATGGTATTGAACCAGTCAGTTGTCGAGCTTCCAAGTTCAACACCATTACTTTTCTAATGGTGGGACTACAAGTAACACCAACCCAATCACAAAAATGGATGGAATCATTCCAAGAGCTCATGATTTTGAGTGGGTCATCGAGTACCCTCCTTTTCAAATCAAGTAAAACCAAACGATCTGATTCGTTTCCAAAAGTGGACATGTTCCTGAAAGCTGAGTTCCTGGACATCAGAAAGATATAACATAAAAAAGTATGAAGAAATCGCTTGGCAATGCAGCAACTGTGCCTCATCCTGCTGGGAGATACCAGTTCTGAATGAAAAATGACTAATCTATCAGCTTCGTTGCCAGGATAACCCAATCAAATTTTCTTTGGAAGCTATCATTTAATGATGGCGGTTGAGTAGTGGACAATCTAACAGGATAAATTTGACATTTCACTCAAGTTTTATGGTAATTATGATGAAATATAAATATAAATGAATGATTTCATTTAAAGTGGGAAATCTGCTCTCTAAAATATAAAGGAAAAAGAATTATTCTACGTCGTAATTTTTTAAAAAGAAAAATAACGATTCTTTTTCCAACTCTTCCTATTCTAGTAAGATAATCATCATATCATTCTATTTATTGACAAACAATACGGTGTCCAAACTATGAATTGTCAAGTCTCGAACTAGTAGTAAAATCCTTTTTCGATTGCTGAGGAGGTCTCTCGCTAGACAGTCCAGTACGACTTTCTTAAATGGTGTTATTGACATCAAAATCATTGTTCATGACTCCAATGGTGATGTCTAATTTGCTTTGAAGAGACATTTTTTCATGTCGAATTCTACTCTATTTAACTAAGGTTCTTGATTTGTTTCATGTCGTCGGGTCGGTACCACTCCACTATGTGTTGAAACAGATTTCCAATTCTTTGGAAGCTTTTGATCAGACAAACCATATTCACCATGAGAATCATACTTTTATCGGCTATTCATAATCTTCATATTGTGGTTCTATTCTTGATTTTCTATAACTCGATCACAAGAGTAATTATGTCACTCATACGTTAGCCACCATGTGGAAGACTTGGTTATTCGACTATGTGGATAGAAGAATATCCTCCTTGAGGTATGTTGCCCTTTATTCTGTTATCTTTTGTCTCTAGGTTTTCCTTTCTATTTTTTTTTCTTTTGTACTCTAAAAAAATAACTAAAAATTAAACAAAAGAAAACTAACCTAAAAACCTAAAAACAATTACGAATATAAATTGAGTACTTATTTATTATTTGTAGTATTGATGTACTAAAAGTTAATTAAATTAAATCTAATAAGTTAATAATATTAAGGATGAAAAGTATAACTCAACAGTAAAAATATTAAAGATTCATTAAATATTATCATAAAAAAGACAAGTTAACAAAAAAATTATTTCCTAAATTTACTTAATACCAAGTTACCAACATAAACCATTTTTCTTTCTCCTATTTTCTTTTTCACTGCGTGTTGATGGACTGAGAAGCCTAAGCATATAGATGAAGGCATATTTCAGATAAAAAATCAATATTAATTAAGAAAAAAATAATACTGTAAATGTTTGAACACAACATACCACTTTTTTATATACCATTTTAAGTAACTATTCGACAAAAAAAAAAAAAAACCTTATGGCTGTAATGGAAGACAAATTTAATACTATAACTCATCTAACATTAAATCAATTTTATCATTTTCAAAATCAATTTTATCATTTTCAAAATCACTTTTAAAATGTCTTTAATCATTCAATATCAATGTTATAGTATAAAAAATATATTTAAAAGTGTAAAATAAACATTAAATTAAAATGTGTATTTCACCAGCAAATTTAAATATGATAAAAATGATTTTAACTCTTTTAAAATAAGAGGAGTGATTAGTTGAAAAAGAGAGAAAAATTTGGCAAAAGTAAGGTTAAACTGGTTTTGATGTAAACTAATTACACAATGTTTATTTAATCATTTCTTAAATAATTAAATATAGTTTATTTGATCGTTTTTTACAATAATTAAATAAAAGGGTTGTTTTCATATACTCCAAAATAAATTAAAATATTTATAACAATAGAAAATATCATGCTACTATTATTTATATCTATTTGTACTATGATATAGAAGAGTAATCTATTTGATATATTTATAAATATATTCTAAAAGTTTGATTATTTTAGATAAATTTCCTAAACAAAAACTATTTCGTCTTATCCCATCAACATAAGATACATACAGAATATAAGCTATACATAGTTGAGAAAGCTTCTCTTCGATTATAGCTAAAAACATGAAATTGGGTATTTTTAACGTTATTGAAATAAACAAAATTGGGTTAAAGTACTATTTTCAATTTTTCTTTAAAATATATTTTAATAGTATAGTTCTTTGTATGGAAATAATTGTTACTGTTATTTAACCAATTTCGAAAAATAACTTTAAATGACAACATTTAAAATTTATTTAAAATGCCATAACCAACGTTAAGATTTATTAAAATATATTTATAACTTAAATTCAACCATTAAAATTACAAGACTAGAATGGTAAGTTGCTGCCATTAAATTAAAACCAAAAGCTCAGTATATATCTCAAATAAATTAAAACCCCACCCACAATATTATTATTAAAGTAATCTCATTCCATAATATGTTAGCTCCACAAAAATTATATATACATATAAACTAACAATTTAGTTCGAAACTATAAATCTTAATATTAATGGAGTACATCTATAGCTTTTAATTTAAGTTATATGTTAGTTATAAAAAAAAAAAAAAAAGCAATTAAAATAATATAGGTGCCCAACCTCATGTTCAATTAAAAAATAAAATAAAATATTTTTTAAAAAATCATTTTAATAGTATGAAATCTTATGCCCTACTATTTCATTTTTTAGAGACATTATCCGTTTATTGTGTAGTTCTTGTTTCATCCAATTAAAAGTTGTCATGTGATAATTTATTAGAAAATGAGAAGAAGAAAAATTATTTTTTGGTGTGTAGTAGTAGAAAAAGGGACATGAAATTTAGATGCATCCTAGACTACGTTTAAGTATGGTTTACTTTTTTTTTTTTTTTTGTTCAAAGTGAAACTAATACTGAAAAGGTTGATAGATAAAGTTGCATATAATTTTAAGTATTATCCTTTCTATTTTAATCAGAATAATATTTCTTCCTACCTCATTGCTTGAACAAAATGATTTTTGTAAATGACACAACATACCTTATTGTGATTCCTCATATATACGGCCACTAAATAGGTCGGCATGTAACCACAATGATAAGCAATGCCTGCACAAAAACAAATAACGAAGGGAACTCCTTCCAGGATTCTAATTCAAATAACCAACTAAATGTGCAAGTTGTATGCTTAATATTTAAGGAGCTGATGTATATCTACCATCCCTTTCTAAGGCTCTAGTTAGGAATATATTCAGATAAGTAGTAGGAGGCATTCTGGTCATTAGACATTAACAAATTAGTATTAAAAGAATGTCGCTTACTATAACCCGAAAACCTAACCAACTTAATGTCTAATTACTAGAATGCCCCTTACTACTAATCACACTAATTATCCTAATATATTCCTAATTAGAGCCTTAAACACTTCTCCTCGCTTAGTTCCTATGCCATTAATCTTGACTTAAACTTTTCATCTCCCTTTTTCACCTTTAAAAAATGCAATTACCGAAAGTTTTTAGCAGCTGGTCAACCAGGTTAATTCAGCTATAAACTATAGTAACTGCTTTATTTCATGATTTGAATTCTTCCCCATGGAGAAAAATGTTGACCTGAATGCTTTCATCCTCAACCGTTGGATCTTTATTAACTAAAAACACCACCTTGTGTTAAACATTCGTCATTGTTCTTAAGAGTTTAGATTTGACTATTTCAATTCATTTCCTTCCGTGGACTTTACGAAAATCTGACCAACCCCATCAAGCAGACCAAGCAAGCAGCCTGAATAAATTAATTGTGTCCTCCATTGGTGTAATCGCCAACTAATTTTGCCCAGGTATGAGTTTATTCAAATAGCTTCATTTTTCATACTTCGGTGAAGACTTCACTTTTTTGTGGGAGAACCTCCTGGGAGATATGTCTGAAAGGTGTGCTATATCACCCATACTGCCAACCATCTTGCTTGCTGCCATCATCTTCCTTATATGTGGAGATAGCATAATCTACAAAGTTTCAATTCGAACAGTATCTATAGATGAGAAAAGAAATTCAAACTCAACAAGTACGTGCATAACACAATTGCAGATTAAGCAAACTTTGGTTGGAGAGCCAAGGCAGTCCTCACCAGAAAACAGAGACGAAGATGATAGTGAAACTTTTGATTCCTTAGTAGTTCCATCCAATCTTTCAGCAAAAGAAGCGAGAGTTGATTGGTTTAGGAACCACCTTCCCAACTTTCGAATTTTGCAGTCAAACAACTTGACGCAGCAGTTTCATGATCGACTTCTGGAGTTTCTCAGCCATGAGTGTGAGGTACAATTCTTCATGACGTGGGTATCTCCAGCGAGGTCTTTCAGGGAAAGAGAATTAATGGCAGCAGAAAGTGTTTTTAAGTCTCACCCCCGTGGATGCTTAACTATTATATCAAGAACGCTGGATTCAGAAAGAGGCTGCAAGATTCTTAAACCTCTACTTGATCATGGGTTTAAAATTCAGGCAATCGCACCGGACTTGCCTTTGCTATTCAAAAACACCCCGGTTGAGGCTTGGTTTGATGAGATGAAGAGTGGAAAAAAAGACCCAGGTCAGATTCCATTAGCTCAGAATCTATCTAACCTGATGAGACTTGCAGTTTTATACAAATATGGAGGTGTTTACATAGATACAGACTTTATTGTTTTGAAGTCTTTCATGGGGTTGAAGAACTCAATTGGCGCACAAAGTATTGATCCAGTAACTAAGAACTGGACAATACTGAATAACGCTGTTCTTGTTTTTGATAAGAAGCATCCACTTCTAGAGAAATTTATGGAAAACTTTGCATCAAATTTTGATGGTAGCAGATGGGGACATAATGGACCTTTTCTGGTCTCCAGAGTAATAGCAAAGATAACTGGAGCCAGAGCAAAACCTGGTTTCAACGTCACTATACTGCCACCTGCAGCGTTCTACCCAGTGGATTGGATTAAGATTGGTGAACTTTTCAAGAAGCCAGGAAACCGGGCTGTTGAAAGTTGGGCAAAAGCAAAACTAGATCAGCTAAATAACGAAACCTACGGAATACACCTATGGAACAAGCAGAGTAAGAGTTATGTGATTCAAAAGGGAAGCGTCATAGAACGATTATTCGCTGATCATTGCATCATTTGCAGCTATACTTAGAATTAGGGAAAGCTCTACGAGAGAAAAAAATGTAAAGATGTATGAATAACTACGATTTATTTAATACACTAACACAGAACCTTTAACAAGAATGAAGTGAACCATGTTCCTCCCAAGAATCATATGAAATCGTGATCTAATCTTCTCCCAGATGTAAAATTCCCTAAATTATAGCTTTCTTCGTTTCTGAACTTTTTCTGAGATAGCATTTATTCCAAGGCTAATCTTTCAAGGTATCAAGAATTTTACTCAAAGGATCACATATGCAGCCCCTAAAGAAGTATTGCTCAAAGACTACCACTCTGGAGGCTCTATACTACAGCTTTTCTTTGCTAATTGTTTAAGAGTTCGAATCTTCTCCATTGTATTCATTTACTAGTTTTCTACACTATCATGATTACAGATATTATTCAACTTTTGAACCCAATCTCTGTACATCATTAAGAAAATAGTAGAAAAAAGGTAAACTGTACTTTATAGGACAGAAGGCATCATGTTCAGATAATTCTATCAGAAGTCAACATTAGAGGCAGGTGTTATTGGCTTATTGCTATCCGACACAATACTCCATCCCCAAATAAATCTAACAAGTCTCCAGCCTCTATGGACTTTTAAGCCCACTTGACCATCATAAAGTTCCCAATGTCATTTACCAATTGATCAATTATGGAAGTTCCAGGATTATTATGTTGAATGGAATCAAATGGTTCCATCATCCAATCAAATGCAACAGGAACAAGTAAAATCAGATCAAATTAAAGAGTAACGACGTTAAGTACTGCTTAGCGGAAGAATAAAGACTCGTCAAAATCAATGGCAACAAACTCGAGATCATGGAATTCTATATTTCTTAATTTGGAGAAGATATAGGAACAAGTACCTCTGGTCTCAACGAGCCTGCGAACTTATGCATTAGAAAAAAACAAAAGTCCAAGCGACAAGCGCCAAGCGCCAAGAGCCACAACCACAAGGATAATATTAAGAAAAAAAAAACCTACTAAATTGAGGAAAGCGACACAAAACAAATATAAAAACAAAAAAAATAAATGGGCGTAAATTTCCATACCGTTGGTTAAATCGCTTTCCCTGACTGCTATGCCATCGCTTCTGCCACAAGAAAAATGAGTTAGAAGTAAACAAAACTAAAAACAAAAGAGAATGACAAAATCACAATACTACATTGAGAAAAATAAAACACCGGAAGGAATAGACGAAGGAAAATGGAAATTTGAAGAAAATGAGAGATCGGATGTTGAAAGAAGATGAATTCCTTTCCTAAGGTTTCTGATTACAGAGCTTGCAACAAGACCGATTAAGAAACGAAGGAGGAATTGGAAGTGGAACTGTAGAAGCGAACGCCATTACTGAGTGAAGAAGGTTGGTAAAAGAAAAAACGCATGGACGAGGTCGGAGAAACGTGAAGGGAAAATTTGGCGGGGCGATGACTTTAATTTTTAATATTAACTGTTTTTCTTTTTCTTACTTATTTTATAAATATTTCTTATTTTTTCTTTTAGAATAAAATATTTTGATTATAATATAATTTTTTTATATTTTACTTCAACGGAAAATAAGATTAATTTAAAGATGTATTTCACGATGACGTGGCATATAGAGTAAAATATAGTTGCTCAAATGACCATGCAAATCAATTTACAATAATAAAGTATTAAAAAAATCCTTTAAAAAAAAGTATTAAAAGAATCTTAAAGAAAATACTAATTGTTAATAATTTTAATAATCAAAGTCAACCAGTATTATGATATTATCTATTTAAAGTTTAGTTTAGTGCAAGTATATTGTGACATTATCTAATAATTATTTAATATATCAATTATTGTATAATAGGTATATCCACCTATTTTCTCTAAAAATAAAAAACTATACGTATATCCACTCAATATCTGTATTTTTTAGTGGTAGTCTAACCGACTAAAGTTCAATAGTTAGTCTTAAACTTTCCTACAAATAACAACAAACTAAATTCTTGAACTTACGTGATTAGTATAATTTATACAAATGTATATGTTTAAGGATATATGTAAACTCTAGACCTAAACATCCTCCAGTCTTTCAAAAAATTTAGTAGATAAGTTGCATTATGGAAATAAATTTTAGTGAAAAATGGTGGTTACCCAAGTGTAAACTTTCATATATAGAAGTACATAACTTGAAACAAAATTATTGTGCTGTTTCTGCTTGTCATATCCTTGAAAAAATGGGCTTTTCTTTTATTGAGCTGTGATGTGGCGCTTTAGCTAATTCAAACAAGAATTGTGTAGTATAGTGATAATGGCTACCCGGATGGTTTCCTAGTTGGACTAAGAAATGGCTGTGGCAGTAAGATCAGGCCCATTTGTTTGTTTCAACTTCGACATTTGTAACAAAAAGGCCCATTGTTACGACCAAAACCGAGTTACTGGGCCCATATCAGCCCATGTTTGTTTCGGTAGGCTCTTTCTAAGCCCTAATGATCGCACAATGGATACTCAAAAAACAGGCTAGATAGCAATTTTATTTTTGAATTTGTAAATTTCTTGTCATGGATTTTCATATACTTTTTTATCTCGAGAAGAAAAGTTTTTCAAAGAAAAAACAAATTACTTTTTATTTTAGTGTTTTTATGGGATGAATGGTTTCAAGATGTTACAACTTCATCTTGAAATCTTAATTTTGGTACGTGTATATAGTTTTTATTTCTAATCGATAAAAATATAAAAACAGAGTAAAATAATAACAAATAATTCAAATAAATAAAAATTAAATATGAAACTTCCGTATATGTATGTGTGTGTATACACATAAAACAATATTGAAATCTTAAAAATTAGGTATGAGGACAGTTGTAGAAGAAGAACATAAGGGTGGTTTGAAGATCTGAGTCAAGAAATGATAGGGTGGGTCAAAAAGGACACACTCACACTAGCTCATACACTCACTCCTAATTCAATTCTATAAAAATATCCAATCACTTATTAATAAGATTATTATTACACAAACAAACACAGATTGCTTTTAGTTTTGGTGGTGGCCAATGCTTTCAAATTCAATATATATAATTAAATTATTTCCTCTAATAATTATCTCTAATCAAATTTTGTTGGATCCCAAAAATTTGTTGAATATGCATTTATGCAATGCAACGAATTAATTGATCATATGGGTTTGCATGTGGAAAGCCACGTGCCAACCATGTGAAACCTTCCTCCAATTTCCCATTATCAAACGGGAATCAAACCTTGCAAATAGACCATCCCATGTTCCATTTTCTTATATGAAAAAATATATATATATATATAAATATACCAATCATATTCTTTGAGAACTATAATGTAGAAATTTGACCATTCTTCTTTGTAATATAAATCTGTAATTTTAAGAACCACAATTTGGAGCATACTCACACACAAAAGAAAAAGAACAACTATACATACACTTTTGATATTTAGTGGGTATTTAGTAAAAATCTGTACTGTGTGTGCTAGTAGTAGGAAAGAGAATTTATTTAGTGGTACTCGTAGAGGAGTGAATTCAGAAGGTTCTTAAATCCAAAAGAATTTGAAAAAGTCAATTCAAGCCGACGGTGGTATCTATGCCTAAGATTGTGGTTCACAAGTAGTGAGTTCAACCTCGAACTCAAAGTCTAAGTTAGGATATTGGAGTGCTCGACTCAAAGTGGCCTCTACAAGAGCATGCATATTTGGTTACTCAATCTAATTTTCTTCTTTCTCGTAGTATTCTCTTCTTCTATTGATCCTTTTTATTTACATTTCTTTAACCCTCGTTTGACTATTGTTGTTTTGATTCTACCTTTAATTTTCAAGCTTATGGCTCTAATCCAAGATCACAAAATTGGTTAGATTTCAACACATTTAATAGAATAAATACTCTTTATCATATGATTAAAATATTGAAGCCAAAAGTAGAACTAATCTTCAAACATATCCGAAATAAACAGTAAGAACTTTTGGTCAGTCTCTTTCATTGTTGAAGGCATCCACTCAATATTTATTAAAAATCAAAGAAATATTTATTTAATGACGAGGGTTTCCTTTATGAAATTCTCCGCATGCAAACTGATTGCAAGAATTCTTTTACCTTTATTGCACTTTTAAACCATTACTTTGAAAATTATAGCAATAATTAAATCATTAGTTCTCTAAGTCTTTTTCTTTTCTTTTCTTTTCTTTCTTTTAAAATAAGAGAGAATTCATTTATTGATAAAAATAAACTTAAAACACAGTTTTTGAAATAATTGATTCAATTAATTTCATTTTATCATATACGTATTGTTCGAATTATAAATTTGATTATAATTTAAGAATTGTTTAAATAAGTATCAGATAAAACTTGATTGGTTTAACAATAAACTATTCCCTAATTAATTCATATATTTATAACATTGTTACTATTTACATTATCAATATCAGTGTATATTATGAGCGCAAGAATTCAAATCTACTCTAAATTCCAGACTTATTTGTCTAATTTAACAGAGAAAAAATGACAGGATTACGGTTAGGAAACCATGAGAATTAACAAAAACTACATCTTAAATTTATGGCAATGGTAATAATTTAAGAGTGTTTGAAGAAAATATTAAGTAAGCTACAAGTATAATATATAATATAATAATATAATAATCAGCTAAAATTAAGCCAATGATTTTGACTGGATGAGAATCATTACCGATTCAGCACACTAGGGGGAAAAAGTAGAAGAAAATTCTAACACACTCAAAGAGGAGGGGGCCATGAGCAAAAGGCTAGTGATTTTTCCCCCATTGGTATGATACAAAAAGTGGAGGAGATGACCAAGACCGAGATCGAAACACAACCCGGTGGCTGCCCAGTGTTTAATGATGAGCAATAGGAGCCATCGCAGGTAACGGTGGACCCTTGCATTGATAGCACTTTGCAAAAAGTCCGAAGGTGTCAACTTGCCTAACAAAGTTCGTCATACTAGCCCATCCTCCAAACCCAAACCCAACCACAAGAACCCACGCCACCACAAACGTGTTCAATGCATACATTCCAACCCAGCTCGGGATGAAGAACGGAGGCTTCTCCGCAGCGTTCTACACAGGAACAAAAAGAAAAGGTTCAGTAAACAAGAGGAGGAATCTGTCCAAGGTTGATTAATTCGAGTAATAAATAGTTTTATTTTACTATAAGGTCATAGACTTGGTTTAACTATGATTAGCATTAAGTGTGCGACAGAGACTTTTACAATGGAGCTACAGGCAAGGAGATGAGTGAGAGTAGGGTAGGTCATTGAAGAGGGTACAAAAAATACAAGTCTATTGAATAACTAAATGAAAAGGACTTTTCACCTATTTTAATTGTTTGATAAAATTTCTATATCAAAGCCATAAATGCTTTGGTTCATAACTTTATATTCCACCCTCTTTCCTCAAATAACCAACTAAGAATGCTCTAAATAAAACATAATTTTTGTCTTTTTTATTGTTTTTTTTTTATAAAAAAAACCATAAATTTTGATGTCCTAATCCTATGTTTAACAAACACTACGTAGATTAAGGATTTAGTACTACATTTTTGGCTAAACTACACAAAATCCCCTTAAACAAGGTCCTACTTTGTTTGCAATTTGAACTTTAAAATTCTATTCTACCCCAAAAATTGAAGCCAAATTGCTTCCAACATCGAATATACTTTACAGTAATATTACAAATTCAGTCCCTTTTTTTTTTAAGTTCCAAAACTTTCAACTTCGATTCCAATAGTACTCTAAATTTAAAAGTGCCTAATTCATTTGTTTAAGTTAGTTCTTTAGGTATTTCAGTGTTCAATCTTGTGTCCAAGAAGTTGTTGACTAATCCATTATCTTTTTTCATCAGATACTTCAAACCAACCAAAGAAGACAAATAAAAATAAAATTAAAAAAATAAACAAGTTTATAACAAAAACCCAATTTAGTTTTCAAAACTTAGCTTGAAGTTTTTTTAAAAATATTAGTTTGAAGTAATAACAAAACATAAGCTATAGTTTCAAAAACTAAGGTGTTTAATCATTTAAGAACTCAACCACTTGAACTTCAACAATGCTCACTAAACACATTTATTGATTAATTTCAGTTTAGAAACAAACTGAAATTAATTAGAGTTCTTTTAGGTGAAAACAACTAAAAAAAGTTCTGAAAAAACTTGAATTCAGATCAGATGAAGAGAAATAAGAGGGATATATATGAATCACATAAACATTGGAATAAAAGAAAAAAAACACAGTGGGGGCAAATATGTCAAGTAGGCAGCGTGAGGGGGGAAAGAGAAACAGTGGGATTTCGGAGGGTAAAACAGCAAATTGGTTTAAATAAAAAAGAAGAAAGAGAGAATTTTTACCTGACGAGCAGAGGCCTTTCTGTAAGTCAGCATATGAGCCATAGCAGGGATAATATATACTGTGAAACTCACCAACAAAGCTCCCACCGCCGAATTTATTGGCCCAAAGAACGGGAAAATGATTGCCAAAAACCAAATTGGAATCACCACCGGTAACCTCGCAATAGCCCTTAAACAAATGCTCTTCGTATCATGCATTCCAATCACTTTCTCCCACACAAAGTACAACGGCGTACAAGCAAACCCAAACGTAATGAACTTCATCCAACACCCCAAAACAAAACAACCCAAGTCAGTTTTCGCTGCTAAAAATGAAATTCTTGTGAATTTTTTCTATGGGGACTTTTCACAAACATGTTAGGTGCAATTGAAAGTTTACCTGGTGAATAAGCATGAGGATGACGGCGGCGTCACGGAAGCGGGATTTTGGGAGAAGGGAGAAGGCGTTGGAATGGTTTAGAAGCTCATCTCCGAAAGCCCAGTATACGGCGGTGGCTGACGGAAGCGTTAAGGTGAAAACGTATAAGGTAGCCATCAAATAGATGTATTTGAATTTCTGTGGCTTCCACATAGCGTGCATAATTTCACTGAAACATTTTGGGGTTTGAGGAATTAGATTATATTATTTAAGATTTTACAATGATTATGTGATTTGAAATCCCGAATAAACTTACACAGTCACAGCATGGCCTCCGAATGTGTAAAGAATGTTAGTGGCGCCGGTGAAGTACAGAACCAATTTCTTAGGGCCAGAGTGTTGGACACCCTCAACCTAAAATTAAAAGAAACAACTAATGATATTAAGTTCCCATGAACAAGAAGATGACGGCGGTGGTGGAAATTGGCCGGAGTAATTACCTGGCCGTGGACAAGAGCGGCGATGGCCATGTACCAAGCAGTGTAAGTGGTCATCCCAAGCCCCAAAAAGGACCAAAGCCGGTAGTTATGGAAAGAAGGGATGAAAACAGTGGTAGCACAACAAGCTCCAAAAATATAAGTCCATGTTCTCTTGTCCAAATGATCATTGATGTAATAAATATTGCTGATGAGAAAACAAAACAAACCCTCAATAATAAAGCAAATTCAGATAAAATCAAGCGTAAAGAAATGCAAAAAGGCAAAAAAAAAGTCCAACCTTGCACAAGCAATAAGTTGAATGACTGATCCAAACAAGAGGAAGGTACAGTTAAATGCAAGTCCAATGGCTTTCCAATAAGGACCCAATAAGCCATCAAGAACTTCAAACCATTGAATCACATGGTTTTTGAAGCTCACATTCTCTTTCTCCTTCCTACTTCTGTATTCAATGTACAGTACACTGATTATATAAGCAGTCCAACTTCCCATGATTCCATAGAAAATTTGAAACAAGATCCCAGAGAGCATTCCCAGCTGAGAAAATGAATATGGCAGAGTTAACAGAACCTGAGCAACCTGCCAAAGAAAAATCAACAAAAATAGTGTAAATTTTTGTCTTAAGAAAATTGTAGAAGAATTTGAGAAATGGGTTCTCTTTTTGTCTTTTTACTTGATTAGAAGCGCAACTGAACCAAGCATCCCAAGCAGAGCCACCATGCCAGAGGATGTTTTTTACACTGAAAATAGACTGAGATTCTTTATCTTCTTCTTTTCCTTCATGCTCTGTTTCGTTCACATTAGGAACTATAGCTTCCTCTGCTTGTTTCTGAGGCAACATTGTCTTTGGTTTCTTTCACAAACGCAACCAAAAGTCCTAGATTAACGAGACAAAAGAAGAAGTAAAAATAAGAAATCACCAAATTAGGAGGAAGAAACAAAAGAAACAGAGTGTTCAGAGTACTTCACTTAAAAGGGAAAAGAACGAAACCAATTACCTTAGTTCGAAATGTCTCTTTCGCTGAAAGATTGAAGAAAAACCAGATTGAAGAAAAACCCAGATCGAGTTCACAAACAAAAATAAAACAGATAGTAGTTTTCAAATTCAATGTTTTGTTTGGTTCCAATATCGAAGTATTTTTTGTTTGAGTCTCTGTTTCTCTCTGACTTTGAATAAAAACAAAACCAAAACCAAAGAAAGGAAGAGGTATTTAAATGGAAGAGCCAAAGGACGTGGTGCTTTCTTCTTCAAAAGAGCCTTAAATACACTGAAAGGAAAAAGGCAAAATTTCAAGTAGCTGGATTCATGAACGCCCCAACTTTAATGCGCCACCAAATTCCTCAGAGATGACAATAAAAAGAAAAGGTAAACAGAGACACCGCCGAATTCAAAGACGGCGAGAACCCTCGAAAGCAGCACTAACACAAACCGAATGGAAAATTTTGATCAGAGAGTTGAATTCATGAGTTATAAAGGAGAAAAAAGAAAGAAAGAAAAGACCCTCTTTTTTCTTTCCCTTTCTTTGTATCTGAGCTTGAAATACACAAAAAAAAATACGTGTTGCTGTGTATATATATAAAAACAGAGGAATGAGAAGAAAAAAAAGTTGAAAACAAAGGGTTTTAGAGAGAAAGCGATGGAAGTGAGAGAAATAGAAAGGAAAGTGAGAGAGACGAAACACCCAATTCGCTTGCAAACCACTTGATGATTCGATTCTTTCTTTTGATTAGGTGAAAGTGAATTTGGTAAACAAAAGCGATCTAGACGTTGTTCTGATCGATAAGGTCTCAACCTAACAAAGGACCTCTCCTTTTTATAGCCCAAAATTTATTAAGTTGCTTCGAATTACAACCCTCCCTATAGTTTTCAATATATCAATTTACGTAAAAAAAAGTGAATATATAAACCAAAATATCATCCTTATTGTGCATTAATGTTTGGACTTATGTCAAATTAAGCCTAATTTATTAGTAATTTTGTTAATCATCATGAAGTCAAATGTTCAATTAATCAAATAACACATAGACGTACCCTTATTGTTTCACTCTTAAAGGAAAAAGGAATATTAGAAAATGTGTCCTTTTTAGGAAAAGAAATGTTTCACATAGGGTAATTTTTATTAACTCAAAATGTACCAACCAAGCATTTGAAATAATATCATTGCTTTATATGTGGATATGTTTACACGTTTTGTAGGGAAAACTCAACACTAAAAAAGACATTAATCGGATTCTTAACAACAATAACGATGTACATGCATATATGTATAATGTCGTGGGTATATTATATTAACACAAGTGACATTTAAAAACTATAGTCCTATGATGTGAGTTTGAATACATTAAAAATGTTGTGATTTGCAAATGTAATTCATTAGAGTACTTTTGTTGTTAGGGCCGTCACCTTCAAGATTAATGAAAGGTACGTACTTCAGAACAGAACTTTCGTTTTATTATTATGCCTTGGTTTATCCAGCTGCCTTATGCCAAGTTCATTGAATTATTTTGGGTAAAATATATGATTCTTATAACATTTTTTTGTTTTATTTAAATGGGGGAATCAAATTTTAGTTTTGAAGTTTGTCATACTCAAACTTTAACTTAAATTAGTAATGGAGTTGGTTTAAGTTAATCTAAAATTTGTGGCAAGGTATGTTTCATTTTGATTGGACAATTTTGAATTGACTAGTTATTTAATGCCATAATTTAAATATTTTCTTTCATTATAAGTTTTACACTTTGTTTGTATTATAGTTTGGCTTATTAGATTTTGAAATTATTTAGCATGTACCTCTCTAAAATTTAGTATTCGATAACACATTTAAGTTTCAATATTTCACAAAGATGTCATCTATGTATTTAACATATTATACTTTTAGATGAATCAAGATGTCTCTAAACATAACAAAATTTCACTAATCTATGATAATTTTTTGGATTCTATCAGTGATATAAATTGATAAATTTTTATAATTATTTATTAATGACACTAATCAAAACATATTTGGGTTTATCAATATTTATTGTTGATAGAATATGAAATTTTGCTATATATGTACGTATTTTATCAAATTTAATATTTTTGACAATTTTCTTATAAATTAAGTGTTCATTAGAAATTCGTGTTTGAAAGGTAATTTTATATTTTAAAACAATTCAAATAAAATATGAATTTTTTTATACTAATGTTAATAATTACGTATTATGACAAACACAAACATGTAAATGGGGTATACGGTGGTAATAAAGTTCAAATTTCTCAATCAAGTTTAAATTTTTTACAAATAATGTAATAAATTTTGTTTTTTTAGTAATTTTGTTCGTAAATAGTTTATCCATATTTGAAAATTCGCATTTTTATATTTGCATAATTAAAAAATAACAAATTAAAATAATGTGTAATGAAATTTTATTTTGAGTATAAATGGTCTGTGCTTTTTTATTATTAATGAAAAAATATTTTAACAATGTCTACCATGGTTAATTTAATTGTTCTATTGATATAATTGCATTATTACGTTCAATTTTAGTTGGAATATTGTCCGCAAACTCCCACCGACCCCACGTCTCCACTGAACATAACCACGTGAACGACACTCTCAACCATCGGCGTGAACCACACCCTCCATATTGGGTTTGAAGGAAAATGAAGACCACGGACCGAAGAAAAGAGTGAAAGAAAAAAGATACGACGGAATTTCCATCAATTAGAGTGCCGAATGAGCCGGCAGTTTCTGGGCGAGGCCCATCTCCGAAATCATAGCCACAACGACCAAAATATTTGTTTTTACAAATACAAATCCGGCTCGACCCAACTCCAACCCAGCCATAGCCAATACAACTCTCCACGCTTCTAAAGCTATTCACGCGCGTAATCAACCCTACTCCCATTTACTCCCTGGCTCCATTATAAAGTTGGGCCCTGCTAACCACTGACAATATTGACAGACAGTGATAATTAAATATATAGCAAAAATTTTCACTCAATCAAATTGTTAAAAATCGTAAATTTGACCACATATTTATAATATATAGCAAAAATTTTCAGATTCTATCATGATAACCACTGACAATATTGACAGACAGTGATAGAAACGTGTTATCATTGATATCGGGTTGGTAAATATTTTAGTTTATTTTGTTATTTTAAAAAATGCTCACAGATAAAAAAAAATAATATTTTGTATTCTTTTTTTTTTATATATTTTTTACTCGCTAGAAAAACATGATCATGTTAGGTTTAGTTCACCCACTACTCGATTTTTTTTCAACTCGTTTGAGACTTTAGGGCAAGTTTTGACATTTGCTACTAATCTTTTTTTTTTTCTATGTATTAAATATGATTACAAATTTTAAATTTAGTTAGAAGATGTAAATATCAATAACAATGACATTTCCTAACTGATTATTCAATATATAATAATTTTAAAATTTTAGCTTATAGTGATTTAATGTATAAACTTTCAATTGCAATTATGTAACATTTTAATTGGTCATTTGAATTAATGATATTTGGTGCATGTATGGATTGATAAAATTATTAAAATCCAAATGTGCTATTTAAGGTATAAATACTCGTTTTTACACTACAAGAAAAAAGGTTTAATTTGACATTTATAAATAACAGCTAAAATGTATTTTTGTTGAAGTACAAAAACGAACCATAATTGAAAAATATAAAGTGACTTTTAATTTTTAAAAATCGAATAATATTACATTTAAAAAATGTATAATTTTGTTTTTGGAATTTGATTAAATATTCGATAATTGCACTCGATAAAAATAATACATATCATTATAAGCAATAGAATAAAAATATGTTTAATTTTTAAATACCAAGTTATATAACTATACATAAGTTGTTTAAAAATTAAAAATACACTCAAACGTAATTATCGCACACAAACCAAAGTGTATTATTTAAATTATCCATTTTTTTAATGAAAGTTGAAGGACGAAAAATTAGTTTTTAATTGAAAGAATCAAGATTTGAATAGCAATGATTAGTTATATGTTTGATATACCGTTATATGTTGTTTTTTTATATATATGCATTATCTTAACCATTAATTTATGTTATAAAGTCATTTTATGGTAAAAGGGCAGTTAATTGGGTATAGTAAAGAGGTGAAGATTAATGGAAGTAATTTATAGTGTAGATATAGTGAAAATATAAAGTGTGAATTGGATGGAAAAGATATTTGAGAAATAATTATATAAAGTGGTAGATGATGTAATTTGACTTCGCAAATGGGAGTGTAATAGCTTCATATATCATATGATAGGTGGAATAAAAAGAGTGGGAGAGGGAATAATCTCACATGATTACCCTATAGCATAAAGTGCCATATCACTAAATCAAAACTTTCCAATTACTTCTTTTTATTTTATTTCCCTATCTTACATTTTTGCTCAAAAGCTAAAGTTTCTAATTTTTTTCCTTTTCATTTCTATAATCGTAGTTTGTTAATTACATCTTTTTTTTTTAAATAATAATAATAATAATAATTCTCTCGTAAAAAGTTGAATAATTTAATTTAAATGAGTAAATTACGTGTCTCACACGCTATTTATCTCATTATACAAATTAACACATTTACAAAAATAAAGATTACATCGATAAAATTATTGATTTAAAATTTTATGTGATAGTTTCAGGTACTACAATTATATCAAAACTAATCAAATATATAACAACATTTTTAAAAAATTTAGAATATAAAAAAATATGTCAAAGTTTATTAGTGACAAACTATCAATAACAAGAGTTTATCACTGATATATTATACTAAATATTAGTCTATCACCGATAAATTACACGAGTTGATAAAAATCTATTTATAGATCTTGCTATATTTACAATTTTTTTTAAAAAATATTGTTATATACTTAATTATTATTTATAAAATTATTATCTATTATAATTACATATTAATATTTGTTTAAAAAAATTGGTTTTTGGAAAATTAGCTAATAATTGGAGAAGAATTTAGGAAAATAAAAAGAAAAATTAATCAATGGTCTTAAAGTCTTAATTTGATATTAAACATGTGTTAATAGTGGGAGAGCAATGATTAATGGAGGATTTTGAGGTCCGTAAGGGCTTGGGTAGGAGGATCAAAGTTGGGAGTATGTCCCATCATTGAGTCTCACATGGGCCCCCAACCCCAATAAATAAATTTAGTAGAAGGGAAACGACATGTCGTATAGGAAAATGAACCATTTTCTCTCTTTTTTTGGGTATTGGAATTCTTAATTATTGAAAAATAAGAAATAAAATTGTAGAGATGCTTAATGCTTATTAACAAAATTTGGGTGGGTGGGACCTGCCCACCAACCCAAAGGACGGAAGATGCCTTTCTATGAGATTAGGGTCAATGTACTTCGTAATTAGTTGAGTTTGATTGGTACATGCTTTTCACTTTTAATCAAAGATTATCAAAATTTTATATTATTTAGCTTCTTTAATCTCTATGATTTTCTTGAGTTTCAAATGGATGGACCCATTAATCATTTTGCTTAAGAGAAACCCATTTCACAAAGTGTCCCATATATAAATATATGTATGTATATATAATATAATAAGATTAAAAAAAAAAAAGAAACTTAGGTTTGTAACCTTGTAATATACACCCAAGGTGATAGTTTGTGTTCATGATCATTCTATGTATCCCACTAATAATGGGCTGTCTAACATAGTCTTTATTTTATTCATTTTAATATTTAAATTCATACTTTTAGTTTAAATGCCACCCCTCAAATATACAAGCAAGAACAAATATAGCTAATTTGCTATTTTAATTTTTATATATATATTTTAATCTTATACTTTCCAAATCTTAAATTGATCCTTCAAAATTTTAATTTCTTTTTCATTCTTTTATAAAGTCAAGCATCTATAATTCATCAAAATATTACATTTTCGACCAAAAGATGTTTCAATTTCATCTGGTTAATGTTGTACCAATCATTAATTTAAAAGCAAGAGTATTATTAAAAAAAAACTATACAATATTTAATTTTTAATTGATTATATTCTTAACAAAACAAATACCATGTTTGAATACTTACATGACATATATATTTCATCCATTTTTTCTAAATAAAGTACCATGTTGTGATTGATACTATTTTAATTTTATTATTTTTTAAAAGAAAAGAAAATCGTACAAATTTCTAGTTTGAAAAAATAATATTACAAGAATGTTGTTTTTTTTCTCTCCTCACAATTTAGGCCTGAAATTAAAAAGGGGAAAATAACGTTAAAATCCAAATTATTGTAGAAAATAATATCATCTGCCAAAAATTCCATAAGATCATATTGTTGGAAGCGACATAGAAAGTTGATAAGTCAGGCGCCGACGTCTTTGGCAGAAAGCATGCAGAGTGCGAAATCATGGGCACAATATTTTTGTATCAATAAAATATGTTTAACTTCAAATACCATTTTCTTTTAATCGTATATTTTCATAATTATTACAATTTAATTTTGTATATTTTCAATTCTCTAATTTTAGTTAATCTATTTTAAAAGAACCCTAACTTTTAGTTTTCAATCTAATTTATTGTTGTCGAAAATATATGAAAATTGAACCCATACTTGAATATACTAAGCTAGATTTTTTTTTCTATAGATGTACTTATGAGCTTGGCATTAGTCATTTTTATTTGGTAAATTATCTTCTGTCCAAATTATAAATTAACCGACTAACTATTATGTGAAAGCATGACATATTTTCCATGTCAACATATTGGCAATAACATTCACACATGACATACCATTCATCTTCCATTTCCAAATTCCAATGAGTCACAACTAACATGGACAAATTGCATCACAATGGTCAAGACTTAAATCATGGCAATGAAGATACATAGATCTATTTTTTTCTTAGCTTCCAAAAACACTACTCAATCAGAGAATAAACAAAACGAAACATTTTTGGCCATGGGAACGTTCCCCCTTATGATGCAATCGATGACCAAAACCTTCAATCATTCTTTGTATTTTTCTCTATTGTCTCTATCCAAGATTTTGGTGACATCAATGTTTCTTCATGAGATAAGATCCTTCCAATATTTGTATAAATATAAGCTATTCCCATCTCCCATAATATTGAAAAATAGTATATATTCAAATCATTTGTAGTTTGACTTGGATCAATATTTTAGATCTTGGTGAATTTATTCATTAATAAAACAACTCACTCCATCATTTTATACAGCTTGATGATCTATATATTAAAAAAAAGCATATTTTTTTTATTTATATTCGAGTCAAATCATGTTCTATGTTTGAATAATAAAACGACAAAACACATGAAATTTTAATTTACTTACCTATAAGTTTTCAAGATCACTTCCTTCCTAATTTTAAATTTTAAGTTAATACTCTAATGAAGATTTTTGATGTCTTGTTTTCTGAAATTAATGGATCAAGAGACTCTTTTTTTTATTATTATTATTCTTACAAGTATAAGAATCAACTAAATACAAATAGACTAAATTTATGATATAAAATATTTCCCTTTCAAATTGTGTACTGATAAAAAAGTTCCTCCACATGTGTTTGACGAAATTATTTTCCCCCTTTGATTATTGAATGTACTTGTATTTTACTGTTTATTAGTGGATTGGATATATTTATAGCAAATACCACATTAGTTATTCTATACTATTCATGAGGAATAAAATAAGTTTATTAGTCCTATTCATTAGATCTCACATGCATGAGTCATACTGAATGAATTGTTTATATATAAAATGGCTCTATTTTGTAAATTATTATTATGCATGTTGGAGTTTTTTCTTTTAAATTTGTATTAATGAAAATGGATTCCTTTATATATTTTTGAAAAAAAAAAAAGTTAACAAAGATTCAATCACAAGAACTAAAATTAGTAAACACTTAAACCCTAATTCACTTGATATGTAGAAATTTATTTAACCTTTTTGTAACAAATCAATAATATATTATTAAAAAGACATCAACAATATGTTGTCTTATGCATAAATTTGAAACTAGGTTTATTTTAAAGCACTAATTAATTTATGTTATAAGATAGTGATAACACATATTAATGATTTGGGTATAATTTAAATTGAGTGGGATTGGTTTTGATGATAACTATCTATTTAAAAATTGCATATTAATGGATTCTCTAAGGAATAATGTGTAGTTGCTATAGATCATAGAGTATATGGGAATTAAAAGGCTTTTAATTAGTTAAGGGTAAGGATTCAAATGAAAAGTAAAGAAGAAGAATATATGTGAATAAGTTAGTTCAATAATTGGTACTCAAAAAATGACCCTACAAATAAAGGCATTGAATTCTGATAAGAGTAAGAAATATTGTTCATTTGGACCCATTGAAAGTGACTATCCCTCTCCCTTTATGACCCCATTTCATTATGTGACCCATACCCTAAACTCTCCCTAGGTCCCTCTATCCCTTGGGAATTTAACTTAGTCTTACTTATTAAGCCAATCTTGCTCAACCCTAAATTTGACAGCTAGTATGTTACAAATGTAAGACTCGAATTCTTCATTTCGTCTTAGAATTTGTACCGTGACTACTCTTTAAGTGAGGAAAATGAAAGCTTAGCTATATGTTAGCTAGTGATCTCTTTTGTATTTTTACCACGTCTCACTTATTAAATCAGTTTATCTTATTTATCTAAAAGTTTCTTCATCATTTATATCTCGTTTTTTGTGAAAAAAAACTTAATTTAGTCCTTAGTTTCAAATTATTACACTTTTAAATGTTCAAAACATTACAATTCTTGATCTTTGTATTTCAAGATTTAATTGTATAACCCCAATTTAACAGAATTCACTAGTCGATATCATTTTATTAACGTGTTTAATAAAATTATATTAATGCACAGGTAAGTTTAGATATATAATATTAGTTAATCAATTCATTAAAGGTATCTATCTACCTTTTCAACAAGTTGTTACTAATTAGGTTGTACTACTACAAAATGTAATTGACAAATTCCTAACTTTATTGCCTTTTCTCTTTATTTCATTTACATTTTATTAACCCATGTTTTCCAATTCCTTTTATTAGATAATCACCCTAAAAACATGTCACTTTTCATTTTAGTTCATTTGGATATCTTATACTCGATTCTTTCATTTTCATTTTATTTTTAAGAGATAAGAATGAACATCATATAAAAGTAAAGGAACAAAAGCGAACTAAATCAAAAGAATATAACGATTGAAATTGTATTTAAATCTAAAATATAATAATAAAAGATAAAAAAGGAAGCAGAACAGTACATAAAATGAAGATAGTACTATAAGATATAGAAGAAGGGGGGGTGTTTATGAATAAATTATGATGGAAATGCCAGTTGACCAAACTTTTCTTGAATTGATTTCTCTATTTATAAATATTTATGGGCCACACCTATAGAGGGGTCCAAAAATTCCTACCCTAACAGCTATTGCCTTTGCTCATTATTGTGAAGTATCATGTTGTTCCTCTCTTGTGATGAATGAATGAATGAATACACTAGAGCATGCCAATGCCAATGCCCATTCTCTATATTTATATCTACATTGACCATATTGTATATTCTAAATTATGCCTAATCAATGTGGTTTCTTTTCTTCTACTATGCTAATAATGACTTGTCTTAGGGTATCAAACTAAACTAAGAATTAATTTGGTCAGTGTAATTTTAAAATGCCATAACCTTTAATATTTATCTATGATTTCCCAGTGACATGATAGAAAATTAGGGTTTGTTTGTTTTTCTTTCAAGAAAATGGAATTATGTTTCTTTTAGTCGTTTTTTGGTGTGAAAGAAATCTTAGGACAAGAAAGGCAAAAAGTAGGAAACTTGTGGAATTCTAATACCTAAGTTTTAACCTTTCCAAAAGGGATTTTTTCAAAACTTTTTTTTTTAAAAAAAAAGGAAGAAAATGGGAATGTTTGTTTTTGTTTTCTCTCTTCTCTCACCTCATGGGTTTGGTTCATTTGGATAAGTGAAGAGAAAAAAGAAAAGGAATTGAAAGGAAATTAAAGGGGTTGGGGTTGGGGTTGGGGGTTCTTTTTTGTGGGTTTACATTAGCTTTTTAAAAATAGAAATATAGAGTTAAAAAGAGAGAGGATTTTATGCGTGAGAAGGTACCACTCCCAACTCCAAAAAGTTGTTAACTTTGCAGCGTATAACTTTGACGTTTCATCAAAATTCACATCAACATTAATACTATAATATAATATATATAACCTTGCGTTTCGTAACCACCGTCTGCGGCGGCGCTGCCACCGTGAGTGTCGCCCTCATGAAATTCCCTACTCATAATTACACTGACAACATTTTGATTAAATTCCAACAATGAAATTTCACCCAACACACCCATACCCCATCAATCAATTTTTGTAAGAACCTCAATCCACACATCCAATTACCCCAATATCAATACTTACAATTTCAAATAATAATATTATTTAAATCGATATATTTCAAAATATTCGAGATTTAATTCACCCCTTTGTAAAACTTTAAAGTCTAAATTAATAGAACCATTAAATCAATAGGACTTTCGTCATGCTGAAACAAAATATATTTTTCCTCCAAGTAAATATGAAAATCATATGTACTTATAAAATTTAATATATAATATCAATTAAAAAAAATTAAAGTCTTTAGCAAGAAAAGTGGAGTTTTTCTTTTAATAAAAAATGATTTGAACTTTGTGGCAGTCAACTATTAAATGTTTTTTAAAAACTTCACTAATTTTTAATAATTAAATGGTGTAAGAGTAAAACAGCTATAAAATCCATAAATTTAACCAAACAATTATAATTAATAATGGGGAAAAAAAAAGTAGAAAAGGATGGAGTAAAGATGAACATTCATCATAACAAAATTTGACTTTGTATTAATGCATCGAAATTTGTTCTTATAAATAAACATTTCATATATATAATTATAAAAACAGTTTTCATCTTTTGGTTTTTGATTGCTTTCAAATGCTTTCTCTTCATAAATGCGATACAGATTTTGGATCCAAACCCATCATTAATTTAATTTAAAGCAATTTTAAAGATTAGTCAATTCTTTCACCTCACAATCCTTCATTCAACACAACTACGTGATAATAATAATAATAATAATAATTCAATCATTTAACTTAATTAAATTACAAAAGTGAATAAAGCTAAAGCAGATTTTTAATTAAAACGATAACCACGTCTTCCTTTTAACAGTATTACTTTAATTATGTTTAATTATCGACTCACTTTGGATCAATGGTAAACCAAAGTCTAAGGCTTCTTCCAACCATATCTATGTACTTTAAATTACTCTTAATTTTAAGATTTATTTGAAATCAAGAAAATAAGATGACAATAACGTAAAAATTAGAAAGTATACCTGAGATCATTTGTAATGATATTGATGCGTAAAAATTAATTACAAATGGTTGAGTATTGTCTAAGATATCACAAAAGTGCGTATAGTATTAGGTTAGTAATATCGAACTTGATCCCTATTGTTAAAAGAGTAATATATGAGCTTACATCATTGACTAAAAGCATAGAACCTCAAAAACTACACCTATACTAACTTGTCAGTACTGTGGCATAGCCTAAGCGAATGTTAGACAATGCAAACTCTATATAGTCTCATTCCTCTACCTAATCAGTGTACATAATATTTCGGTAGTTTTATCGAAACCAAACATTTTTTTTCTCATATATAAAGTACTCTACTATGCTCGACACACCACATCCTTGTAATTTTTCTTATAGGTCGGTCCAAACACATCTACGAGTCTAAAGGAGTTTCATTCACGCCGATGACCACCATAAACAAATAATTTCAATGCTACATCTTTAATCTTATTTTTTCGTCTAAACAACTAAATGAACATCATGGAGGATCAAACGAGTCTCTTTTTTTCCTTTTCACTTTTTCATTATGATCCATCTATTTCTATAAGTTTTTTTTCTTCTCCATCTCTCTCTTTCTTTCATTTTCTCTGTCATGATTATGCCTAATGTCTTACATTCAGTGAGAACATAAAAGAAGAAAAAAAAAACGAAGAAAATGTCAAAATCATCTATAACTCTAAGAAAAGGATACACGTAAAATAATACACATATATTTCTCTTTCCTAAAAGTGACATCGATCAAGCCCATTAAATACACATATAATGGAATGACAAGCATGCTCAAAGGATAAGTGAAGCCTATCTTTGGAGTGACACATTTTGAGAAAGGAATAATAATGTTGTTTTTTTCCATACCTTTTCCTTTTAATGATGTGATAATTCAACATTTGTTGCATCTTTCTTAACATTAAATTTATTTCTACGTCTATAATATGTTTAATTGAAATTAATGTAATTGTTTAGTTTTTAAATCTATAGATTTATGGATGTATAAACATATTAACAAATTAATATTGTGACTGATAACTTTGCTTTGTGGAGTCAAATTATTCTACAAAATAGAATAATTGATACCAATGTTTTCCACAAAAAAATACTTATAAAATTGAACAATGCATTATGTGGGTCATCTCAAATTGTACTCTTAGAAACAAAGCAATCAAATTAGACACGGCAATCCAACCACCAAATCTATTGAGAGAAAAAGAAAAAAGAAAACCTATGTAGAATATTTTGATACATAAATTGAATTAAATCCCTTACCTCGCAAAACAAGTACATTAATACTCACTTTTTTAGAGTTCAAAGTCGTACCTAATAATCAATGTATATTAATTACATATATACTGTGATGATATTGGTTGTAGAAAACTAATTTAAAATTTTGAAAATTTACAATGCAAACTAGTATTATTTTTAAAAGAGATGTTAAATTTATTTCATTTTTTTTTGTTTGGAGAAATATAAATTATATAATACCTTGCATTTGAACTTGTAAGGTATACTGACATATTTTTTGAAAAGATTTTAAATAATTAACTATATAGCAATATTTCAAAAAATAAAAAATAGAGCAAAATTAGTGAAAGTTCATCACTGATATCATTTGCAAATATTGGTCTATTACTTGTTTTCTATCATAATTACTATAATTTTGATGGAGGTTAGATTCGCCAAAACTTAGTTCAAATTAAAACCAAAAGATTAGTAACGTGAATAAAATAAAGCCCTAAATTGAAGATTTGAGTGACGATGAAATGTCAAACTGAGGAATTGAATTGTAAGAGGTAATAAATGTCAAAGTCATAGGAAATGGAGTAACAGTTAAACTACTTGGGCGCTTTCTTGTTCCTTAGAGAATTGGGCGTTGCAAAATCCAACTCTCACTCTTTGATTTCTTAAAAAAGATAGTCAGATCCTTCCCAAAAATAAATAAATAAATTTTTTGAAAACAAACTGTCAGATTTTTTTCTCCAGAGGATAAAAAGTTGGAAGGCTTAAATGGGACGAAAGCGGTAGAAGACATGGCCCCGCAATGGATTTGTGTAATGTAAGTAAGCTACAATTGAAGAATTGTTTTGGATTTTTTTTTTACATAGATGAATATTTTACAGAGAGATTAAAAAAATGTTTTGAAAAAGAAGGTATTGATGAGTTTGATTGGAAGTAATGTCAGATGCCTAACTTTAAGCATACATAGGCATGTGGGCAATGGCTTGGTGGCCATTGGAAAGCGTGGAAAGGCATGTTAATAACCACATGATTTTTTTTTTATGGACGGGGGGGAGGGAGGATGAAGCTTACTTGAGCTCGGCCTCAATGCACGCCGATAAAGTGGCTGCCATTCCCCTCCGACACCCTTCAATTTGCTTCATTTGTTCGTTAACTGTCTGATGCACTCTAGCTGTTTGATGAAATGTGGAGGAGAAAAAAACTATATTTTTTTCAACTGTTTGCTGCTAGAAAACAGAGTTGTCAGAGATGATTAGTCAGATTTGAATGAGGGGGTGGTTTTGAAATTGGGTAGTTTGTGGTTAATGATGAGGTTAAAGATCTAGTGTTTGTTTTACATTAATTTAATCATTATAATTCGAATCATAATACGACTAACATGCTGAACTTGAGTTGATTTTTGGTGATGACGGTGCTTGCATCATGTTGATACAAATTTTAATTTTATCGCAAAATGTTGTTTTACAAGGTTTATTTATTTTTTTGCTTTGTGGCATCTTCTTGAAAAGTATTGATTTGGGTTTTGATTGAGATGATGATGGTGTTTGATTTGTGAGTGAGTCTCTTTACCACTTTGTTGTTGCAAGTTGCCATACCAATATGATCTGTCTCTTATCTGTCTAATTAGACTGGAGTTTGTTGCACATCCTTGTCCATTGAAGAATTGTGTTCATAAATGGGAGGTGAGGTGATAAACCGTAGAGTAAAATTTTTTCCCCAAACACTTGATGGCCAGAGTAAACCCGAAAAACTTTGTTGCCATCAATCTTGTCAATGTCTTCCACCTGCCACCTGCTTGATATGTTGGGTCATGATGATCTCCAAGACTCTTTTTTGAATTTTTATTTGGATTTATATGGCTATCAAAACCTCTTGCCTTCTCCCTTTCAAAACCCAAGTCTTTGTGTGCTCAAGTTTCTATTCATGCACATCTAGTTGGGGTATCAATCCAGATGCTTACTCCACAGGGAATTATAACTCCCATTTGGAGCTTCTTCTATAGTCAAATTAGGAGAGGCCATTGTCATGTGTGAATGAAATGGGGAAACAAGATAAGGACCCCATTATCTCTTTACTAACCCAATAGGTCCAATTCTCACTAGGGCATCGAAGAAAATGTATACTCTTGTGTTAAATGCTGTGGGTGCCAATTCTTCTCAGCCAAGTGTTTGAAATGTTGCTTAGCCAAAAGGGGAGAGCCCACACTAACCTTACACAGGCCCCATTTCCTACCAATTCTCGTCATATTTCGAATCACAATCCTTTTGTCACTTGATTGTGTAATTGTACAATTAGTTCAAGGGAAAAAAGAAGAAGAAGAAGAAGAAGAAGAAAGTAGATACTGTTCATTAGATCAATCAGTACCCAGCATTAATTTGGTGGGTCTTTCCAAAGGTAAACTGTATCAAAACTAAGAGCCAGCTAGTGAGTGTTCAATCAAATAATTTGGGGGGGGGGGGGGGGGGGGGGGGGTCTTAAGACAGACATTCGAATGGAACCTCACCTTTCCTTCATGTGGCCCTCCTCTTTCTTAGCCAATCCAATAGTTGCCTAAATATCCATTCTTACAATAACCCAATAAAAAAAACGCTAATCCTAAACCTAATCACCATTATTCGATCAGTTAATATAGTTCTCTTTCATTTCATATAGTTCAGTTACAGAGTTTTTGTCCACTCTAAGATAGAGGAGAAAACAGAAAAATTTAAGATAGATTTGAGATAAAGTAGAAAAGATTGGTCCAAAAAAAACAATCTTTTGGATGTCAATCAGTGTGAAGGAGACATGGGGTAGTTCAGAATCCACTATGTATTAATTTGAACAGGAATTTAGATTTTGAGAAATTAAATAAATTAGTAGTATTGTTAAGGATAATCAAAATGGTCTTGTCTCTTCAAATCAACATGAACCACCGAATTTGTGGGTATCTTTTTGACTTTATGATACATTTTAATTCAGAAAAAAGAAATTTGATGTTTCTTTTTTAGCTAAAGTGGGCACTGAGAATGTCTCAAGCCACGTGATAATTTTTTTCTCCTTTCAACCCAAATGAATGAAAGAAGAAAGTAGCGATTGCTGTTTTCTTCTCTTTTTTCTTCTTGTTGGCCTTAAAATTGAAGGAAAATGTATGTTGAACTGTTGAGAATTATGGATGAACTGGATCATAAAATTAGGCAGATTTTTATTTTTTTTTATAAAAAAGTTGGTTGATTTTTACTGTAAAAAGCTAAAGAGAAAAGCTTTTAATCATCTATGCACGTGCAGAGCTGTGTATTGAATCCTTTTTCTTTTTTGAATTTGTTCCCTTTTGTTTTGGGGTTTCGGTTTCGGGTCATAACAAAACTATCTTTTCGGCCGAAGCTGTATTACTCATTGGTGAAACAGAAGAAGGAATCTGGAGAAGAAAGTATCATCCAGGTTAAACTAACTATTTCAATCTACTAATATCTTCTCTTTTTCCCACTGTTTATCGTATCACATGTTCAATCATTAATTATTACATTTTTAGATGTTTTCACTTTTCTAAGAGTTTTCAAGAATACACCATGTTCATCACCACTTTTCAAAACATATCATTTTGACTTTTTTTTTAGTTCCTAAAATTCTCACCAAGAATATGTGTTTCATTCCTGAATTTTCAAATTTTCGTTATTCGATAGATCAAAAAAACCAAATAAAAAGTAATCAAATTGACCGATTGACTAAGAGTTTATTTGTACTCTTTTATGGTTGGAATTGGTTGAACATTTAGTAAACCGATCATAGCCGATTCGGTGGTACTTTGGTTGGAAAATAAAATCAGTGCCCTACCTCTAATATATTTAAAATAATAATAATAATAAATTTATATATTGAAAATTTAAGGACAAGTTGTATATATTCTTAATTTTAATTCAAATAAATACAGTACATATATTTAAGAAATTGAAAAAAGAGATTTGTGAAATTTTAGGTTGAAAATGTAATTTTCTCTTTTCAATTAGGGTTCCATTTTGAGAAGCTCTCAACTTTCAATCTGGTTCTCCATATTTTTTGTTATTATGTTTTTAATAGCTATTTAAAACACAATTTGATTTAAACTTCATCACAAAACACAATTTCAATACCTTCTACTTTATTTTCATCACTTCATTATCATCATCATATCACAAAATGATGAATCTTGTCCAACCTAAGACATTATTATTTTGGCAGTCCAAATTAAAACATTATTAAATCAACGTGTTTGAAACGAGAATTTAAATTAATCCAAACAAATTAAATGGGTGGTTATTACTTATTATGAGTAGTGGATTTTTTAAAAAAAGTTTGAGAAAAGCATATCTCTCGTCAGGCACTGCGTTACAGCTTGTCTATTATCTCCACTACTAATGCTTCTTCTTCTTCTTCTTCTTCCTTCTTCCTCTTCCTGATTTTGTGGATTTGATGAAAATGGCAGACATTGGAAAACCAATAGGATTCTGTTGGAAATGTGTTTCTCTCCACATTTTACGCTATTTTTCTTTTATTAAATATTTCCCCCCCTTTTTTTTCACTATCTTCAAACATAAATAAAATATAGCTTTATTAAAGGTAAGAAGAAATTTATTATTAATTTAATTCAGTAAAGAGAAACTTCAGTGGTTATTAACTAAAGATCCTATATGGAAGTTGATAATCTTAATTCTATTTCTTCAAAAGTCAAACATATCAACAAACGTATCTCTTTTCTCTTTTTTTAATTTATAACTTCAATATTTTATTGCTCTCTTCGTCTCTCAGTTCTTCAAAGAATTAAGAATGTGGGATTCTCCATGGAAAGTTGTTGGGGGTTTAATCCTTTTGGGCGTGAGTCGACGTGAGCCCAAATCCGAAAGCTTGCAAATGAATCTATTTGGGCCTAGAAATGCGATTTGTGCCCAAAAATTGGCCCATCTTAGGTGGGATTCATATTATACACACCCAGGCTATTTCGGCTTTTCTCTTCAAATTTTTTTTTATGAACAATCTATTTCTTTTGCTTCCAATAAATTTTAAAATTAGTACTTCGAAATCAATTTTTCCCCTCTTTCAATAGATAATGTGTTGTTTTCATGTACCTATTCGTCGTCGATGGGTAGGTTGTATTTTTTAAGATTTATCAACTGAACATATACTGAATTTTGACGTTTAAAAGAAAGACTCCAAACAATTTTTTTTAAAAAAATTTGAGTCTGTATTGACTTATATAATTAATTTGAAATTAGAATTAGACGACATTAAATATTGTTAATTATCTTGGTTAATATTGTGTGGGCAGTGGGTGTTCTGGGCAGGGTCGTTGATCGAGGCAGCACTTGCAGCTTTGTACCATCAAACGGTGATAAGGGCAATTCCATTTAAGTCCAAATGATATAATCTCAATTCTTAATCCTATGCTTACGGACGCTATTATTTATAAACTATGCTTTCAAATTATAAACTATGTTTTCGTGCAACCCGATGCAGTACGATGTGCCTCTATTGACTCCAGTACAGTAAAATTTGAAATTGATATATGAATATCCTTGAATCAAACAATCAAAATTTTGGAGCAAATTAGAAAAGTAGAAATTAACCATGGGAATCTTCATGCTTTTGCAGTCGAGATGCATATCTAAACACTTCTCCACATTTATCCTCTGGACAAACAAACTGTTTCTGACACTCAACTTCAAGAAGAGCATTATCATCATGGAATTCTTTCAAGTGTCTATTTACACTAGATAGGTATGCAAATTCACGGCTACAACTCTCAATTGAACACTTGTATGCTATTCCTTGGTGCTGGAGAAGGTGGCATGTCTAATGATCCTCTCTTCTATAACTGGATTGGCAACCATCTACCGGACACAACCTAAGAATGTAAAGAGATAGCCATGTAACAATAAAGGCAAGCACATAATTCAATCCTATTAATGAGATGATAAGAACTGTGAAGAAGATAGAATTCCAAAAGCAAGCATTTAGATAACCAATTAACATACCCATTGGCATAACCAATTAACATATTCTACATAGCCATTCATTATCTCATATATCTTATATTACATTTTTACCAATATCTCGCACACAATTCAAACCAAGGAAGAACAATTACAGGAAATGTGTAAAAATACCTCGAAGGAATGGCTTTCCATATGAATCAAGTGAGCAAATGGTACATTCAAATAAATAGGGTAAATTCAATTTGAAAGATTACTCGACGCTTTCCAAAATCGAAGAAAAGAAACCGAGGGTTTATGCAGTGTTGTGTGTTTAAATTCATTGATTGATTTGTTTGATTAAGCATCTTGATCGTGATTTTGATTTTGGTTTTACAAAGAATCGAAGTTAGGTAAGACTAAATTCATGTAAGGAGTTTGTGAACGTACTATAGTAGTTATAATACAGATTAGGGTTTTATCCTGAAGCCGTACTATCGTTTGGAACGAAGATTTTCTTATTATTTGGGGAAGAAGGCAAGCTCTTTCTATAAATCTCGAAATCTTGAGGTTCGAATATCTCAACACTAATCGTACATTTTGGAACGATTCACAAGCCATTGATACGGGATCAAATTTATAGTCAAGTTGGGCTATAAAATATGGGCCGCCTGGCCGTATTTCAGCTTAATAAGGATTGGACTTCAACGAATCTTTCAGCCCAACTTGAGTGAAAGCCCAATCATATCTATCCCCTTGCACCTTGATTCCTCCCGTTGTTTAGTTGTTTAGTTTTATGTTCGAAAACTATGCTAAGTTACAATTTTAAGAATAATAATTAGAGATAACCATGGAAATAGAAAAATCTTATATCGTTAATAGACTATTATGGTCTATTACATATTTGCAACATGATCTATCAAATAAATACTTATATCCTTGATAAACTTTTAAATTGTTTTGCTATATTTGAATTTTTTTAAAAAATATCGATAGTTATATTTGCAACTACGACAAATATAAATATAAATTTCTCACTTTTCTTCATTTTCTTTTTTTAGAAACACAAATATGTATATATAGAGAATTTTAAAAGTATTGTAAATATTATTTGTTGTTGTAAAGAACTTTATTATCCATGTATTGAAAACGTGACTAAAGTTTGAAATGAAATCTTTAATTCACAGCCATGCATATCTTACCATTTATTAATATTAGAAAGATCGTATTAATTGTTAAAGATTTGAAGGATACAAATGTTAAATTTTCATAAACTAATCGGTAACCTTTCTTTTATTATTAAAAAGAATAGTGAGACTTCATGCTTAAATCTTTTAACCAAAAAAGACTATACATATTTCACGTAATTTAATTGTAAAGAATTGACACTTTCTTTTCGTTGAAAAGAGAGGAAAAAACTAAGTGAAACGGGTTTAAGTCATACTCAATTTAATATTGTTTTATCATATTTGATCATTAAAATTAAATAAAACCACACCTTAAGTGAGATAAGTGAGAAATCATTAATTATCACATATATAATAACTTTAATTTATTTGTGTTGTTCTAAAGTTATTTTCTAAATTGGCCGCTAAGTTTGGTGATATAATATAAAGTGAACTTTCATTTCACTTTTAGTTTGATATGAAGTAAACTTTCCAAATTGGTGTGAAAACAAAAAATGTAAATTAAACTTTCCACACTTATATAAATGACCATGCTCTCAAATATAAATTAATGTTCCTAAGTTAGGTATATTGATCCATTCTTTGTTACTTACTTTGGTTTAAATGATGTTTTTCCTTTTATAGGGTGAAGTATGAAGGAAGCATTTTGAAAACGAAAAGATTAAGCTCAATAAATAGCTAATATCTTATCAACTAAATTTTTAGATATGGATTTCTTGAAACAGCGCAAAATCATGTATTAGAGAAAAAAATAATCTAGTACCACTGTAATATCAACTTCTTTCGATCATTATATGATTCGTTATTAATTTATTTAGTAGACCTTCACATTATTCTTAAATGTTAATGCTGTGACAAACAACAAATAGGGGAAGTATGAAAGTTTTTTTGTACGCTATCTAGTTTTTTCGTTGGTAAATGAATAAATTTTGTTATAGTTTCAATTTTGTAAGACTTGTTTGAAGTACACCAAGATTGAGTAGAAATGAAATTGGAAATTGTTCCAAACCTATCAATCACAATCGACCTAACTAATATAGTTTATGATCAATTTTCGTATTACCTAGAATAGTCACCATGATCCATTCAAGAGAAATGTGTTTTTCATTTTCTTTTCGTTGAGTTCAACCCTAAATTGAACCTCTTATTTCGAGGATAATAAAAATATTTTATATCAATAGAGTTATGCTCACTTTAGAGCGAGAGAGAATTATATTTTCAAGATCAAGCATTGTGCATTGACGCACAACTTGATTTGTCGAAGTTGATCTTGTTAATTCTAATGTTAAAAAGTGCTTTTGGTAACATATTATTTGTCGAGGTGGTTGCTTCATCATATTGGTGTGGTGCTGACATTCCATTGCCTTCTTAATGTGAGCCCTTGAAAATTCGGGTGTGACGAAAAACCGGTTAATTAAAATTAATAAAAAAAAACGATATTGGTCATTGATTTGATTCAATGGTATCAAGTATTTATGAAAAAACCAAAATTAACTCAATCGTTCAAATGAACTTTATATATTTAAAATTTGAATCTCTTAAAAAGCAATAAACTAAGCTTGACACAGTGGATCTCTAGATTCGGTTAAAAGTACCTTCTATCACAGTACTTGTAAACATTTTACGTTATTTAAAGAAATAGAATGACTAATGTGATTTTTGAATAATTTGTGAAGTCCCAACCTTAGCAATTCAATTCAACTTCTTGATATTTTCTCATAGTCTTGGTGTTTGATTTAGTTGTACATTCAAGTCGAGTTGAAGTGAAACTTTTAAACTTAGATGATTAATTGACTGTCACATTAAATTGGTTAATTTTTAGATAAGAGCTTAATAGTTTATCTTGCAATAAACATACTGTTCTTCAAGTACTTTTCCTTAGTTAGTTATAGGTATTGTTTTCACTTGAAATTTGAATTAATTGTTGTGAAGAAAAAAAAAAGCAATTGTGTGTTTTGCATGCTTTTAGATCATAGTTGAGATGAATTCTAAACCTACATTCTATTTTTAAAACCAAAATAAAACCCATTTGTCATATGACAAATAGTGTTGGATGGATCCACCAAAAATTGTTTGAAGCAATAAATTTGGGACAAACTCAAGTCACTTTCCTTACACGTATAAATCAATAAGTGCTACCAAGTTAGGTTGATGGAATTTGTAATTAAGTTTAATTCATTCTACGATTATTATTTGTTTATGTGTTTATTTTCTTCTTTCACTTTGATTGTACTCGTTAATTTATTATATCTAAATTTTACTATAATACTATATTCGTAAGTTTATTTCACACGTTTAATTAAATTGTACTCGTACTACTAGAACCAATATATTCACTTATAATAACTAAAAATTGAAGTCAACCCAAATTGTGTCTAAATATAGAGTAGATAACAATTATTATATGTAGTATAGTTAATTATAGAAATATTGACATATATATACACGTAGCTAGTTCTATCCTAACTATGAATTAAATTACACCATAAATTAGAACGTTAAATTTCTTATTTAAATTGTGTTGGTATTAATTATCCAAGTGTAGAGAACTCTCTTACGTTAGGTATTATTATGGATTGAGAGAGAAATAGAATGAAAATGAAAGGAGAGAAAAGAGAGAGAGAGTGTGTGTTGATTAATACAATTAGGAGAACTTTTTGAACTTAAATTGTTTTGAAAATGGGAATTTGAATTGAAGAAAACATGCATAATGCTTTTTACAGTTATAATTATATAAACACATTCAATCATCCATTGTAGTTGTAAATATAATAATTAAATATATAACAATATTTTTAAAAAAATGTTGTAAATATAACCAAACATGTCAAAGTCTATCAACGATAGAAGTGCATGTATGACTGATAAACCATGTTGTAAATATTAGTCTATCACTAATAAACCATAAAAGTTTATCGGCAATGATAGAAGTCTATCACCGATCGATTTTGCTATATTTGTAAACTTTTTTAAAATGTTGCTATATACTTAATTATTATTCTTAAAATTGCTATCAATTATAATTACTCTTCTCAAAATTGGAAAAAATTGACAAATTATTTAATTTATTACACTTCACTCATTTTTTTTAGTGTAAATATTTCGTTAAATATTTTATTTTTGATAATTTTTTTAATATTAATTATAAAAGACGAACACCAATCATAGAGCTTTTTTTAAAAAAAGAACGTCAACCCTTGATTAAAAATATTTAAAATGGTAAAAAAATATAATTGTACTTTTTTTAATACTACTTTTCGTATATATACTTTTATTCCTTTTTTTTAATCTTATTTTGGTCCCCTATTGGTTCTCTATGTCGTTGAAGAAACGATAGAATTGTGAGATAGGTTTTTCTATGAGACGATTAGATACGATGTAGTCATAATAAATTGCAAACAAGTCGGGTTGGATTAGGACGAGTTAGGTCAATCAAAAGATGAAGAAAAAAAATGTAAATATACATAAAACAATATTGTTGTTGGTATTCAATTTTGTGTACAATCAAAAGATTGTCGAGCACAAGCGACATACAGAGAGAAAATCTTTTTCCTCATCGTAGGCAATAAGAGAAGCAAGCCCATCAAGAAAAAAGTCCAGATGTTAGAGGTAAAGGCATGTGTGTGGCCAAACTATAGGTTACACCTTGTTACATGCATTGACTCGTGTTGGTTGAAAGAAGCCCAAAATCCTAATTTTAGCTATTAACTTATAAATTTATCCTAAAATCATTCTCAACTTAGAAAAGGTAAAACTTAACGAACTTTATAACAATTAATGCATTTGATTTCACCTAAACATACCCTATAATTTAAGTTAATTTCAAATCTTACCATAATTTCATTCGCTCAAGCAACATAACATTAAACAGATCAGCAACCACCCTATCTTGCTTTTCATTTCGGATCATCACCCCCAACTTTACTCTATTTCGGTCCGCTTTAAAAGCAATATGAAATTTGCACTATCAACTTTAATATTAAATATCATCGGAAAAAATTCAACTTAAATGATCTAAAATGTTGTAAAAGCATGAATTTTTGTTTGAATTATTCGATCTAATATCAATAAATAATGCAGAAGATGATCATATATGATCCTCATACATCCCATCTCTAATTTAATAAAATCCCATTAAAAAATTATTATTTTCCACTTTTGATTGATGGCAATAATAAGTAAATTATATATATATAAAGATATAAGAAGACAGTTGTTGTAGGTAGTTGTAAGAATAAATGTAGAAGAATTGAGAGAAGGCTCTTCCTACTCTCAACAACAAAATCCATAGTTTCAACATTTAAATCCAACATTTTTACATTTAATTAATCCCACTTTCTCTTTAATTACTTTTCTTTTAATTCACCTATTTCTATATGCTTCTAAGAAACACAGAGTTTTGGTTTGACAAGTTTTTCTTACATCATCTAATTAAACCAACTAATTAAAATAGAAAAGTTTAAGAAAGGTCCTCCAATAATAACTTTATAAAAGGAATAATTTAAGTTATATCTTTTAAAATGATACAATACAATTGATACACAGTATGTATCGATCGACAATTATGTGATTTTGTTGTGTGAATCAATAATTGTACTAAGAAAAATTGATTGACAAGAAAAATCGTTGCTATATTCTATACTTTTGTAGGACATGGTCCAAGTGACAATAGAGTTTCTCTAGCTTTAATTAAAAATTGTATCACTAAAATAGTTTTTGAAAATAAAGATATAGGTAAGATGAAAAAAATGTTGTGCAACGAGAAAATAACTACGATAAATATTTTCAAACACTTTTTCTATTAAAAGAAAAGTATACGATGATCAACACGGGAAACAAAGTCAATTTCCAAAACTATTAAAAAAATATGTGATCAAATTGGGAGATGAATTGGGTTGGGTGAAAAATGAAATTCCAACCAAAAGCCTTGTTGATAGGGTTGCCACCCCTAAAAAGATGTAACCTTTGGTTGGCTAAATATGACAAGCAACTTTGGTTGTTTATCATGTTGCCCAAATGTATAGATAGAAAGAAAATTAAAGAAATAGTGTAATTTTGACTTTGCCCAAATACATTGAGTGTAGAAATAAAGTTTTGGTTCTTTTCTTGTTTTATTGTAGAGAGAACCATAATTTGGTTGGGTGTTGTTGACATAAGAATGCAAGTGTGCAAAAGGCAGAATGAAGAAGTATACACCACAAAAGGTTTTAAAAACTGTAAGAAAAAATTCAGGTGGAAAGACAAAAGAAACCTAATAAATATGGTTGTTGAGAAAAAATTAAAACACTTTGATTTTTAAAACTCTAATTTGTCTCTTATTATTTTTTCCTATTAACACACAAACCAATCAATTCAATTAGATCTATTATAATTTTGATTGGTTTAAATTTTGTTATATTTTAAATAGACAAGTTTTGTTATATTCAATATGATGAGATGTATATTAGTAAATTGGGAGTTTGTATGAAGGAGAAATATTAAAAGGGAAAAGAGAAAGAATGGTTGTTAGAAACGAGAGAAGTGAGGTTGAGAGTGGTGAGAAAATTGTGTGTGTTAAAGTGAGAGATGGGGCGGAGGCGGAGGCGGTTAAATGCGGCAGTGAGGGTGGGACGGCGGCGCCTATAAACTAAAAAAGTAGGCCAATTCAATGTTATCCACCTCAACCACTCAAATCTCCCCTTACTTCTACACCTCTACTTTTTTATTTTATTTTAATTTCTTCAACATATTTAATAATAAAAACAAATATTAACCAAACCTATTTAATACTTTACTCCTCTCTCTCTCTCTAACTTTACCCATCTTTTTAAATAATTCTATTTCTATCATCAATTTTAAGTACTCTATAAACATTTTACTTTTTCTAAACATTTCATTTTAAATTTAAAAATAATAATTAAAGGGAAAGAAGGCTCCAGAGTTGAGAGAGATAAAATGACCTAATCAAAAAAATTATTCAAAAATATATTTTAAACGTGAGTAGTAATTCACTCTTATAATATTAAACTTACGTCCACTTGTAAATATTACATTTCATGGATGTAGCATTGATATGAATTCAAAAAATGAACATTTTTAAAAGTAATTAAATAAATTAAAATATTTACCTTTTATATCAATGTCATATAAATGTTTATCAAATTTATTATTAATATAATTAAATTTTGTTATTTTTAATAATTTTTTTTATAAAATTCTAAAAAATTAAGAAGAATTATTGTAAATATAATATAAATAAAGTATATTTACATTATTTGAGAATCATACAGTTTGTATTCACTAGTTTAAATTTACTTTTTAAAATGTTTTGTTTTCTTAATTTTTTTTAAACATCCACGTTAATTTATATTTTCATCAACGTCGAGATTTTAAATCTATTTTTATTCTATAGTCCATCAAATCATCTAGAATAAAAAAGTTGCAACTAGAGACAGTACTAAATACTAATAATATACCAAAATTTTGGAATTAAAGTACAAATTAGACTTGAAAGGTTGAAGTGGTTTTTTTTAAAAGAGATTAGAGTTTGAAGCAGTTGGTAAAAATGGTGTAAAATTTCCAAATTCAGGTACAGATCTCTCTCCACCACATGGATCTTTTTCCATGCATTATTTTTGTAATTATAGCATTTGGCTAACTTCCCTTTATAAACCCCTTCTTCTCCCCTTTTCTCTTCTCAACTCATTAGTCATTCCTCCCTCCATTCTCTCTCTCTCTTTCTCTTTGTTTTTCCCAACGAATTCCCCATGGGAGCTTACCGCCAATTCCCCTCCATCTCCAAATGCACCACCACCCACGACCGTTCCCACCAGACCGTCGCTGCAGATTTAGACGGAACTCTTCTTATTTCCCACAACGCTTTCCCTTACTTCATGCTTGTCGCCGTCGAAGCCGGGAGCATTTTCCGAGGACTTCTCCTTCTGGCTTCATCTCCTTTAGTTTACTTAATTTACTTGTTCTTATCTGAATCTCTCGCCATTCAGACTTTCATTTTCGTTGCATTTGCTGGATTGAAAGTCGCGGATATCGAAATGGTGGCTCGCTCTGTTTTGCCTAAATTTTACTCTGAGGATGTTCATCCATTAACTTGGAAGGTGTTTAATTCGTTTGGGAAGAAGATTATTGTGACCGCTAATCCGAGGATTATGGTGGAGCCGTTTGTTAAGACGTTTTTGGGCGCTGATAAGGTGATCGGAACAGAGCTTGGAGTGACGAAATCCGGTAGAGCTACTGGATTTGTTAAGAAACCTGGGGTGCTTGTTGGCGATCTGAAGAAGACGGCTCTTGTTAAGGAAGTTGGGACGGATTTGCCTGATTTAGGCCTCGGTGATCGAGAAACTGATCATGATTTCATGTCCATTTGCAAGGTGATCTGCTACCAATTTCTTTCAATTCTCATACTACTAATCTCATATTTGCTATATCCATTTTCTTTTATATGATAATCTAAATTTACAAAATAATCAACATGTCAAATTTTCAAATACAGGAACAAATTTCCAATACTTCATTCCTTCATTAACTAAGAATAGCATTTAAGAACTAAGTATGGTCTAGTAAATAAATTAATAAATATGAAGTGTCACATAAGAGTGGTGGTAGGTTTTACAATAATCCTAACTTTTCTTTTTTTAGTTAAAAGTAATTAATATAGAAGTTATCTCTAAACTATATATTATTTTTAGTACAACGAAAATTATAGTGGATTAATTTTAATTAGGATATTTTCTTAGTACAGTAACTTCTAAGTTTAGTTTGACGTATTTGAACTATGATTATTTTTCTAATGAGTTATCATCGTTTCTAATAAATTTATTTTTTCGAGTTGTCAAATTTTAAGATGTCACATGTAATTAAGATAAAAAAATTTATATTAAAGATTCTACACAAAATTTATGTGTTGTTTATAAAAATGGTTGCAACTTAACTATTTAACCGTATTCATTGTTACCGTGTTTATGCAATTTAAACAGATCTATAAAGGAAAACATAATGTAATTAGTGGGTAGGTAAGTATTGATATTAGAAAAATTAGTATATTTGCTCATTCCTCCTTAAAAAGAAAAATTAACGTTAAGTTAAAAAAATATAGACAAACAACTTTTTTTTTTTTATAGTAAATTTAATACAAAATTGAATGTTTTAGAAATTATATATATACATTGGACAGTTGAGAGATTGAATTAATGGTATTTTCTTTTGAGAGGATTTAGTTAATGAACTTAACTTTAATTAAATGACCATTAAACCATTTTCAGTAAGCACCTAGTGGGTCTAATACACATATTATGTGACTCAATCTCCAACCAAACCTCAATAAATTTCATTTTCATTTCAACATATTTAAAATCCTCCAGCTGTTTTTTCTTATTTTTTTGCCTAGCACGTGCCTTCAATTAATATTGTTTTGTTTTATTACTATGTACATTTATTTTTATTTAAACTACGCGTGTACCGTATACCATAAAGTTTCTATATTTACATCGGCTCGAGGTAAAGCAATTACTTACCTTTATTTAAAATTAAAATCAAGTAAAATTCTCCAAAAATTTGATAAAATATTTTGGTTTATTTTACTATTTGTTTTTTAAAAAACATCATTTTCATATTGTGATAGCAACACATCGTATGAGTTTGTATTGCCACAAGATCTTCATTTTGCACCCATACCTTCTAAACTCAATTTCATTCATCGTGAATGAATATCAAGCCATGCAATACCCTGCACAAAATAACCCATGCTAGACACTATTAAAGATTGTGATGTGACACACTTGAGTTTCTTTTTTCTTTGTTAGGTATGTCATTGGAATCTCATATCCCTATCGACTGTATTGAAAAAATTGGAATTAAAAATTTATGAGAATTTTTGTTTTGGAAATAATATTTAGGGGGTTGTGGGTGATTTTGCAGGAAGGTTATATGGTGCCAAGATCCAAGTGTGAGCCACTACCGAGAAACGAACTTTTGAGCCCAATTATTTTCCACGACGGGCGATTTGTACAACGGCCGACGCCATTGGCGGCGCTATTGACCTTCTTATGGCTGCCGGTCGGTATCATCCTTTCAATTTTCAGAGTCTACACCAACATCCCCTTACCGGAAAGAATCGCTTGGTACAACTACAAATTTCTCGGAATCAAGCTCATTGTTAAGGGCAGTCCACCACCGCCACCGAAGAAAGGGCAGAGCGGCGTTCTCTTCGTCTGCAACCACCGCACCGTCTTAGATCCAGTGATCGTCGCCGTCGCATTAGGCAGAAAAATCAGCTGCGTTACTTACAGTATAAGCAAATTCACAGAGATAATTTCTCCGATCAAGGCCGTGGCTCTGTCGAGAGAGAGGGAAAAAGATGCGGCTCACATTAAACGGCTTCTTGAAGATGGCGACCTTGTAATTTGCCCAGAAGGGACCACTTGTAGAGAACCATTTCTGTTGCGATTCAGTGCTCTGTTCGCGGAGCTAACAGACAGAATCGTCCCCGTCGCCATTAACACGAAACAGAGTGTGTTTTATGGGACAACGGTTAATGGATACAAATTGCTGGATCCGTATTTTGTATTTATGAATCCGAGACCGACTTACGAAATCACGTTCTTGAATCAATTGCCAGCGGACATGACTTGCAGCAGTGGGAAATCGGCGATTGAAGTAGCGAATTACATTCAGAAGGTACTCGGCGGAACCCTAGGGTTTGAGTGTACTAATTTGACAAGAAAGGGGAAATATGGAATTCTCGCCGGAACTGATGGCCGAGTTTCTCCTGAAAAAGAAAATGGAGAATTAGTTGTTAAGAAGAAAAGTACTTAAAAGAGAAAGAAAACAAAAACGAAGACAAAAATCCCAATTATTCTCTATTGGTTTGATTTTGCATAAGAAAAAAGTTAATTATTAGAATGGGAAAAAAACAAAAATAAGTTTCGGGTGCCAAGATGGTCATAGATTAATTAATCAATCATCATATAAATCGTTTTATGTATATTGTTCTCTTCCAATATGTATACAGAAAAATGCTGTTGTTTTTAATGTGATAGTTTTCTTCTTTTGACTATTATGTAACATTCATCTTAAAATCATTAACTTTTTAAACGTTAATGAAGGGTTTTTATCTATAAGTTTCATATGTTTGAATTTATATGTTTTAACCAACGATTTTGGTCAATGTCTCGATAAATTTTAAAGTTCTTCATATGATAAACATTTACAAAGTTCATAAGTTCTATTAGATATAAAATTATTTGTTTAATTTAACTTATAGATAAATATTTTTAATAATGTCTCTTGAGAGAAAAATAAGAGCTTCTCCACCTACCTATCTAATCCACTAATCGAATTTACTTCTTTCAAAAATTTCAAGTAAGCTTTTAGTTTTGTCTCTTCTATATACATGTGTGTGAAATAGAGTAAATAAACCAAAAATCTTATAGATATTCAAAGTGTTGCATTTCAATTATACTTTTCAATATATAATATAATTAGAACGGCAGAAAGAGGGGAAGGGGGAAGCCATGGCGGCGACGCTGATGGTGGCAGAACCTTATATTAGTTGGGATTCGCCAAATAGCATATAATTTGAATTTGGGTGTGGCAATATGAAAGTCAATGCTATGGCTACAATATGCATTTATATCTCTGCCAACTCTCCCATCCTTTAATTTATATCATAAAACACATCCATAAAACTCCAAAATATTCATAACCCATCTACCCTTCTCATCAAGTAGAGTAAACACATATACTACCAATTAAAGTTTAGCTCAACCATTACATGTATGTATAGTTCAAATCCTTCGTTCGATTGTACTAAACAAAAGAAACATATCATTGTTTTGTGTTGACTAGTATACAAGAGAAAAACGACAATAATAACAAATAGAAATCGTCATCCTCTTGTTGAAACAACAATAATAGTCATAATAAAAGGGCAAGTTTTGGTTGGTTCTTTAGGTTATAGTTTGGTAGAGGAGAGTGTAAATAAATAATATATGTGATAGTGTTATGTGGTATTTATTAAACAACGCTGGCAATAGTAGAGGATATACAATAAATCTCACACCAACCAAATTTATGGGTCGATCCCAATACCTCATGGATAGTAACAAAACAACAGCTAAATATTATATCATTCAATATTAATTATTAATTCTCAATCCCAAACATCGTTGACCTCATCATAATGCATATACACCTTCTATCAAATTCTAAATGGTTAGAACGACAATGCCATCGAAATAATATTTGTTATGACATAACACAAAAACGTTTCATCTCAAAGTTGGTAACTAATTGTGTTATGATGAATGGGTATCTTGACGTTGTTCTCATACACGATCGTATATATGTAACGAGGAATAGTTTTTTATTTTATTTGAAGGAAGGAAAATAATAATGGGGTGGAAATGAAGTGATGAATAATAATTAAGAAGAGATGAGGACAGACTGGAAAGTTGAGGGGGAGAAATGAATTAGGGGGATATGTTTATGTGGTAGAAATGGGGAAAGAGGTAGAGGGGGAGAGTGATCAATAAATGTCAACTAATTGGGATGCCTTTGCCTTCAAAATTGGTTACAATCTCTTCTTGGCTTCCCATTGTCAACATATCATATCTCTCTCTTTCTTTCTTTTATAAATAATACGTTTCCTTTACACTTATTTATTTTCAGCTCTTTTTTTTTCTACTACTTTCTTTGTCTTCTTTAAGTGTTGATATTGATGGAATGAGATTTGTTGAGATCTCATCCTTTATAATCCTTCATAAAATGAGAATTTATTGCAAATTCTTTTTTCTTTTGGTTTTTTTATTTATAAGTAAACGTTGATTTCATTTTTGGTTTGTTTCTTTTGATCCAGTCTCACTTCCTGATCTAACCTACGTATTTGATATTCGCAATTGTCATAGTGGTGTGCTAGACTACCACACACTTTGATGTGTTTCCATTACTACATTCGTTTGTAGTTCGTTTAACTAAAAACATAAAAGGTAAGGTTAAAACTCTTTATTTCGAGATTACTTCCTATTTACTTTTGGTGTCATTGAATGCAATTGTTATTGAGACGTTCGTGTATGGTATTATGATTTCCCTCATAGTCCGAGTCCTTGTCCCCCTTGCCCTATCCTCTCTCTCTGGATGATGTGAAGCAGGCCCTTCTTTAATATTGGGACTTGAAGTTTTGGGCTTTGGGGGTTTTATGGGCTCTCGTGAGATCTGCCGAATTGTGTTGGGTTTCTCTCCCAATTTATACATTACCCTTTTTTTATTACAATAATTATAAGTATGGAATTTGATTTATTAAAAATAAATAGGCAATTTCAAATATAAAAGTTATAATTGAAAAAATAAAAAAATTATGGAATCAAAATCATACTTTAACGTTTTTTTTTTTAATTACGTTTTGTGATTCATTTTCGACTTACAAAAATATTCAAACTTTTATGTCGTCTCTATTCAAAACTTTGTTTATTTTATTTGAGTTATGCAACATGGAGATTTGAATATCGTATTTTGCTGACTATAGAAATATACGTTAAGAATATGTTATAAAAGTAAAATAAATGTTTTGGTTGTGAATATAGTTATGTTTTAAACAATACGTGGAATAATTAGATTCGAACCAATAATCTTGAGTCAATAGTGTATATTGAAAGTCGTACATTAAACAATGGTTGAGTTTATAATAATATCGTTAGATTATTGTTAACAATATTTTCCTAAGTTGTTGACCAAAGTACTTATTTTATAAACACTTAGAAAATGTTCGGGAAGATTTTGCAATCACATGTGTTTAAACCTATATGAGTCTTAGCTTAATTGATATATAAGTGCGTTAACAATTAAGAGGTATCTTGTTTGAATTGTCTTATCTCTTACATGCTAAAAAAAATAATCATATGTTTGTCACATTTTATCAAAAGCGTTTTCAACCCAATTTCTTTTTTTTTGCGTACAAAATATGTCTACATGTTCATAGTTACTATAAATGGTCGTTAGTTAACCCTATGAACTAAAATTTAAATTTACATTAAAAAACATTATGGTCGATGGATCATCATATGTGATCAATGGATCTGTCAATGAGTATTTGTGGTTGTTGCCAACAACAAGGACGTGGACAAATGAAATGTGTCGATGGTAAGATCTCGACCATATTTGTTGTTATTGTCGCGTATCACTAATTTATGTTGATCAAGTTTTCATTTTCGAGCTAACACTTGTAAAAATCTTTGCTTGTGTGGTATTGATAGTCTACCACACTTAAATGGACCAAGTTAGTACATGAGGTGTGTAGTTGAATTAAAGACTCAAAGAGTAAAATCATGGTTTATCTTTATTATGAGAACGTCAAATGAGGATATTTAAAATGTTAATTCTAATATAGTTACATATAGCTTGATTATTTCTCATATATATATATATATTTGTAAGTTCAAGTAGTTGATCAAAACTACGAGACTCCGACTTATTTCTCTTAAGACGTTCCTTCAGAACTCGTACTCGACAACCCTCGATAAAATTTGGTGACTTTAAAACATCATAAGAATTTAAGAAGAATGATTAGCTATACCTAATTTAAACAATGCAAAGATTTGGACCTTAATTTTGTTACTTTAAACTTTATATCCGAACCTTGGAAGAAGCAAGCAAAAAGCGCGCTTTGGAATCGCGGTTTCTTTGGGCCGAGTGGGTCGCTCATAAGAGCGGAGGTTTGCTTTTCTGCCAAGAAAACCCCTCGAAGAAAAAGGGCTTAATAAGCAGCTGCTCCATTTCTAAGTGGGTTTAGCCTTTAGCACGGAAGCGCCAATTCGATTGAACTCCGATACACTGCAAAAATTCCGCCATGGATGTGATCAAGACGCAGCAAATTTCATCGAGGCCAGTTGAGAAGGTTGTAGTTCACCCTCTGGTTTTACTCAGCATCGTCGATAACTACAACCGAGTCGCTAAGGATTCCCGCAAACGAGTTGTCGGAGTTTTACTCGGTAGTTCTTTCAAGGGTACTGTTGATGTCAGCAATAGCTATGCAGGTCATTATTATTTTCTCATACCGATTTTTCTCTCGCCTTTTGTTAAAAATCTTGCTGTATTCTGGTTGGATCTGAATTTTATTGTCGTTTGATTCGGTTTGATACCTCAAGGTGGATTCTGGTTGATTTTTGTTTCAAGGGTTCTAGGAATCTGGGTATTTTGTTGGGTATTTGTCTGAATTTTGAAGTTAGTTGAACATAAAATAGTATTGGCTACAGAGACTGGAAATGTACCATTCTCGTGGTTGCCCTGATTCGCGAAAAAGGCACGAAAAGAGGGATTGTTTGTGCTTTGATTGCCTCTCATTGTGAATTAATTAGGGCATTCAGCTGCCTGCTTTTTCCACCCAATTAATTAGGGCATTGTGAATTGATTGACTCCTTTCATGGTTTGGATTACAGTGGTAATTCGTTATACTCGATTGATTCCTTTAATTGGGAATTGCAGGTTTGAAGGATTATATAGCCAGTTTTTTCCCGATACTCTACGCGCACACTGTTTTAAAACTTTGAATATCTTTAGAACATTAGTATTATCCATCTGAGTCAAGATTGTTTGGACATAAGATCGAACCATTTTAGGCTTTAGCTATAGTTTCTGTTTCCCTCCATTGTAGTTTTCTGGTTTCATATCCACATGTTCAGTAGGGTGGTTCTTGTTCAAATGGGTAGTGAGCAAGTTTATATATATACATGTGCATGTGTGACTGTGTTATTTAGTCTTAGTCTATGTCTAATGGTGACGTTTATATGGTGTACTCTCATTATTTCAGTCCCCTTTGAAGAAGATGAGAAAGATCCAAGCATATGGTTTCTTGACCACAACTATCATGAATCAATGTTTTCAATGTTTAAGAGGATAAATGGTATTTTCTCTTGTTCTAGTACCTTTTCTGGTTTTTATTTAGTTAGAATTGTTTGTTCACAACAGCCATGAATTTGTGGATGTGGCAGCCAAGGAGCACATCGTAGGTTGGTATAGCACAGGCCCAAAGCTACGAGAGAATGACCTGGATATTCACCAGTTGTTCCACGAGTAAGATCTCCACACTTGTTTGGGATTTGAGATTTCTTAGTTTCTCGTTCTCAAATTCTGCATTCTTAAAAAATAAAAACCATTATGTTTATCGTGTCTCCTGTCATCTATGTGTTCCTTTTTTCTAGTTTTCTGACATACCTCCAATTTAGATCCTTTTGAAGGCTATCCTATGGTTGTTCAATGTCGAATTTTGTATCCTCTTGACCAATGTTGTTTTTCTGGTAACTCTGCGAATCACTCATATTCTCTGTGGTGGATTTTCAGTTACTTATCAAATCCTGTGCTCGTGATTATTGATGTACAACCAAAGGAGTTGGGAATACCTACTAAAGCTTACTATGATGTTGAAGAAGTCAAAGAGGTATGGTTTTATGTTATCTCTTTTCCCCAAAAATATCAGAGGCATTTGAGAGTCAATGGTTCTGAATAGCTAAAAAGTTGATTTCTAATTGCCAATACACATCTTCTAATTTGGGTAACAGAATGCTACCCATAAGAGCCAGAAGATCTTTGTTCATGTTCCTTCGGTCATTGCTGCCCACGAGGTTGAGGAAATTGGTAAGTAATAAAATGAGATTTAAATCTTTATTTTAAGGTGTTTTTCAGTTTCGGTTTTATTTTTTATTTTGTTTACCATATAACATTCTTGGTTTGTCTAAATACAGGTGTTGAACACTTACTAAGGGACGTCAAGGATACCACCATTAGTACACTTGCCAATGAGGTTATTCTTCTTATCTATACTTGTCTTGCATTGCAGTTCTCTCCAATCAGTTTCGTTTTATTCAAACTGTTTTGCAAGTTTTTTGATTGACTTATATTAAATTTCAAGTTTTAGATGACAGTATTAGGTCACAAAGGCATTGACTAATATAAATGATATTTTATAGGTTACAGGAAAACTTACTGCTTTAAAAGGTTTGGATGCACGACTAAGTGAGATTCGTGGCTACCTTGATCTTGTTATTGACAAGAAGCTTCCATTAAATCATGAGATTCTTTACCATTTACAGGTACCACTTTTTCTCTACCCTTTTTGTGCAAGACTTTTGCATGTCACTGTATTATACTGATTTATATGTATGTATGTGTAGTAATAATTATAGTATGTATTTGATGCTATTTCTGTATTACATGTTTAATCATAACGACAAATATTCTGCAACTCCAAGCATGTTTTGCAACTCAGAAAGATCCAGAGTTAAAAGAGGAGGAAACATTTCGAGAAAATATGTGTTACATTCAAGTACCTTACCTATGTGATCCTTTTTCTTCCCTTTTTCCAATGTCTATTTTATTTATTTTTATATGAGGGGGTGCTTGTGCTTGTGCCTTGGAAAGGACTGGTTTTTTTTCTCCTCATCTCAGAATGTTCAAATAGTTTCACTAGGATATCATGAAATCAAATCGTGTGGACTGTATATTTTTGGATATTGATATCTCATATATATAAGACAACCCAATAACTACCTAAGAGGCCATGAGCTCAATCCATGGGTCAGTTGGGTTGTCTCGTCAGATTAGTCGAGTAAGCTGGCTCAGACACTCACGGAATTGATATATATATATGAGACCTCTTGGTGTTGCGGTTTTCCCTCAATTTCATCAAAGGAGTAACCAACCCCTTCCCCCCCAAGTAATACACAGATTCTATAAAGATTGAGTGTCAATTGTTAGATGCATGTGTCACACGTTTGTAGATTGGCTACGTTCCACACTTCTTCGTTGTGTGTTGTCTTTATTTACAATAGTGTTTTGTGCATTATGTGGTGCGAGACATACTAACATGGAACAGGCCAATTGATTATGATTTATAAGTTTACACCAAAAATATATACCGATGCTTAATTTCTACTTAAAATTGCAGGATGTATTCAACCTTCTTCCTAATCTAAATGTGGCAGAGTTGATAAAATCATTCGCAGGTAATATTACAAACTGAAGATTCTCCGTTGGCTTAACATGTTTCCTTAAAAGCCTTCATCTATATTTACCCTACTGTGCAGTAAAAACCAATGATATGATGCTGGTCATTTATCTTTCCTCACTCATCCGGAGCGTCATCGCACTTCATAATTTAATCAATAACAAGGTTAGTTACTGTCATTTCCTGCTGATGTAGGATATGGTTGGGATCATTTTTTAATCACTTCAAAACGTTTCACATGCCGTATCAATTAGCTCATAATAATCGTTCACTGCTCACACAAATTCTGTTTTCCAGATGCTAAACAAAGAACATGAAAAAGCTGAGGATGCAAAACCAGCAATCGTCCCCACAGCGTCTGGAAACTAACATGCTTCCACCATCAGCAGCCCATTGAAAGATCTTAGTTGAAGGAACTAGTTATCAGTTTGTCGAGTTCTTGATTGATGATGATGATATTTTTGTTTTATCCTATTGGAAGAGGTGGCTAGTTTCCCAGCATGTATTTCCCTGACCATTTTTTGTTCAATGTTATTAATTGTACACCCACACTTTATTTCCCCAAATATATCATGATGTAGACCACTCATTTCTCTTTTTCTTATTTAAATGCCATTTGAATGAAATCAGGTTTAATGAAAAGTAATATTGAATCCTAATCTCCAATTATTGATGGATAAAACTAGCCGAACTTATGCTGTAGTATTCAATCAGTTTGAAACTATTTTTAATCATTCAATAGGTGCCAATTTTTTCTCCTTTGTGGATCATTAGTTATTAGTCATTATTATTGTCTTTTTTCCACTTTATAGCTTAAATTCTTCCCTTGTAAATTGCTTCATAATAGTGTTTTACCTTGATAATGTCTAAATATCTCTTGGGGGGTGTTTTGCTCTGGAGTGGGTTAAACAACTCAAAATTTAATAGTAATTATCATTGAAAATTTCATATTTACAAGAATTTTCAACTTTCCCTTGTTGAATAGTTTGATCTTTTAACTTTGTACTTCTAACATTCCTTTACCCATTGTTTCATAAAATACATTTTTCTAAGTTTAGTTAATTTTTCTTGTTTGTTTTTGAAATCTGTCTAATATATAATACACCTTACAAAAATGTATATTTTACGTTAAGGTTTAAATTATCATATAATATATATATATTAATTAATAATATGACACAAAAATAGACATTAATAGATACTTATATATTTCTATTAGCGTAATAGAAGTTTAATAAATATATAAATATTTTAGTTTATTTTTGTATTTGAAATTTGAAAATGTTCAACCTATTTTATTTGAAACTATTAAGAAAAAAAAGGGGTAAAACTAATTATTTTTCCTATCAGTTTATAGTATTTGACTGTGTTTGGTAAATAGTGTTTTTCATGAACCCAATTATAAATTCTCAATGGGATCTATAGAAAATTTCCAATTAATGTGAAAATTTATAAGAATAAAGAATTTAAAGAAATAAGGAGGGAGAAAAGATTCAATACGCGGTTAGCAACGGCGGCGCGCCGGCATCAAACACTATTGTACTGAAGATTAGAAGTTAGCATCCATTGATTGGTTTCAGCTTTAACGGGTCTACTAATTCATCGTAAGAGTTTCATCCCTTTCTTGTTTGTTCTTCGTTTCTTGTTTTTCTTGCATTGCTCTATGACACATGTTCTGCCTCTGTTGCCCTAATTCATTCTATTATATTTTTCGAATTCAGTGCATTTATGTTTAATCCTTCGCAGCTCCTATTAGTTTGTTGTTATATTGCGTAACTAATCAAATTGTAAATTAGTTGGTGATTGGTTGCGTTGTAAATATTAGTTTGCTTGTGTAGTTAGTTGTTGATAACCTTACAAATTGCCCCTTGAAGTTGACATCAAATATGATCGAAATAATATTGGTTCTATTTTTTAGAAACTTGTTTCTGGCTGTGTCTGATTAAATTTAAGCAGTTGTCGTAGGAGAGGTGTAGAAGTTGTACTCCGAGGCACCTAATATGCTCGATAAAATGCCTGATCAAGATTATCCATGTAAACGTTTACTCTAGGCTGTGGTGCTCTGAGGTGAAATTCTAAAGCTAGATCTTAGAGTTGTTTATGAGTACAATACTTTTCCGTATTCTATTCTAAAACTTTTAGGCACCGTTTTATAAACATTTGGTTTTTGGTTTTGTTTGTTTTTTTTTAAAAAATATTTATGATTTCTCACAATTTATTTACAACGGTTCATTTCCTCTAAGGTAGCGTTTGAATTCTTAGGCCACGTAAACCACTTTTTTTTTTATCTAATTTAAAACTCTTAGGCCTCATTTTTATAAACATTTGGTTTTTGGTTATGATTTTTGAAAATTGTTATGTTTTCTCACAATTTCTTTACAAATGCTTTCATCTCTTGTAAGCTAACATTTGAATTCTGAGCAGGATTTCAAAAGAAAAAACAAATTTTGTAAAAACATTGTTTATATTTTCCAAATTTGGTATGGATTTTTGAAAATATTGATGGACATAAATAACATAACCAAGGAACTCACAAGTGTAAGTAGTGTTTGTTTACAAGGTTTTTTGTGGTGGACTGGGAGCTCTTGTATGTTTTCCTTTGGGTTCCATCGTCTCCTACAGATAGGGAAACGATGGACATGATGACTCTTCTTTCGCTTCTTGAGAATCACCTATTTCGTCTTAGAAGGAGAGATGTGAGAGTCCAGAGCCCCAGTCCTTTGGACGGGTTCTCGTGTAAGTCTTCTTTTCAGTGCTTGGTTAATCCTTCACCTTTGGTTAAGTCAGTCTTTATGTCGATTTGGAGGATGTTTCTTTACATGGCGTGTCCTTCATGGCCGTATCAGCACGTTGGATAGATTCGAGGAAGATGTTGTTGTTGGTTGGGCCTTTTTGCTGTATTCTGTGTTGGAAGGTGGAGGAAAACTTTAGACCATGTCTTTTTCCATTGTGAGATGGTGAGCCATGTTTGGGATGCTTTTTTCTAGACTTTTGGCTTGAGCAGTGTTCGTCACAGGATTGTTAAAGATATGATCAAGGAGTTCCTCCTCATTTTGAGAAGAAAGACCGATTTCTCTGGTGTGGTAGTGTTTGTGCTATTCTGTGGGTTTTATGGGACGAGAGGAATGGTAGGGTGTTTAATGGGGTTGAGAAGGTGAATGGAGGCTTATAGTCTCTTGTTCGTTTTCATGCTTCTCATTGAGCTTGGATTTCACAGATTTTTTGTAATTATCCTATGAACATGATTTTGCATAGTTGGAGTCACTTCTTGTAGAGGGATTCCTCTTGTTCGAGGGCTTGGTTCTATTTGTGCATTCTGTCTCAATGAAAGTTGTGGTTTTTATAAATTAAAAGGGCTAATTTTCGAAACAAAAAATCGAAAAGCTCAATGGTTATCAATCGGAGCTTGAACTTTTCAATTAGATATTTGCTCTATTCCGTTTTTATCTGTGAATGTGGCAAACCTCTTGTTATTATTGGAAAGTAGGAATTTGATGATCGTGCTCAAGTTGGATTATCAATGAGGCTTGATGGATTTATAAAAAAATTGTGTTTTTTTTTATTATTGAGGGTTCAATATTTTTATTTAATATTAAATACACTTAGACTTCCTTTGATGCGCAACTTTGACTTTCTTGCTGGGTTTGAATGTTGCCAGGAGGCCTGTCTGCTCCGCACTACCGGTAACTCTTGCTTGGTTCTTCAGTCATGGGCAAAGCTTCAAGAGATAAGAGGGTTTAAGCTCTATTCTATTTGACTATTTGTATTCCTGATTCATTATCTTTTACCATGTTTTGTTTACTTGGTCTCATTTGCAGGATATATACTACCGTAAAGCAAAAGAAGAAGGTTGGCGTGCTCGAAGTGCATTTAAACTTCTTCAGATAGACGAGGAATTTAACATATTTGAAGGTTTGTTCTTGTATTGAGCTCCTCTATTGAAATATTGTTACGTTTCTGGTAGGATGTCAATCACTGAGTTGGTCATGATAATTAATCTTTCTGCAACATTTTGGATCAACCTTTCTAACAGAGTTGTTTTGTGTGATCTTTATGACTTTGTAATCATCCTGTTTTATCATGTATAAGTATTTTGAAATGCTTCCAAGTACGTTGTCTACAATGAAATTTCATATGCAGGAGTCAAGAGAGTGGTAGATTTATGTGCAGCCCCCGGTAGCTGGAGCCAGGTAATTTCTTTTCAGCATCTTCTTGTTGCAATTTGTTTATCAAACTAGTGATCAATGACTCAATGCCTTATGGGCAAAACAAACTTTTGTTTAAAATATGAATAAAACTAAGAAGAATTCGTCTTGCGATAGACTTTGTAACCATCTTTTTTGTTTGGAAAGCATGCCTGTATATGAGGTGCAATCCTCCTCCTCCCTTCATTGACCCTGCATCTTGGCATACTGAGTATGTTTTGATAAACACTAAGTATAATGGGGGCTGATAAAAGCAATGTAGTATGTGGTGATGCAAATATTGCTTACAAATATAGTTTATTGTGGTTAATTATTTGAAAGTTGTTCTGACATTTTCTCGCCTACTAATCATATATAGGTCCTCAGTAGAAAATTGTATCTCCCAGCAAAGCTTTCTCCAGATTTAAAGTAAGCATGGTAGATGATTATATGAAAATGTAGGCCTCGTTTATTAATCATCTTGTTTTTTGGTTTTTGGTTTTTGAAAAGCAAACTTGTTTTCTCTCAATTCCTGACAATGATATGCATTTTTCTTAACTGAAAGAGTTGAGTTCTTAACTAAATTCCAAAAACAAAAACAAGTTTTTCAAGACTATTTTTTTAGTTTTCAAAATTTGGCTTGGTTTTTAAAAACAATGCAAAGTAGTCCACAAAGTAAGAAATTTAGCAGTGGAAGGGGTATTTATTGACTTCATTTTAAAAAACTAAACTCTAAAAATCAGATGGTTACCAAATGGGGGTGTAACTTTTTCCTTCCCATCCTTCTCTCCATTGTCTCTTTATCTCCCTCTTTCATTGATTCTCTAGCTTCATTTGCAGGGATGGCGAACTTCCTCTTATTGTTGCTATTGATTTACAGCCGATGGCTCCAATTGAAGGTGTTATTGAAGTGCAGGGTGATATAACAAATGCTAGGACAGCTGAAGTGGTAAGCAGTGTGTATCATGTACACACTACTTTTAACATTTGATATGGTAAACGAAGACATATCCAGATCCTAATGCACCAACATGGTCAATTTTGTTTTAAAATTTCCATTTGTGATAATGTTCCTACGTTTTCTTCATACTGGATTACTTTTCTCTTTTGAATGAGTACTCACGCTGTGTTGTAAATCCCTTTTATTAAAAAAAATTGTCACATACGAAATTGTGATATCTTTTTGTTCATGGTTTATCAAATATTTAATTTTACCAGGTCATTAGGCATTTTGATGGGTGCAAGGCTGACCTGGTTGTTTGTGACGGTGCACCTGATGGTAGATATTTGTGTTTTTGAATTTTCTCTTGGGGTTCTAACTGATGATATTTTGTTACTGATTATGTGCTTGTGTTTGTAGTTACTGGTCTTCATGACATGGACGAGTTTGTTCAGTTCCAGCTCATACTAGCTGTAAGTGCAGTGTTTTTTTCTACAGACTGTTAAATTTCTCTAGATGGTGCTGATGAATAGTTTAAGATATTTTAAAAAATGCATGAGATGCATGCACATTGACAGTAATGATGTTGCTCCGGTTCTCGTTTACAGTGCGTGGAGAGAATAAAAAAATAAAACCAACAAGAAGCACTAATGAGTGTCAAATTGTTTGAATCTACAAATAGAAAATACTGTGTAACAAGTGAGCAAGGTAGATGAGATCCTTTAGGTTAATCATGGTTGCTGTTTATTATGAAGTTATATCGAAATCTTCTAAAGGTTTTTCTATTGTATGTTGCCTGCACTCATTGACCTCTTTCCTATATGGATTGAATTTTGTTGCTGTCATCAGTGTCCTCTGCTGCTGCCTTGTTTTCTCTATTTCTCTCTCTTCCTTCATCTAGTTCTCAATGTAGGAAATATTTGAGTTTTACAGAGATGAGCTGGACTCTTTTTTCCTTTCTTCTCAGGGTTTAACAATTGTTACGCACATACTCAGAGAAGGTGGTAAGTTCATAGCAAAGATATTCCGTGGAAAGGATACCAGCCTTTTGTATAGTCAGGTAAATGGTTGTTACAGGACCCAATAGAAATATGTAGCATACTCGTGTTGTAAAAAAACTTATGGTGTTCTCACTAAATGCATCTGCAATATGAATCAGAATCTCTCTTTCAACTTTTCTTCTTCCAATCAAGTTGGAAATTTTGCTTTGAGCTCCTTTTCCCTGTAATTATTGCATTGACGTATATGATTTTCTTAGATACGTTTAGCACTAATAAAAATTTTCAAGCATTATCATGGATTACATAAGCAACTTAATCAAGGGTGTTTGTTGTTCCATACATGGTTATGAAGCCGCCAATGATTTTTACATTTTCGAGGTTTTCTGTTGCAGCTGAAGTTATTTTTCCCTGTAGTGACTTTTGCAAAGCCAAAAAGCAGTCGGAACTCAAGTATAGGTAACCTTTCCGTTTTCCACTTTTGTTGATTGGTTGCTATAGAGGTCCATCTTTCGATTATACTTGATTTTGTTTCCAGAAAATGATTCTCTCTTAATTGAAAATGGCCTCTCTCTCTTTCTCTTATTATTTTTTTAATCTCTTTATCGCATCTGATTCATAGGATTCTTGCGCATGAATTTTTAGATATTCATTGTACTTGGATTCCTTAAATCAACTTTAGATTGTTATCGATTAATACTAGCTGGTCGGACTGGTGTCCTCCCAACAACAAATTGTGGAGTTGGTACATTTAGGGGTGGTCTGTAATATAAAAAAGGTGTGAAAGAGGACAAAATAGTCAAGGGTAAAAGTAAAATTTTTGAACTTTCACTGTTGCTTTTGTGAACATCCATGAATCCTGCCATGAGTCCAAATAGTCAAATGTTTGATTACGGTAAGTCTCCTTTTATCAGTTGCTTAACTGTTTTAAACAGGTAAGCAGTGATTATTTGGCATTATGTACGAGAAATAGACGTGTTAAACAACCTTATGGTAGGTAGGCCAAAATATTCAATGAGAGCATTACATTAAAAAATTTTTTTTGGTTTTTCTGCCCTTATTTAGTTGGCTTTCTCTTTTATATCACACAGTGGTATATCATACAAGATCGTTATTTGTTAACGTTTGTAAATCAAAGTTCCAAGACAACATTTAAGCTACGGTACTAACCATAAGAAATTACTAGGAAAAGAAATCAAGAGTTCAAGAACATAGTTAAAACGTCTGAAAGTTGAATGGACTAAGTGGGCACAAGTTTTAAAACTATTGAACTAAATTTGTAATTCATTCCAGTGCTTTCTTTTAGTTGGCCTTGGTGAACGCACGGTAGCAACTTTTAAACAAAGTTGAGATTATGTTTTAATTTTATGTCGAAGCTCATACGTTGACTGGGTGCAAATGCAGAAGCATTTGCTGTTTGTGAGAACTATTCTCCTCCCGAAGGTTTCAATTCAAAAGATCTGCATCGCTTGCTGGAAAAGGTGGGAAGTCCGTCAGGAGGAGATGACTTAGGTAAACTCAATATCCTACCTTGATTTGGAGTTCACATTTCGTAGACGTATCCTCAGATCAAGCATGTTCTTATCCTATTTTTAAAGATTAATTTGTTTTACAGCTGGTGCTGTGACCGAGTTGTCTACTTGTCTCTAGGCTTTTAAAAATTAGTGTCTCCTGATTTTGATGTGTGGTCAATGCCCTGGTATTTTTGGTTACATAAGAGGAAGTAATAGCATTTCTATTTTGCTACATTTTGTCCCTCTCAGATTGCAGTAGTGGGTGGCTGGAAGGTCCCAATAAAGTTTACATCCCATTTCTTGCCTGTGGGGACCTCAGTGGATATGACTCCGACCGTTCATACCCACTGCCCAGAGGTGCCGAGGGAACTTATCGGAGCTTAGATCCTGTGCAGCCTCCTATTGCCCCTCCATATAAAAGGGCTCTCGAAATGAAGAAAGCTTCCAGTCAAGGAATTCGAGAACTTGAAAAACTTTCCTTGGATTCCTGATTATCCCATTCAATGTTTTAGATAACCAACAAAGTGGTTTGGAATGGACCGGTAATTATTAGAACAGCAATCATTTCTCCCTCCTCCCCTCCCTCTCTCGTTTAAAGTGATGACTACTCCCGCCTATTTATGTAAAAAAATGGCTGTGGATCTTGATTTCGATTCTTTTAATTTGAGATAATTAAGATTATGGAGATGAATTATGATTAGCATGAGATTATCCCGCACGAGTATTACGCATCCTTCATTATTTCCTTAGACATGAACCCCACCCTCCATGCATACCTCAAACTAAAACAAAAAAGGAAAATCATTTTGAGCATTATTATTAAGCATTGCAAATTTTGAAGGGCATTCTACTGCATGTGGGTCTGCATGTTCCTATGTTTCTACTTTGCAAATGTTTGGACAAACTGGGGTTTTACAGGTGGGTCCCGTGATTGAGAATCGACCAACCATGCTTGCTAATTGGGAATCTCTCGGCTATCCAAAGGCGTGGCCCTCCAAATTCACAGGTCTAAGTCTAACTCATCCCTTTCCCTAACTATTGTCTTCAAAAAATTTATGGCCCAAACATATCACGCAGAGAGATTCGTGCTGTCTAGGCCATTCATTCCTCGAGAGGATGCCATTATTTAGGCCTTTAATGGTGGTTGTTACATCCAGTTCCTTCATTTATAGACACCACTGAACAAGAATGACTCAGCCAAGTTAACATTTACGTATATTGAATTTACCCGATTAGGTGATATTTTGTCGATATCCAATTTATTTAATTTTTTAATGAACAGATATCTGCTCGTGATCACGGCATTTAGACAAAAGAATTCTGAGCTTCAAAGGCAGAAACTCTATTATCATCTGCTAAAGCATCATCTTAAAGAGACGGGCACGCAAAAGAATGTCTAAAATATCGACTAAATTTTACATGCACATTCTATTCTCACAAGTACATAACTTTCAGTAAGTACTTCCAGAGACTGAATTTGATCTGGACAAAGATGAAGAGTGGTTTAAGAACTCGATACAATCTTCAATGGCTTCAGCTCGATGCGATTCCATGGAATCCGAGACCGATCTTGACCTTGTAAAAGTGGAGGCTGAAGAAACCTTTCGTGAAGACTTTCTTGTTGAGACAAAGCGAATTGCTTCACTTACTCTGTTCTTAAGGCTCTGTAGAAACCTCACCGGCAAGTACCTTGTTTCTCTGCTAAGGCCGAAGCTCCACATTCCGGCTCCGCCATCACCACCGCCACCGTGTTTGAGCACAACCGTTGGCTTATCATTCACATCAGGACTGAAGCTGACTCGTTTGCTCGCTTTCCTTGACATTTGAACCTTCCAACTGAGATGTAAATCCTAAGGGTAAAATAGTGGCTTTAAAGAGAGAAGAGAAAGAGATTTCGTGTAGTGTGTAAAAGATATGGGAAAGGATGTGTGAGAAGTAAATAGAGTAGCTTTCTTGAGGAGAAGAGACAGTGAGTTAGGTTGTGAGAATAAGGAGCATTTATTGCTTCAAATTTAAGGAAATAGAGAGAAGAATGAAAACGAAAGAATGGGGCTTAATTAAGCAACTCTCCGCTGTAGGAAGATTGAAGATGATTGATTCAGTCGGCAGTAAGGCTCAAGTTGAGCGTTTAGATTACGCTCAAATAGACATGTCATTTATATATGGATGCCAAATGAATGATGCACCAGGAACTTTTACCTACCCTTTAGAAAACTTTGGACCCCATAAAAAAACTTTGAAGAATATGCTTACAACTCCTCTTATTCTTGGTTTGCAATTGAAGGGTTTAAGGGAAGATTATGTTTTTTTATATGTGCAAATTGCAACAGGAGAGGAGTTTTGGTTAAAAGATTAAGCAATGGGAAGTGGATTAGGTCAGAAAAAGAGATGAGTGGAGCCAACAGAGAATAAAAAGGAGAATGAGAAGAAGTAGAAGAGGGAGGAGGAAAAAGAGGGGAGCAAGAGAGAGACAACCACTCGATACTCTTCAGCATCATCGTTGCTTTTGAGGCACAATGGAATGGCCCTACAAGTCTCTCTTTTGTTGGCCATCTTGATTCTCATTTCCAGTAGTATCACAGAAATCCATCAGCCTGGTAATGCTCCTCTCTCTCTCTATCTCTTTATTTCTCTCTCCTCCTTGCTTGCTTGAGCATAGATAAATTTGGTAGTACTTAAATCACTAGATGATATATTACTTTATTTTATAGTCACTATCTTATCTTTAAAAAGTATCTATTTATATCCTAAACTTCATGGTATAAAAACCATGAAAAGTATCTATTTATATCCTAAACTTCATGGTATTGATAACCAATAAGTATATCAATTCGAACTTTGAACTTTTATATAAAAGTATATCATTTTACCCTCTCTCTTATGTTTTGTTTGGATAAACATGTGTGTGAATTATCTTTAAAAACCATCCATGCATTTACTCTAATAATTTATTTTTGTAGAATTCACATTTGAAAGTTTGTTTGCATTTAATAATTAATGCATAATTATAACAAAGAGTCTATATTGATTAACTTTGAAATTCTAGTACTTTAATTATTTAGGGTTTGGTGTAGAAAATTTAAAGTTTAGTTGAATGAATTGATATTTACCCGTAAATGCTAGTATTAGGCCATTCCTTTCTGTGAGGTCACAAGGTGTTTTTTATTTGAATGAGCAAAGGAAAGCAAATAAAACTTTTGTGCATTCACTTTTTCTTTTCTTCTTTTACTGTCGTTTGGCAGAAGAATTTTGTCTTGAAAAATCTGCATGCTCTCAGATTTTTTTTAGGGCTTTTGACTGAGAGATAAAGCTAAAGGAGGGGCCTGAAAATTGAATTCTTCATCTGCCTGTTGACTCCCTCTCCTATGTCTCTTCATCTGTTCAACACCTTTAATTATACTCTCCCCGTACGTCATTGTTTCTTTCCCTCTCTACTACTTTTTCTTAACCATTTTTTGTTCGCAGCCATTGGATTGTTCATTCCACACGCCATCATATCCTCAATAGCTTTTTGCTATTGACAATCAAAGAAACCCTTTTTTTTTTCTTTTCATTTTATCATTTCCTACTCTAAATCCATAACTCATTTTCATCATTTTTATTCTCCTTTTTTCAATATGGATTGCTGCAATTTCCCCTCCTATATATATATTTTTTTATTGGCAATTGTTAGATAGCGATATGGTTCAATTTCCATACCTTGTGCAGGAATAACCACCCATGGAATAATCTCATATATATTGAAGCTTAAGTTTTAGGTTGTGTATATTATAAATTTCATTCATATAGTTTGATAAAACCTTCTTAAACAGTGTAATATTTTTAAGGTTTATTTAAATCAAATTATAAATGTTTCACGAAATGTCATTTTTGTTCGTACACTTTTAAATTTTAATAAATACGGTTTAAAATGAGCGTTTGTTTTGAACACTTTCTAAGACAATGTTTTACGTACAAGTTTGTTTTTGTTTGCTACACATTGGAAGTGTTTTTGTCAATGACAAATTACTTAAAACTCTATGAACTAATAATTTTAAAAAGTGGTTGTTAGAATTGATCGTTAGTGAAAAATGATTTCCAAAAGTTTTGCGAGAGTAGGTTACGGATGATGGTCACTGGAGGTCGTCGGCAGCAACATGGTGGAAGTGGGGTAGAAAATTGGTGAGTACATTTTGGTCATTTTAGGATATATAAGTTAGAAATAAATTGATCGCTAAATAATCAAATATCATTTTTGAGAAAATTGAATTGAACAACTTCATAAACTCATTTCTTTACGTATATATATTATTTTAAAAATTAAACATTTCAAAATTAAACCAAACAAACCTTAAATTTCAACTTTCTCCGACCTATGGGACAAAAATTATAAAATATAACATTAATAGGTCACATGCCAACATGTGAATGTTTGAGCACCATATATTTTATTACTTCATTATTTTTTAAAAGAAAAATGCGTGACTCAGTGTTTCTCAGACGTTAGCCACTTTAATATAAAAGTAATAGGCTAAGGCACATAATTCATCCATCACCATCTCCATAATATCTGTTTTTGCTTAATTCCTATGATGAACGTGTCGTCTAAAAATTGCATATGTTGAAGAAAATGATGGTTTCACGTTTACTTGTCCTTCTAATTATTTTATTATATCAAAGTTGAACAAGAACTAGTCATGATTCATCAGCAAATTGATGGTTTCTTTTCTTAAAAAACAATAATTGCTACTGTTGATCAACCAATTTGACCAATCCTTTCAAAAAGCTCATCTTTTATATTAATGCAAGTTTTCAAAGTAAAGTGGTTTCTCAGCCGGGAATATCATTAATTAATAACAAATAAATTTTCAATTCTGGCGGTAATTTTTTATTACTTTAATTCGAATTATATATGTCTTCATCGTATATTAAATATGCTTGTTTTGGTAACACCAAATATTGTTGAAGTAATACTTCTTTTAAAGCAATGTTTATTATTATTATTATTATTATTTGGCTCTTGTCAAATCTTAATGCATTAAATGTTAGTTATTATTATTTTGGACAATTGCAAAAATAGCAATAATCACCCAAGTATTTACATATAGATTGAAATAAATTTAGACTCATTAGTTAGAGTTTATTACGATATAGTTTACCCCTCGTAGGAATCTATCAGTTTAGCACCGGTTGGTTTTACTATGGGCTTTCAAACCCTTGTGTGTGGGCCAAAATCAGTAAGACCCACTTTGTCAATTAAGCTCTTTGAGGTGGGCTTGATAGATTCAATTCGTGGACTGGGCTAAAATTGGCTTCACTTTTCGTGGATTACCAATACAGGCCCATAACAAAATCCGACGAGTCGACGAAATTTGGGTGGTTTGGTCACAAAAACTAATATATATATATATATATATATATATATATATATATATATATATATTTAGTAATTAGAAACATGAAATTTTTACTACGAGCTTATACCTTTATCAAAGAGGGAAAAAAAAAAAGTAATTTATTGTCAAGTGATAAATGTTACTTTGAAAATTACAAATAGCTGCAAATAGAAAATTTCACTATATAGCAATAGAAAGCCTTACCTGAGGTAAAATACATAAATAATAATTAGTGACAAGTCTTTCTAATAATTAAAATCCAAAAGTGAAGGGTACATGTATGGTGGCATTATAAATAATTTAAAGAAGCACAAACAAAAAGAAGGTCAAAAAGTACCTGTTTGCTTATAAAAAGAAAAAACACACACATATATATTAGAATGCTAGCCTATGCTTTCCAACAAAAGGTAAGGTTACAAAAAGGGTGGAAATATATATATTTTTTAAATTGACTTTTAAGTTCATTAGGTGATGTTAAAACTAAGTCATTATGACGAAATTAATCTTGAAATGTCAATTCTCAATAAGATGATTCTTCTTTGACTATGGAGTATTACTTTAGGTTAACCAACTTACATTATTAATGAACATGTTATATTAATTAGAAGTTAGAAAGCTACTCAATTATAAATAAAAATTATTATGCATACAATCACTACATCCTTTAATGTGAAAATATATATCAAAATATCCTTTAATGGCCATACAATCACTATATCTATAAATATATATCAAAATTTTACTTCATATCTATGATTGATCGTAATAAAGACATTCGTTACTTAAGTGATATATATTGATAAATAAATGTTGTAAATTTTTTTGTTATAATTGTAAATACTTTTGAGCAATTTTAAATGAACAATAGTTTTTATTTATTTATTTGTAGAGTGTGAATGTTATAAATTTAGTATCCTTATATGTTAGGTCTAAAAAAGTTAGTTAAGAAGTCAACTTTATAAAGAAAGAAAAACAAAGAGAGTTAAGAAGACATATGAAGAACCCACATGGTCAGCAATATTATAAAATGGTATAAAAGGGATATTATGTGGTTTACATTTTGATGGGGCAAAGATATTTGATGTAACATTGATTCCATATCTTTCACAAAATTTATATACATAAACAAATTGAATCATATAATTTAAGGTTGAATAGTAGGTTAGTTTATTGGATTTTTTTTTTTAATTTTACAAAGTTTATGATTTTTTTTTTGGACAAAAAAGAGATGGAAAAGTTAAAAGATTTGTTTGATTTTCTTTTCCAAAACTTACAATGAAACCCAATATTTTAAATTGAAAATTTGTATGTAAATGGTTGTCTCCTATAATAAAGTCTTAAATATGGTAAAATGTGATTGGGCAAAAGAGTTAAGGGTGACCAACCACTAGGGCAGCATAGAAGAAAAATAGGGTTCTTGGTCCATGTGTCAATGCAACAATGGTGGGGTTTTGAAGTTTTCAGATTTCCCAATATCCAATCAATCAATTTAATATTCTTTTTATTTGAAGGATTTTACAAAACCAAATTTGATTAATGTGTAAGCTAAGGTAAAAAAAGGAGGATTTTTTTTTCTTCTCAACCAAACCTTAATGAGAAATTCCTAAACTACAATTATAGGGTGAGAGTAAAGATGAAGTGTTTTTGAGTATTTGAGATTATTCTGTAAGTAGAAAATAGTTCATTTATAATTTCCTTATCAAATTAGTAAAATACCATTTATATTGATATTCCAATCATGAGTTTTCTTCACCCAAAGCCCAACTCTCAATTTAGATACAAATTCAATGTTGAAACTTTAGCTTCAAATTGACAAACAAAACAGAAAACTCATAGCATTTGAATAAGCAATTGATTAAGAATATGAACAAACGGTAATTCAACTAAAAACAAGTTAAACTCATCCATAATTGATCGAAAAAGAAATAATAAGAGAGGAAAAGGGTATATGCTGAAAGAACATTTGGTTGATTCCACAGAGAGACAAAAGAACCCGCTAATCAGAGATGGAATATCCAGAAACGGTCTCTCTTCAATCCTTCATAGATACTCTTTCGATACCCACTTGGCGAATTTTCTTTCTTTCTCTCTTGTTTATCTATCTCTCTTTTTGATTCTCGATTGCTTGCTTTGTTACTCAACTTTACAAATTTATCAGACAGCTAAAATTCTTCCTTTTTCCCAAAACCAACTCAGACACTGCACCTACTATATTATATGCTGGCAAATTCCCCTTTCCATGATGACCTCCACTTCTCTCTCTATAAATCTCTCTCTTTCCCCTCCCCCCTTTTCTACTTCCGCCGCCGTAGCAACCACCATTTCCTTCTATGAAGCCCCTTCTTCTTTGAGATTCCCACATTTTAGATCTTTAACTTCAAACCCCACAAGTTCTTTTTGTGATATTTCTCGATTTACTTGCTTGAAAAGTTCATTCAGGAGTAGGGGAAGAGGAATTCTTAGTGTCAAGGCTAATAAAATGACTATTGCTGAAGTTAGGCCTGAAGATGGAGAAGAAGATAGCCCTCCTTTGCTTGACCCTGAGACTAATTCAAAACCTCGTCGTATTGCTCTCTTTGTGGAACCTTCTCCCTTTGCGTGAGTCTTACTTTCCATATTCAACTTGTGATTTCTAGTGTTGGGTATTCTCTTGTCCTCCTGTATTTGTTGCTCTTTTTCTATTTGCTACTTTCTAATTTAAGTGATTGGTGAATATCATACTTCGCTGATCTTATGAGTTCTTCAACTAAATCATGGCTTAATTGTATCTATGGTTGCTATATGCTTGATGTTAAGCGAGGTGTTTGTTTAAATCTCATTGTTAGGCGTCCTAATTAAGCCTTTGCTTGAAGGGGTTATTTATTTCTAACTTCATCAACTCAGCTTTTGATATGGAAAGCCACTTTGGTCTTCCCCATGTATCTGCTCAACTAGTCCGCCCGCTGGCCTGTGGCGGGTTTTCAAATGGATCCTCTAGATGAAACAACTACTTAACTGATACCTATGTTGTTATCTTTTTGGAAAGGAACTGATTGATACCTATGTTCAGGACTGTTTCTTTGTAGCAGTAATTTTTCTTTTACCTGAACAATTAGCTGCATTGATTTATAGTTTAATCATTGTTTTTCTATCTATGGATCTGTTTGTTTACAGAAACAATCTTTGTCTTTTCAGAACAGTTTTGAATGTCACCAATGCCTTACCTTTGCCATTCGTGTTCCTTGCATTGATATTTTGCCAAAGTTTGCAACTATTGACATTTTTCATGTAAATCTTGTTAAAATTTTGAATTACCTACTGTTGTTTTTTCTCTTATGGTCCAAACAGATTGACGTTGAGGTTGAGTAGAGTCTAGGGGTTGTAGTCAATTGCTTTATGCCATTAGATATCAAGCTGAGTTGATATTTTGACAAATGCAGTTGAGTGGTCTCACTAACTAGTCAACATCTCAATATGCCCTTTCTGTTCAAACTTTTCTTGATGGACTTTTTTTTGCCAAGAAAGGATATACAATCATACTTACGTACATACATGCATACGTACAAAGCACACACAAACACACACATATATAAAAGACATCTTAGAATTACAGACTAAATGTTTGACATGATTAGAAGTGTGAATCGTGAACTATAGGTGGATACTTTCTTCTTCTTTTTTATATCGACTTTCTTATTCTTAATTAAAATGTTAAATCACTGAGAGTTATCTTCCATCGTTGGTTTAACAGGTATGTGTCAGGTTACAAAAATCGGTTCCAAAACTTCATTCGCTATCTACGTGAAATGGGCGATGAGGTTCAATTTTATTCCCTTCAAGACTTCTATTTTAGCTTGTTTCAACAGCCATTTTATTCAATCTTAAACTCTTTAACGCAACAAGCTTGAGCGTGTTCTATTTAATTATTTTTGCTCAGTGTTTGGATACAAAATAAGTCATTGATATGGATAGAAGAAAAAGTGAATATTTTAGCAATAGACAACTTGACTTTTTTTTATAAATTACTTAGGTGATGGTTGTGACAACTCATGAAGGTGTACCCAAGGAGTTTTACGGTGCAAAATTAATCGGATCACGAAGGTAAGTTAGGTACTTTATGTCAGTTGATAATATCTATTAACCTCTGATTCTTTCTTGTTTCCTCTTGTATTCACTTCTTACTTCTGATTCTCTCTTGTTTGCTCTCATATTCACTTCTTACCTCAACTCTCTTCATTTCATGAAATTTGTAATCAGCCTTCAGTTCAGTAGAAGATTCTAACTATTCCTCAAATCTTTGACTATTGGCAGCTTTCCATGCCCTTTGTATCAGAAGGTCCCCCTTTCTCTAGCACTTAGTCCAAGAATAATTTCAGAAGTTGCTCGGTTTAAACCCGATATCATCCACGCATCATCACCGGGGATAATGGCAAGTGACAATATCATCCCATTATATTTTGAAGTTTTTGAATTTGAACATTGTGGTCTGAAGATTTTGAATTGAGAAAGCAGATTGACTGTTGCCCAACTGTATTCTATTTACAGGTGTTTGGAGCTCTGATTATTGCTAAACTATTAAGTGTGCCACTAGTTATGTCTTACCATACTCATGTACCAGTGTAAGTTCTTTTCTATTCTTTTCTGGGACTTTAATTTAAGTTTTCACCAACCAATTACGAGGATTGGGGATTTGAGAACAGTTGCATTCAAGAACGTCTTGTTGTTGATTATATCGGATATTACATTACCATATATCTGTTTTTTGTGGTGTGTTGCAGATACATTCCAAGATATACATTTAGTTGGTTGGTTAAACCCATGTGGCTTGTTATAAGTACGTGAAGATTTATTCTATTTCATCACATCAATATGAATGTTAAGGATCACTATTTATAATTTAGTTTTTATTTTTAGAATTCCTGCATAGAGCGGCTGATCTTACCTTGGTCCCATCTGCTGCCATTGGCAAGGATCTTGAAGCTGAAAGAGTGACGGCAGGTGATTTGAAATATTGCACAAACTGATGATAGATTTTCATTTATTATAATGTAATATGAGAAAGTGGTCTCCATTAGAAGGCTTGTGCCCTCAATTGTACTTTTTTTTTGTTTCATTTACTTTAGAGCATATGTTCACAAGCAAATAAGATCAGTGTTATTTACTGTATCCTTCTTTCTGTGCAGCAAATAAGATTCGACTTTGGAATAAGGGTGTCGATTCTGTTAGCTTTCATCCTCGCTTCCGCTCTCATGAAATGAGATTAAGGCTTAGGTAAGATTACCTCGCATATAAATCCTAAATCATGTAACTTAAGAGAACATCTCAGTTAACAGGATTGGTTTTGTCTAACAGTGGTGGAGAGCCTGATAAACCGCTGATAGTTCATGTTGGAAGAATTGGAGTTGAGAAGAGCTTGGATTTCCTCAAAAGGTATTGGTTTTGATTAATGGAAAATGTAAAAAAATACGGTTAGCTTTCTTGGGCTTCTCTGCATTTTTAGAATTTATTGTTTAACACTAACAAGTAACAACCATGGTCTATAGTCTGGCTGAGGTTTTGCAAAATGATCTAGAAAAGTGATTGCCTGAGTTTGCTCAAATTTCATTAATTAGATAAGAACGAAGTTTTAAATGATTGAGTTTGAAAAAAAAGAAAGAGAATCCTAAACGATGTACATTTTCACGAAGCAATGAGAAAAGTAAAAAATGTGTAATCCTCCTACAGAAACAATAACAAAAAAGCACACAAAATTGTGCTTTCTTGTGGATTCAATCCATGGTCGTCACTACTAGAAATTAATTTTCTACGAGTTTTCTTAACATTCAAATGATATAGGGTCCAGTAAGATTAGTCAAGGAGAATAGTCAAGGAACGTGTAAGCGGGTTTGAATACTAAAGGATAAAAAAAAAGTTTAAAGAGAGATTTCTTTCCCAGCTTTGTTTTTGTCGAGTGCCTCTGTTACTAAAAGGGAGTAAGAAAGTTTAACTAAAAGTAAACTTCAACTTCAAAGTAGAAGCACCATTATCACTCGTTGAAAGGCACTTACTTTTGAAGAATTTATCTCAATGTTCACCCTCAAACCTTAACCATATAAGGATTTAGATTGTGAAACGAATGGTCTTTAACTTCATCTCACTTCTCCAAAGAAATTGCAAGGCTTTACTTGCTAATCATTTGATTTTTTGAAATCAACCTTATAAACAATACTTTTATCTATACATTTCTTTATTTTATGATCTATTTTTCATAAATACTTTCAAAGTTAAATTTTTCTGTCATTTGGATTTTGGTTAAAAATTCTAAAGCTTCCTTTAGAAAGATGAAAACTATGGTAACAAATTGTAATAAAACCAGTACAATCTTGAAAATTTTGATTATCAAACAAAGCTTAGATTGTGCTTCCACCTATCGTACTTTCTTCCACCTTTTACTATGCATGATCCTCATAAATACGTGTTGTACATATATTCATATCTTGCATATACTGACATTTGTTCCCGCAATATGATAGGATCATGGACAGACTCCCTGAAGCGAGAATTGCAATAGTTGGAGATGGACCGTACAGGTATCTGTTCTAGATTTTGAAAGCTGTAATGAGCTTATTATCTAAATTAGTTGAATATTCTTAAGAAAAAAAAAGAGGAGTTCTGGTAGACCAACCAGATTTAATTCTTCAGGATATCTTTAACTCTTCTATTAATTATGAATCCACTATCAAAGGTGGAACAAGCAACTTTTCTTTTTTACTTCATCAATCATTGGACAGATTAAAATTGATGGCTTGGTTTGTAATTGTTTGGTGTGTTTTTCTTCATGGCAGGGAGGAGCTAGAAAAGATTTTCACTGGCATGCCTGCAGTATTTACAGGAATGTTATCAGGGGAAGAGCTATCTCAGGCTTACGCTAGCGGCGACGTCTTTGTAATGCCTTCCGAATCGGAGACATTAGGACTTGTAGTATTAGAAGCTATGTCCTCTGGGATCCCTGTGATCGGTGCTCGTGCTGGTGGAGTTCCAGACATAATTCCTCCCGAACAAGATGGTAAAATCGGTTACCTTTACACCCCGGGAGATGTTGATGACTGCTTAAGCAAGCTGAAGCCTCTGTTGGAGAATCGTGAACTGAGGGAAACTATGGGGAAAGCAGCACGTGAGGAGATGGAGAAATATGATTGGAAAGCCGCAACTCGAACGATTCGCAACGAACAATACAATGCAGCCATATGGTTCTGGCGCAAGAAAAGAGCACAGTTTCTAAGACCATTTCAATGGTTGTTTAAACGAATTTTTCCATCCTCAGAAGTTAGTTATCAGTGAAATATGCTTCATTCAGATCTGTTTATCACATTTCTCTATCAGCTTGGTTTCATTAGCAGAAGAAAACATCTGTGTGATTGTTTGCTATATAATATACATTCATTGTGTATATATTCATTAAACCAAAAAAAGAAAAAAAAAACACATGATCCTTTTTGTAATTCGTCATACCTTGATTATTAATTCATCCTCTAAACTGTTAGTTCCATTACATTTGTACTTACAAAACGAAGAACTTACAAACATAAAGTGCTTAGAATATTAACAATCCTTCAACTTTATTCAAATGAATGTTGACAGAAACTGGCATTTTGGCCAGAAATTAGGAAAATGGAGAACAAGGGGTTGTTTGATTTCATTTCATTTAAGATAGAATTGATTGTTAAAATCTTACCCACCAAATTGTTGAGAAAAGAAAGTATGTGATGACATATCAAATGATGAAATTATAGATATGTTGTTCTAAAAGAAGGTCTTTTCAGTATACATTACAACCTGACGCCATCTTCATCTCAAACTCACCTGCTTTGGTTACACCATTTTTGGTCACTGCCCAATTCATGACAGGGACCATGTGCCACCAAATTCTACCTGTGTTGTCAACTTATCATTGGACAATATGGCCCGTGTTACTATATACTCTTTCGTAAAGTATCATAAGAATATTTATTTTTTGTTTCAGTAAGTTCTCTGTTGTTATGAATTACATTGACATAATTTAAGAACTATGAAAAATCTCATTTAAATTCTTGAACTTATGCAATTAGAAAGCCTATTATTGATGATTTTGATAATAATCTAGTCAAATTTTGAGTTAAGTGTCCTTGGGATAAAAGAATGAATAGAGTAAACGATGAGTGCAAAAAAAAAAAGCATACATCATTTCTCTTCCACCTAGAAGAAGAGGCCTTTTAGTGCAATGACAACGTCTGAGCATTGAGAGTGGTTCAATTAGCTTAACACTTTAAACCTAACTCGTTTTCGTTGATTCACCCAATAAAGCTTAACTCTATAATCCAATCTCATTATTTGTTTCTACACATAGTTTTCTTTTTAAATACCACTCTCAAAGTAACTATTCTAGGTTTATAAAGCATTATTTAACGTTTATGTCACAGTAACCATTTATCATAATCTTTATACTATGTTAATGGCAAAGATCAAAACGAATTTCAAAGTTTAAAAGGCTAAAATAAACGAAAGTTGAAAAATTTAGAAGGATTGTGCATTGGCTAGAATTGATTCATTCCCAACTCTCTTAGGATGTCATGTAGCCACTTAAGGAGCTTTGTTCGTATCTAAGCTATAAGGTAGAAGATCTTGGATAGTTGTTTAGGGACCAATTGGGTCATGTCCGTCTTTACAAGATTAAAGTTTAAAGACACTCGAAGTTGATCATGATAATATGTCATGGAATGGAAAATATTCTCCAAATTCTTTGCTCGAACCTTTTATTTAAATATAATTGTTTAGAGGTGGCTAATTTGTTGAATAATGTTGTGATGATATGGTAAATGTCTCTTACTTTATCGAAAGAGGCAAGGAGATGGAATTGACTTAGAAGTTAATATCTCATTCTCTCATATTTGGCAATACGAATATGCCAAAATGTTCTAGTGCATGCACTCTTTTGTATCCTAGATCCTTACAAGAGTTACAAAAGTGTTAGTCTTCCATTTTTTTTTACTTTCTACATAGAATGATTCTCTACGCTTATTTCATTTAATGGAATCATTTAATTTCTCAACTTCTATTTTTTTTTTAGGTTTGACTTAAAAAGGAAAGAAAGGAAAAAGTGAAAAACTATTGCCGCCCCCACGATTGATTGAGTATTTGATTATGATTAAGATGGTTTAAAATAATTAATTAAGGTCTAAACCGGAGGCTTATATTGGGGTCAGAATCGTAATTTTACTCACTTTCCCTCTCTTTGTTTATCTCTAACATAATAATACATTTTGACCTCCTTTTTCATTTCAACACAAAAAGGAAATCAAAAGGATGGAATTTTAATTGGACCAATCATTACTATTCTTTTTTCCTTCCACCTCAATACTTCAAAATTAAAATATTTCTATACTTAATTTTCAGCTCCTACCACTTTCTCTTTTCTTTCCCAACCACATATATATTTCCAAGTTACGGAATTTGATTGATTGATTGATTTACTATTCATAATGAATAGTATGGTTCGATCTACCCATTTTAATTTAGCAAGCCTAACTGTCATCTTATTGATTAGTTTTTAAAATATAAGAAAAAGAAAGAAAAATCATATCAAAGATATTTATCTAATTGTTTGGTCTCAATCATAGCATAAGATTAGAAAATCATCTTGATTCTTTTTTAATATCCACGATGTTGGAAAGTTACATAGTTCATAAACAACCCTAGTAAACATTATAGGAATATATATTTTTTAAAAAAGGAAAGAGAGAACCCCCCGCGGCCAAAACGACGCCGTTTCTGTTTTTTTTTTTTTTTCCATCAAATTTGACTACAACCGTCGCTCCACTTTCACCCTTTCACTTTTACTTTTTAACCTTTCCGAGAGAGAGTTTTTGAAATATATATAAGTTTTTACTTTTACCATAAAAAGTAATTAATTCGTGAAGGAGATTTTTACTTTGCGGGCCCCATGGTCGGGTGTGACCAATCATACTGTAGTTGTAGTTGAGACGTACTGCATAAAATCTGTGTCCCGCTCCAGTCCCGCCATTGTTTCCGGCGACAGAACGACTTCCAGATCCACGCTGCCGTTTCCATCTCGCCCTGGGAAGGCCGAGATCTTGCCGTCGAATTTATTTGCTCTACCGCTTCTGACTGCAATTGGTCGTCCCCACCCAAAGTCGTTGTCGTACATCGGAAATCTTGGCGAGCTGCCCATGGTGATCATCGCGCCGTCGAAGTTCCCTAGTGGAAACAGTCGTGGTTGGCTCTCCCAATCAGAGATTCCCCGACGAACGGTAGCGTCGTCGTGTGCCACCACGTTTTTATGTAGAAGATCGGCACACCACCGGAGATCGTTCGACAGAACATCTTCGACCGTCGCCACTGTTGGAATACTCTGTATCGCGTTTCCGAAGTAGTAAGGTTCCATCCGTGGGTTTAGACGGTGACGGCAGTTAACTGCCATACGAAACGTCGTCGTTTTGGACTCGTCTAATTTCCTCGCACGTGTCACGGAGCGCCACAGATGTGCACATAAGGATTGGAAAGAGGATATCTCCGCCGTACGATTTGGAACATTCGTTTTAATCAAATTCTCCAAAACAGCCGTCATGTTTCCTCCGTTATTAGTTCCGTTGACGGTTTTCCAACTGTCATTTCCCTGTTTCCCTAAAATCTCAACGGCGTCGTGAAATCCGTTGACCGGTCTCCGGCCAGCGATTTGATTGTTTGTATTAGCTCTCAGCTTCAGCTTCAGAATGGATTCTCGTGTGAAGTGAAAAATCCTCTCTCTCAATGGCTCGTCGCTGTTGAACGTCACCACCGGCCCACCTTCGGGAAACTTCAAGACCGCCGAGGAGTTGAAAACAGTATCTCTAGTAAACGCCGGCGACTTGGAGATCTTTTTAGTCCCTTTACAAACTTCAGCAAATGTATTGAAGAAATGCCAGAAAGAAGTCCCGTCGGTGACGGCGTGGTTGACGGTACATCCAACAAACACCCCATCTGCCAGCTCTGTCACCTATAAATAAAGAAATCAACTCCCAATATAAGAAACTCGGTGCAGTAAAAAGTATGAATAGTTTAGTAAATCACAAAACCCAATAAAAGTGTTTTTCTTTGTAAATAAATCGAAAAGCTCTTGGGTTACCTGGACAGCAACTAAGGGCATGGAGTGACCAGAGTAGCTAATAGTGCGGTCAAAGTCGAAAAACTCCTTGAAGTAATTAGGGACATCAAGAGGGGAAAGAAGGGCATTAAGGGTGAGATGTTTAGCTTTGGCTTGGATGAATTCGACACCGGCGTCATTGCAGAGGATGTGGACGTAGCCATTGGAGTCGGTGGAGAGACGACCGGCGAGAGGAGAGAAATGAGAGAGAGTGGTGGAAAGGGAGCGTTTGAGAAAGGAAACAAAATCAAGAAAGGAATATGGAGGGGAAGGGAAAAGAACACCTTTTTGAATATAGTGGCAAGAAAGCATAGGAAGATCAGAAACAGAGAGCTGAAGAGAGTGTAATGGGGAAGGTTGATCTGGGAAAACACTGCATTTTGAAACAATAGAGATGGAAGAAGAAGGCATGCTTGTTTTAAAATTGATTAAAGTGTATGTGTGTTTTGTAGTTCTTATTGAAATTAAGGTTTTTGGGATTGAAAGGGAAGAGAAAAGAAGTATATATAGGAATTGAGGAGAAGTGGCTGATACATGCACTTTGAGTACTTGGACCTACTCATGTTGGGTGGTGGTTAACTCTCTCCCTCTCTTTCTCTATACCATTTTTTTAAAATTAATATTTGTCACAAAAAAAAAAAAAAAAAAGATTAGTATATGAGTAGGATGACGTGGCAAGAATAGAATCCAGTCAGAAGTGGAGAGTGAGGTTGAAGGACACATGGATTCTTTACTCACACCTCCCAAACATTAAAAAACTTCATCCCTTTCACCTCTCTGACAAACAAACTCATTCTTGAATTTTGAGCTCCATTTATCACTTTTATAACATTATATCATTTCATATTATTCATTAACTAATGAGCCTATGAGTATGGTAACCATTGAGATTGTTGTGTATGCATGTATGTGTGTGTATTCATCAAATCAAACGATCCGAACATTCTAAACCTACATTTGTTCACCGATGCTAATCTTCATTAGCTAAGCTTTAATTTGTTTCAAATTTTTAGTTCTTCAAGACATTTTTTCATATTGCATGTCATGTTAAGTTAACATTATTGTTATTAAATATCTCTTTTCAAACTAGTTCTACCATTCATTCATTCATTTCTAAAATATCTTTTTATTTATTATCTATCCAAACATTATTTTAATTTATCTAAAACTTATCCTAAACTACATCTTCTAAAAGGGAGATGTCACTTTTAAGGATCATATTAGTAAATTGCCCTTTTTTCTTCTTCTCTCCAACTTGTTGTTAATGGAGAAAGAAAAATAAAGAAAATGATTTCATCAAAAATCTTAAACAAGATCTTTTAATTAAGTTGTAAAAAGATTATGGTTACGTATTGTTTTTGTACATTTGTGCTAAATGACAAAATTTCTAACACTCCCTTTTATTTAGATTAACATAATACATCAATTATGTAACCTCTCCCCTAAAAAAATATTTGATTTCTCAAATGATTCCCTTTAATTACCTTAATCACTTTTACGAAATTTAGTATAATATGTATTTTCGTATGACAAAAATTAGACCAAATTTTATTCTCTCTTTCTTTCTTTCAAATGATTCCAACGAACAAAACTTAAGAAGAATTTAAAGTCAAAATGTATAGTTCCAATCATAAATTAATATTTTTATTCTCTACTTTCTATTAATGGTTTGAGGAATCAAGTTTTATTATAATACATACTAAAAATTAATAATAATACATTATTTTTATTTCTTTTCTTTTTGTCAAATTGGAATTTGATCATCACAATTAATTATATGCAATAAGGTATTTTAATCCTCCATTTGTATATACAATTCAACAATACGTGGAGTGAAAGATACAAACTTTAACTATTTAATTAAACTACATCGTGCGTGTATATATATAAAAAAAAGATGACGGGCTAATATTGAATGAATGAATTTATAAGTAGAAGGAGATAAAAGTTTTGAAAACTTTATTGGTTTTAATAAAAACGTGAACGTGGTTGAGTTTGTTTTTCCATTGTCATCATTCTCCTTTTTCTTTGAAATAAACACTGTAACAATCATTACCCTTTGGCTTTTATGTTTAATAAGTTTTGAAAAGGAAAAAAAATGTGAAGAAACTCATAAACGTTAAACAAATTTAAAGCAGCCATAATGATAGTGTTTCTTATGTTCACTTCTTTTCCCCTTTCCCATTACCATTTATTAAATATGCCTAATGCTTCTATGCATATCTAACTCCCTTTTGTTGTTTTTCGCGGGTGGGTGGGTGGCCGAGACCTAATAGCAACTCAATTTTGAACGAATATTTGAAATGGAAAATATTCATTATTTATCTAAGTTAAAAGCACACTTAATTAGCTTTAAAAAAATTATGATCGAGGATTAAAATATCGACATTGTTATCAATATGAAGATTTCAATTTTACTGACATGACGATATATTCATATTTACGATAATTTATATAAAAAAAGCTGCATTGTTTTTCTCTTCTTTTTTTTATTGAGTTTAATAATATGAAAGAAGTTGGAAACTAAGTAATGTTTAACGAGTATATATATATATATACTAGTTTAATGGCCAATTAGGTAGGTTAAGCTAGATTACCTTTTTCAAAGAGAGTCGGTGATTATGTCATTATCGCTCGTTAAAATAATTAGGTTAAATTACAGGTTCCAGTTGTTTTAGTCTACGTGTCGTAACGTATACGTCTGTATGTTGGTTTCTATATGTACACATAAACAGATGATGAAGAGAGAATTGGTTTGATTATTGAAATGAAATGCGGAAGAAAGAGGTTAGTGGGGGATATGGAAATAAAATATAGAGGAGAAGGGGAAGAAAGATGGGCCTAAGGTGAGCCCATGGGAGGGAGAAAAATTGGTTGGAGAATGAATGAATAAAACCCAGAGGTAATAGAGGCCTACATTGACATGACATAACTCATAAACATCACTACACCACCCTTTAATGCTCTTGTTCATGCACCTAAACCAAACAACACATCCCTTGTCTCTTCCCTTCTCTTCACCAATCTCTACTTTTTAACATCTCGGTCCCGCTTCGTTTTTTTCGTTTTCGTCCTTTCCTTGTTGTTGTTGTTCAACTCTTGCCGACTGATCCAACATAGTTTTTAAATCACTCAAGTACCCATCACCATACATATCATTCATTCAGATCCTAGGTTTAAATTAATTAAAATCATTTCATTTAATTCAACTTATTAAAATGAAAGGGTATGGGTATGGAATAAAATGGAATGGAAGACTCCCTTTCTTTCTCAAATACTAATTGAATTATAGCAACAATAAGTGTCCTTTATCATTGATAATCATTATAAAATATGGCCACAATTATTATATTTATACCATAAATGAACTTTGTTTATATATAGTTTTGTTATATTCCTCTTAATAAAATTATTTTAATTATGTCAACTAAACAAAAATTGGAGTATGAGAGACAACAGGATATCTATGATGAATATTGTATTAAATAAATAAAAGTAATAATTAATGAATAATTGTGTGAAGAGATTATATATATATATATATATATATTTTTTATAGATATTGGGGGCAACATTATTTGATTTGGTGACTTACCATCAACATATAGAGCCATAAAAGAGATTACAAAGTGACAAGTTTTTTTCCTCAAAGTTGGGTTTCCATTATGTAATTGTGTTGTTATATATTGTTTGGCATTTTGAGTTTGGATATATAAAATAATTAAGGGGAGACAAAACATAATGGGAGAAGAAGAAAAATAAAATAAAATAAATTCTAATTAATTCAAATCCCCTTTTGAATTCTTTTAACATCTCAATAATATTCAAAATTATCATAATTGAATAAAACTACTAAAATGTGTAAAATTATATTAATTAATTCCATATAGATAGTTATCAACACAAAAATTTGAAAATCAACTAAAAATTAACTCCCACCAATAACTCTCACTTTCTTCTTTAATTAATGAAGAAATTAAAGATGCTAATTAATTAATTGACTCTCTTATATTGGTGCATGAATCTGAATATATTTTAATTTCAACCTTAATTAATCATCAGTGGGAATCCTATTGAGCCTTCAAAATAATAATAATAACAATAACAATAATGTTGATGATGAGTGTGGGAATCAAGAATCTCAATTATTTTGTAATTTGTTACAACTTATTTTTTCTATTGATCAATAGAGAATATATATGTATGTGTGTGTGTGTTAAGAACATTATTATATATTGAACAGAAATTATCATAACAAAATAGTTTTTTATATGGATGAATATATTCAATGGGCTAAATGATATATGATATCTGTTTGCTAGAAGCTATTAAAAAAAATGTACATGTTTAGAACAAGATCCAAAACAATGATGATATTAAAATGGTGGGAGTTACTGTTGGTTGGACAAGACAAAGGAAGCTTCAACCTCATACACACCTCCAAGAAATAATGCTCATCAAAATTCATTTTCTTTCTTTTCTTTTTTGTTTAATTGTATATATACAACTTTTTAGATCATATAATATATATATATATATATATATATGTATATTACGCCTTTTTTACCCAGTAAAGGAGAATAGTATCGAGATGCTCTTTGCAATTTTGAGGGTCACACCTATTTTGATTTTAACGATATTGCACGTATCTCCAAGTGAGAGAATCAAATGACTATATGGATATCATAAATAACTTTATACTAACATGAGAGAATCAAAGGACTATATGGATATCATAAATAACTTTATACCAACATTTGGGTGGTGTTGTGATATGAAAATAAATAGGAGTAATAATTTTGGAGGAAAACAATGATAGAGGAGAAGAAAGATTTCTAAACTTAAGAACACCCTACCCATTTAATTTCATCACAAAAGCAACCATAAAAAACCTTTTAATGCCTTTTCTTCTATATGAAATTAGTTTGATCTGAATCCGAATTAGAATCTCATCTCCATCGCATTCCAATATCATGGAACGAACAAACTTGAAGATTTTTTTTTCTTTTTCTTAATTATTTTTAAAGTTAAAGTTTTTATTCTTAAACATATATATTTTAAAGAGTCTCGTGGATAATAATGTCATTGATTAGATTAATTAAATTATATATTTGACTAAATTTTGAATTTTATCTAAAATAATATGTATAAACTTAACAGTACTTTATAATAAATCAATATATCATTATTGGGTTTTTCCACATATTACTGCCATAGTTATCAATTGCATAAAGCTAATCCAATCCAAGCTCTCGTATTCCATTGTCCAAAATAAGTGTTTTTACTTGCGACCTTTCCTTCACTGTTAGGATCTCAAGGGTTATTTATTTCAGTGGGTTTTTTTTTAGATTAATCATTTACTCATACTCTTAACTTAAGCTATTGCAAGATAAGATATATTAATGTCTCAATCGCTAACTAGTGAGAGAAAGTATATATATTGATATGGATATAATGGAATAGAAAAGGTAAAATCTTGTGGATTTGGTTGGAGTGTCGTTTAACGAGTGGGAGTTATTTGGGGTGGAGGTACTAATAATTAAGGTAGGATTGTGGTTTGGAAAGGTCTCAAGTATCAGCCATGAAGAAGGAAACAAAAAAAGAAATAAGAAGAATGGAGGGTTTGGGGGTTATTAGTTAATATGATGTGTGTTTTGTTATATGTAATTAAAGGTAATGTGTTTTATGTTTATGATGATAAAGGGTTTTAAGTTTGGGTTGGGAATTTAGAGACAAAGGTGGGTGTGTCACCACACTTTGACGACCAACAACCTGACATAAAATGCAAATTCCCAATACATAAAAACAATTCATATATCATTTTTATTTCCTTTTCTTTTCTTATATATATATGTGTGTGTGTGTGTGTGTGTATGTATATATGCATATTATTATGAGGTAGTGTTTAGTGCATAAAGTGAAGTGGTTGGATTTGCATTAAAATGCTGTGTTTTTTACAAAGACATCACATATATTTTGGGTCCAATCTTGTTACCTTCACCATATACATTGAACAACCAATTAGACAAGGAAATATCATGTTCATATATATATATCTTTTCTATTCTTTACGTTTCTTTTTCTCTTTTAATTAAAAAAGAAATCATTGCCCTTTTCTTCTGTATGTATCTTTCATGGCCTTTAAATAGTATGTTTTCATATTTCTACTTTCTAATTCTTATGTGTGCTTTCATCTGTTTTTTTCCCCCTTGTGTGACAATCTTTATTTTATACTTTTAGTGTAACATTTTACCCTATAAAGATAGGTATTACACAGTCTATCAAATTTTGTAAAGCAAATCAAATTGCTCTCGATTTTTCGTTGGAATAATTGATTCTTGTGATAAGTACTATTTTTTTATCTTTACGGTTCAGTTCTTTTTATGAATAAATGTGTCTTTTCAATGTTATTGCTCCTAAAATAAGTTAATCTAATTTTACCCTAAACGACAATTACCACTCTTGAAAATTGTGTCAAGAAGATGACATGGATTTGTTAAGCTCATATTGGATTGATATTGGTTTGATGTGTGATATTGTTTATATAACGATTACAAAGATCATCTTGTTCTTGCTATCTAGCTATACCAATTAAAATGGTTGATGTCTCCATAGATATAGGCGTTGGGGCTATGTGTATGGAAAATACAAGTACTAAAATGGAGACAATGTATGAGTAAGGAACAAGCATGAACACTAGGAGAGTGTAAAGATGGATTAAAATAAACTGAAAGTGAGAGATGATGAGTGTAATGAGATCACTAAAGCAGGTTTATATAATAATATTAAGTTGGAATATTCCCACAGCTATTTCTCTCTTGGAATAAAGCATTATTGAGAGAAAGGAGGAATATTATTGAACTGGCAAAAAAGAAAAGAAAAAGAAGGTGACAACTTGAAGCAGCTAAGAGCTAGCTAAGAGAGAAACCCATTTATTTTGATGAATAACTTTCAAAAGGAAGAAATGGGTTAGCTATGGAGGAAGTGAAGAAGGAATTATCAAAAACAATCCGACAATAAGAGATGGGGATAAGGGGAAAAAACCACAAAACTAAAGAGAAAAGAAAAAAAGGAAGAAAGTTGTGTATATGTATTTTTTCAATTAAGATTTGGTTTAGGTTTACGACAAAAGAAGAGGGTTTTTGTCCTTCATCCCTACCATTTATAGCATTATATTGCCTTTGGATAAAGTTTTTTTTTTTTTTTTGAATTAAAGCTCAAAAGCTAAGTTATTTAACCTCCAAACAAATACGATAAATGAAATTTCATAACCTTCAAACTCAAAGCATATATTGTTTAATATTTTATAGGTTGTGTTAAGAGTGGAATAATTTAAGTCCTTGGGTAGAAGACAACAACAACGCTAACTATTTTAATTAGAACTTAATACATTTATATTGAATTTTGTTGAAGATGTATATAATTAATATCTAAGTAGATCAAACACATATAAATATCTTAAAGATAATTCTTTTATATGTAATGATAAGTCTCGTAGAAATATCTTAAATAGTTTACATCTTAGAAAAATTTATAAAAACCCTATTGTTTTCGATCTCTATGAATCCCACGCTTATTATAAATAGGAGTTGTTGTATAGTAAAAAAAAGTAAAAGAAAGTTGGTGAGTCACGAGTGAGTGTATATTGATCAAAAAATGCTTCTATCAAAAGTGTTCATTTTCGTACTTTCTCAATAAAGTTTCCTTCTTTCAAATGATTATCTTTATTTATTTATTTTTAGGTACAAATTTCATCAACATATATCTTCTTGCTCGACAACCAACACGTAAATTAAACCTAATATTTAAGTCGTTCTTAGAGAGTGGGGAGAAAGAGATCATCATAGAAAGACCAAAACCCCCCATTTTAATTTAGCCACTTGATCAAGTTGAGATGACCTAATCTAGGTGCCTCAAGCACGCGTACGCCTAATCTAATCTCAAGAGAAAACAAAAACTCTAGGTCAACAATGGACTAAATAAATCATGATAATGTAACAATACATTTTGTTAAAATGAGCATCTATCAAATCCTAAACTTGTTGACTAGTACTAAACGGATATATATAGAGTTTTGTTTTGTAAGTCTATGTTGACGAAGAATGTGTGGTAGAAGAAGTTGCGTGTTTGATTAACATATATGCAAAAGGTCCAATGTGTTTAGAGATGCACAGCATGTGTTTGATAAAATTGCAGAAAGAAGGGTGAGATAAAGGGGCAGAAGGTAAACAATATTGTTGGAGTTTGTGATATTGTAGAAGAAAAAATGGTAAGTGGGAAATGGATATAATGATTGTGTTTGGGCACGTTGTGTGAGTGTATTGTGCAGATAGTGATATCTCAATGGACATCAACTAAAGCAACAAAAACAATGACACTTTTTTCTTTCTTTATTTTCCCGTACAATGCATGTGGGATTTTACAAACCCAACCACGACACTAAAATCTTCTTTTTCTATTTTACACGTACATCACTACCAGTATTGGATCCAAGATTTTATGGCAGGAACACGATTTTGTATAAGATTCAAAGTTTAGTCGTCCTATACTTTTTGTAAATTTGTTTTTATATTTAGTACGATCATAGACTAAAGAAAGTTCAATGAACTTTACTATGTTTTGTAAATAGTTTCAATATTATGCTACTTTTTAAAATGTCATACTGATATATCATTAATATTTTTTTTAACTAAATTCTAACTATAATAAGAAAAGCAAAGAACAAAATATCGAACTCATTGACCTAGGACGACATAGGAAGCTTTATGCATGCACACCAACAATCACTAAGGCCGATTGAGAGTGCACATGTCCCCTTTCCCCTACGTGCATCCACCTCTTAGTACTAAATGATAATAATAAGCAGCATTTGATCTACTGAGTGAAGTTATTAAAAGTTTATTAATATGAGTTAAAATGTTTGTGTTTAGAGTTGGAGAGTTGTAAGATGAAGTTTTTTGATAATTGTCAAAAGTAAATTAAAATGAAAAGATTAATTTATTTGGTAAAAATGAAAAATTAAATATAGAGATCGATTAGGTATAAAAATAAACTAATAATTTATTAAACTCAAAATTAAAATTTTAAAGACTTATTTGTTAAAAAGTACTTGAAACTTTATGATTGATGTAAAATAGAAAGTTTAGGAGCATTTTAGACTATACTCTCTAAACTTATAATTGAACTAAAATAGACCAGATAAAAACTAAAGTATATAATGCTCTTTTTGTAAGGAAGGTATCGAAAATCTTTATATCAAACCTCTCTTTTGATGTTTTAATGAATTATTTGCAAAGATAGTAAGTTTCGAAATAGAGAGAAAACCTACACTTACTAAATACTTTGGACACCAACCTAAAAAGAGCAACCATTTAGGTGCACCAATGTGTTTGCTTTGATTTGATATAACCGAGTTGGTATCACAATAAATCAATTATGGGTATTGGCTTCATACTCGCTTCATATTTTGAATGTGTTAGTGTTGGACTAATAACACATTCTACACCAAGCCCAGGCCCAGGCTCATCTGCAAACCTCACCATGTAAAATACTCAGCCCAAACTTGGTTTCTTTACATATTTGTGTTTCAAAATCATACCTAATCGCATTCCTATTTGAAACTTTTGAAAAACCCTCATAATCATAATCATAGTGGAACTGATCAGAGAACACTATATGAAGAAGTTTGGTCAAATTTTACAATAAAAAGCATTACTCTTCCTACTGTTATCGTATAATATTAGTTAGCCATAAATTATGCTTTGTGGATAATAAAGATGATTGTTTTTTTTTTTTTTTCTTTCTTTATGTGGCATTTTGATTATGTTGAAAACTAAAAGAAGCAATCAAACTTTGAATTTCAATCTCTTAATCGTAAAAATAATTATTTTTTTATAATTATATTGGGTAAAATGGCACTGTGCCCAAATTAGTCCAAAAACCTAAATGGGATTATTTCTTTCTTTAAAAAATGGTTTCAAAAGGGGGAATATAAAAGCTTTCTAAAAGTAATATATAAAATGTGATCTTAAACAACAATATATATATATATATTTTGAAATATACATTTAAGAATCTAATCAAAAGCCACATAGATACACATAAATCTCTCATTTCCAATGGAATAATAACAAGGTTTAAAAAAGAAAAATAATAATAGTATTTACAATAATCTTTTCCCCCTCTTTCAAAGGTTTTGTGGGGCACTTTCTTTATGGAATTGGAATGTTTGAATTCCCAATAGCTCTTGCCACCTTGAGATTTCCACTAAAAAAAGAAAAGTAATTTTACACAACTAAGTACTTCTTTATATATATTTAACAAAAAAAAAAAAAGAAAAAAAAAGAGGTTCAATTAGTTCATTAATCCCACACATTCACATTCCAACTTCACACTCATTTATTTACCAAAGTTCTAACCCATACAGTAAAGCTCACTGATATTGTTGATCCCTTTGCCCTTGAAAAACAATATTGGGGCTGTAAGGATTAACATTTTGGCAGCCATGAAAGTTATTGCTTCTAAGAAAGATTTGGTCTTGCAGTAGTTTGGGTCGAAGTGAAGATATCCCACAAAGTGGAGCCATTTTAACTCCGACGTAAGAAGGTGGGGAGGTTTTATCATGGTTGCCCGGTTGATTAATTGAGTTATCGAAAAGATGGGTAGTCGTGATATCGTGGATGCTTGATCTTCTTTTGTCTTTTCCTCCCGTAAGTTGTCTAATGAAGTACTTCTGAGCATGACTAGCCACTTGCGTTGGAGTCCTTGTCGTGACAAAGCTACGAGAGATGTTTCGCCAATCTCCTTTACCATACTTCTTCAACCCCATCAAGAATTGCCTACCATTCAGCAAAATATATATATTCAGTTCCAAACCAACAAAAACTAATATCATAAATTCTACAAAATCTTTAATCTCTATTCTTAAGTTTGGTTTTTATAATGGTCGGTAGTTTTAAAATTCTCACTTTTCACTTTATTTATACACACATTGAACATCAAACTAAATTCGAATCTACCGAATATAGTTTGTATAGAGTTTTACGGTTTTATATCTAAACAAAGTAAATATATGACATGTTTAGTTTATCTTTTTCACATGTTTAATATTTAAAAAAAAAACGTTAATCAATCTAATCAAACCAATTTGTATTTAAACATAGTTTTTTCATTCTTATATATTATATATATATTTCATACAAAGTCAAACCATTATGGGTGAAGAATGAGTTTGAATGGGCAGAATTTGAGTTCAAATTTTTTTGAAGCAAAACTAATATTTTAAATTTAATTGTAAAAGTAGAATAAGTAAATGTAAAAGAAATATAAATATAGGTAAAAAGCACATATAAAACTTTTGTTTATTTGCTTTTCAGTTCACCTTTTTCCACACAACAATCCAAAAGTTGCTTAAAAGAAAACTACTTTTTTAGATATAGATATAGCTTTTTTCTTTTCATGATTCATATCAACATTGATAAACCTAAATCAAACTAATTTTTCATCTAAATCTTTTTGGGTAGATTGTTTCGTTGGTTTTAATTAATTCAACTAAAAAGTCAAATTAATAACTTCAATAATCATTTATGTATTGCATTTTCAATATTAAAGTAAATCCAATTTGGATTTGGTTATAATTCTATGATTAGCCAAAAATTAGAGCAATTTTTCTCACAAATTCATAAACCAAATAAATCTGTTCATTTCAAACCTGTGCTCTTCCTCAGTCCAAGGCACTCCCTTCTTCCTCTCCTGATCGGAAGGCCGACCGCAACCGCCTCTCTTCCCGGCGCCGATATACATCGGTGCAAACCCTCCGCCATCACTCGACCACTCCAACACAAAAGAGTTCCCAACGCCATACCCCGGAACCGGAACAAGCCCTGCTTCAATATCACTCACGTCCTCCACCAACTCTCTGTACTGTTTCACCACATCGCAGACGGTTTTTCCGGGAATCATGGCGGCGACTTTCACCCACCGGTCCGGCGTATCTATATCAAACAAAGCCAAAGCATTTTCGAACCGTTTGTTCTCCTCCGGCGTCCACTTGGAGCAGCCGGAATTTCGTAGGTAGGTCGCTGGAGAGAGAATCCCAATTCCTCGTTTCATCAGCCCAATTTCGAAACAGTTAAAAAATAAAACACATAGAAGTTGAAGAAAATCGGAAACCCAAAGGAAGCCAGTTGAGGAAATGCAGTGAATTTGAAGAATTCAACACAAATTAGATCCAAAGCTACACAGATCGCTAGAAGAGAAAAAAGAAGAGAGACTAAGAACTGGATTGAACCTTACATATAACAATATGAGATTTCTGAGAACGATATTAAAGAAGAAAATTAAGGAAACTGAAGATTTTTGAATATAAAAAGGAAAAGAGAAAAAGGAAAGAAAAGGAAAGGAAAATTGGTTCTTGTTTTTGTGGAGGAAGAGAAGAGGAATAACAGTGATTGGTATGGCCGGTGGGATCAAGATCTATGGGACAAGAACAAGGCATATAATGAAAAGAGATAGAGAAATAGAGAATAAAGGGTGTCGAATTTTGATTGGTGGATTTGATATTTGTAGGGACATTTGAGGTTAAAGTAGAGAAGTAGAGAAGTAGAGAAGAACAGAGAAACGCAGGGGGAGAATGGAAAAAAACAATAATAATAAAAAAAAAAATCAGAGTTTTGAAGAAGACAGATGTATGATTGGGTAGGTGGTGTAGAGAGGGTTAAAAAATTCATTACATAACTAATTCAACTTTAGTGCTGAATAAATCACTTTGAGATGGGAAACAACGAAGCACTTCCATCAAAGATCAAAAATATGATTATAGTGAGAATCATATTTAGAAATTAAATTGAAGGATTATTTCAAGGTCTCTATCATCAGAAGAAATAAATAACAGACCAAGAAGTACAACTGCTTGTGATTCTACCATTTTTTTAATTCATTCATTCATTATTTTATACCTTTCTTTATCTATATTTTTTTATTCCTAATTTATTTTCTTGACTTTTCTTAACTTTTGACACGTGTCCATCGCCTTTCTTTGGTTGTACGGACCAATCTCACCTCTTCTCACCTCCCAAACCAAATATAATATAACGTTCAGTTCAACTTTCCACCGAAATTTCTTTGTTACACAATACATACTATATCCTAAATTAAATTAACTATATATTTACTTTTAATAGTTAATGATTAACTATGTATTTCATTTTCGACAATACGACTCAACTTCAACTTGCAAAATCGCGATTATGAGATTACGAGAGATTATTGGAATAATAGAAAATTAATTAGGGAGCAATAACGGGAGGTGGAAGTCATCCTCGACCCCACTTTAAAAACATCCATACCTATAATTTTAGAAATTTTAATTTTATTCTTATATGCGTGGAAAGCATTTATACGCTACATTACCATAAAAAAAAAAAAGCAAATTTATATTATAGAGAGTGGTAAAAGAAAATAGTAATAGAAGGTGTGTTTTAAGAATGAAAAAAAATATCCCCAAAAGGAATAGGATGATTAATAATATAATTAATTGGATTACTTTCTCAAGAAGAATAAATGAAATCCAAACAATCTTAATATGTATTTATTTCCATACAGTATAGTATATATATGATATGTATATAATAAAGTATAAGAATTCTCAATTTTTTACATAATTGTGTATGAAAACAAAACTTTCAACTTGTTTATTTTTATTATTGGTTGTTGGTGTGAAGTGGATTTAACATTTTGGGAGGTCCGTCGGCGGCGGTAGAAGCGATTGGTTGGGGCCTTTGCCGTTTTCCACCAAGAACGCCATCTTCAATCCCCACGTCGTATGAATTTCCAAATGGCAATGCATAAACCACACTCCTGAAAGGTGAAATCATAATTTAGAAATTTCATTTCATTTTAATGGTTTAAGAATTTGATCAAATAATCTCAAGAGGGAATTCAATCTCTTTTTACCTGGATTGTCTGCACGAAATCTTATCGCTGTCCATCCACCGGACGGAACTCCGATTGTGTTCCTCTCTACTGGATCCACGAGATTGAATTTCGTGGGGTCGGTTTTAGGGTTGAAATTGCCGATCCCTCGTCCGACTTCGAAGAAATTGAACCCATGGAGATGGATGGGGTGATTTTCTGGGGCTATGATTCCTGTATCTTGTAGAACTAGTTCCACTGTGGAGTTGTATTGTAATTTGTAGAGTTTGGTTGCACTTATAGTCTGCAAATTTTTAGGTCCAGGTCCTGAATAGTTGAATTTGTGAGGGGGGTTTCCTGGGAAATCTGTGGTGAAAACGCCTTTAGTTTTGAAGAAATGTGCTTGTAGGAGAGCGGTGGTGGGCATTACAAAAGTTACGTTGTTGATACTGGCTACTACTCTGCTTCCATTGGCGGCCTTGCAAGTGGGACATGGGTTAATTCCTAGCCCAACGGTGAAGAAGAGATGGTGGTCGATTGTCAATGGGACATTGGCTGGGTACTTTTTGGAGTTCAAGCTTCTGAGGGAGTTTGTGAAGGCGTTGGCAATTTGGGTTGCGTTCTGGGGTGGGGGGTTGGTGCTTGTTGTGAGGGATGTGGCCAATGTGCCAGTGTAGTGCACAGTGGCAGTTGCTGTCTTGTTATCGACTGCCACTGGAGCGTCCATGAAAGGAGAGACGGCCACCATGTATTTTCCAGAGTTTTGGTTGGCGGTTAAGAGGACGTTGGTGGTCTGGCCAGGAGCAATTAGAACTGTGTCTGTTTTGAATGGTTTAACATACGTGGCGTCGACCTCTACAACTGTTAACTTGTGGCCTGCGACTTTGAAAAACAGTTCTTCATTCAGTGCAGCGTTGATTATGCGTAGTAAATAGGTTTTCCCTTTTTGAACCGGCAATGTGAAGCCCCCTAATTTCCAAAAAAAAAAAAAAAAAAAAAAAAGAAAATTAGACGACCCATTGGAACAGAATAAAGTTTGTATTGCTTCCCAAAAGGTTAGATTTCTTAATTCAATTACTTTGTGAAGGGCAATTTGATATGGATCCGGGAAGGCCGTTGATGGTGTGAGCATCAGAGACATTTGGAGCTAATCCTGACTTAAGTGCTTCGTTGATCACTGCTTCAGTGTCTGATTTCCACCACTCGGCTGTACAATGCAAATCACCATTTATTCACAAAGCAAGTTAAAATCATCACCACTTTGAAGGCGGGAAAGAATAATTAGTGAACTTTTGAGGCTCATACCAAGCACAAGAACAGTTTCTTTGTTGGGTGTAGGGAATGGATAAGGCACACCGAGCTTCGGCAAGATGACGAGACCACCGTGGACAGTGGCTCTCAGCCAAAGAATGTGAGCATGCCAGAAGAGTGTGCCTCTTTGACCAGTGATGGTGAAGTTGTACACATAGCTCTGCCCCGGCTGGATAGGACATTGTGTAATGTATGCCGGACCATCAGCCCAGCCTGTTCGGAGTTGCCTGATTCCATGCCTACCACCACGTCATGCACTCATTAGATTGTGAGTTTTGAAACACTTTAAAGTTCAAAAGAATTTGATTGTGTGCGTATTTACCAGTGAATGGAAAGATTATATTTGACATGGTTGACAACTTTGATAAGCACATTGTCGCCCTCCCTAGCGTAAACAGTTGGACCGGGGAACTGACCATTGACGGTGACAATGGGCTTGCTTGAGCAAAGTCTGGTTGCTTTTCTCAACACCACCTGCCAACGAATATAGATCAATATCACTCATTAAAATCAAACCAAACCAATAATGGATTCGGTGGTCCAAGCCATGAAAGTAATAGGTCATTCAAAAGCTCTCTTTCTAAAGAAAAGGAAAGCTAGCTACGAGACACCAAAAGAAGCCTATTATTGGAAATCCTTTGTTTTTTTTTTTTTTATTTCCTTTTAACATTTGTTTAATAAAGAAACATATACAACTAACATTTTTGCAGAGAGTTAAAGAAACTCACATTGAATTTGTAATGGCGAACTGTGGACTCTGCCAAACCAGAAAGAAGGCAGCAAAATGCCAACAAAACAAAAGCTCGAACACCCGAAGACCCCATTGGTATCTTTTCTTTCCTTTTTTGGGGTTTCTGAGTTATTTTGATGTGTGAGAAATGAAGATGATGGGTGAGAATTGATGGCCATGCAACTCATCCTTATAAAGAGAAACACCAAATGGGTTAAATGGCTGATTAAGCTCTCTGTGTTGTTGCCATGTCGTCTTTTCTTAGTTAGGTGATGAGTTAAACAAGGCTTCGTACTAAAGGATTTTCAGATGAAACCAGAATCAGATCCGCCATTTTCTTTTATATATCTTACATTTTACATAAAGTTTATGTTTTTCATTTCTTTTAATTTTATTTTTCCCTCAACCCTTCTGTGTTGGGTATGTATGTCTATGAAAAGCCATAATGGACATCTTTTAATATTTCTCCATATAATCAAAAGTTTCACCTTTAGCCTCTTTCTTGTTATCATTCATTTTCCTTTTTTTTTTCCTTTAGTTATTATGGAAGGTTCATTTCTAATATTATAGCTTCTTATTCTTTACTCGTTAATGGAAAAGCTTCATTTATAGTCTAATTGTGATTACACTTTTCTCTCAGGTATTATCTTGCTTCATACATATATATGTATGTATGCATTTTGTAAGATTACAAATTTAGAATTTAGTCTACTGGGTTCTTGAACGAAATTAAAAACATAGTTTACAAGCTTTGGAAAATTTTAAAAAATCCACGAATCTACTAGCCACATAATTGGAAGTTTAGGGTTTACTTAAATATAAATTCAAATTTATAACAAATAAGTTAAATCGTTTTAAAAAGGTAGCGATCTATTCTACATAAAATTAAAATTCTAAAGATCTATATTATATTAGATACTTCGGAGGAGGAGTAAGTTATATAAGTTCTAAATGTTTGATATCTCTATCAAAACCTGTTAAATTCAAAATTAAACATTTGAATTTCCTTTCAATTTCACAAGATTTTAGAAATGACTTCTAAGACGAATTGGTTGGGGAAAGTAAATAAGAGGATATGGTTCCAGTGGGCAAATAGGTAAGAAATGGCTTTCAAGCGTATAGAAGCACTTCTGTTTTCAAATTAATTTATAATAGAAAATTTAAAAAGAGTATATATATAAATTAAATAATAATAGAAGGTGAATCACTCAATTCTTTATATGTTGGGTTTAAAATCAGTTATTTACCAGAAGTGGTTTGGAAATTGTTCATATTTCATAATCACTCACTCACTCCCTTATCTCATTCTCCAACTCTTAACTTCAAATTTTATTTTCTAAATTGAGAGAAAAAGGGTAATGAGTTGTGGGAAAATTAAGGAGAAAATAATTTGTTTAATGTTTTGAAAAAAGGGATTTGAAGTCAATAGCTTAGAATTTGGGCTGAGTTAATTTTGAGCCTAACAATGATTATGACTTCTTTCCATCTTTTTATTTGCTTCCAAATATGATCTCCCCTTTCAGTCAGTCCAACCCCCAACAAAAAATCACTTTTCTAACCCTTTCTTTTACTCAACCATCAATCATATATATTGCTATTGTTGGGAAGATATATAATAGGTGATGTTTGACCCATAAGCTATTTGAAACTTTCAACTTTCGTATGAACAAAACTTGTCTGGGTCAAACCTTGGTGCGACCTTCATTAACATAAGAGAAAATGGAATCCTTGAATATCGAGTCATACGAAGGGTCATTATCATGTCGAGCTAAATATCTATGTTGTATGATTAAGTATTTTGACATATCTATTAGGGTAAAAGAATGGCAACCAAAGAGTCGTATAAATTGTCAAACTCTAATAACTTACGCAACTAATTAGTGTTTTGACTCTATTAAATAGTTGACAACTTACGCATCCCACGAGTGCATGTGACATGATAGTGTACTAGTATGACATCCTTTGTAGGTTAACTTAGACAAAAAGAAACGGAAGGAACATACCTAATAAGATTCACACATCAACGAAACCAAACCTACACATGGGGATGAAACCCTTCTTAATATTACTTTTCTTGAACTTGTTTAAAAAAAGTTATTATTCTCTTTTTGGAATCATATTGTTCTCTATACGATAAAAATTAGATATATACGTGATAAAATGGAGTGCAACCACTTCAAAATATCAAAGTACCAAACATACAAAAGTTGCAAATGACTTGATCAGTAGAGTAAAGACTCGGTCGTCGTCATATTCAAGTTAAATTATAATTTAAATATTAAAAAGTATATGAGAGAAAATCAAAATAATTGAATAACTAAGAGTGTTTATGACTCTATGAACCAAAAAGAAAATATTGAAATGAAAGAAGAAGAAGGAGAAGAACTTAACGTCATATCCAATATTGGAAATCTTGTGAAATTGAAATTTGTATACAAAAAGTATTGCTTTTCAGTTATAAATGTGTGGAAGATAGAGATTCGTTTTGGATTTTAAATTCATTCAGTTTTAGAAGAAACAAAAATACTTTTTTATATATAAGGAAAATATCACATCATTTTTCTAAATATGAGTATAGTTTTCCAATTTTCAAATGCCTTTTATAATTTTGTGTTCAATAATTTTTACCACCTTTCTTAAATTCTAATGATAAAATATAATTACAATTTTAATATACTCTTACAATTTTTTAACTTTTTTGTTTCTATAATTATTTTTTAGAAATATTAATCAATGCTCACTTTTTTTTTTTTTTATGATATTGACATCAATGTTTCCATAAAATGAAAATGTACACATTTTTAGTTTTTTTATTTTATATAATTTTAGACTTTAGGGATAAAAAAGAAAAAAAGAAAAAAAGAAAAAAAGAAAATTACATTTGATATAATAATAAATTTTCCTTTTCTATTCGGTAAATAAATAAAAAAAAATGGTTAAATATTTAATTTGTTTTGTTTTTTTAGGCAAAAATGGTTAAAAGTTTTGTTGTTTCTTCTTTTCCCAATGCAATGGATTGAAGAACGATGAGTCAACCCACGTTTGATTTTATAGTTTTTTGTATGTTTATAAATGATGATTGCTTGGGTGTGACGAGAAGGAAGCGGGCTGCTCTTCTATCCTAGTTTTTCTCGCTCTTTCATCTTCTTCAATCCATTTCTTCCCTGATCCCTCACTCCCCTTTTTTTTCTCCAAGGTTTTTGATTCTACACTCCAACCCTTCTTTTGTTTTTCCATTCTTTCAACTGGGGTTTCTTTCTTTCACTCTACAACCAGATTCCTCGTTCTGGGTCTTCGAAAAAATTACTTTGTTTTGATTTGATTGCTTTCTGTTTCAATTTCTTCATTGGGTTTCACTCTGTTCAAGCGTTTAATAAGATTCCATATTCTCTCTTTTGTTTTGTATTATTGTTATTTGATTGCGACACTCAAACCTAGGAGTGATTTAAAAAAAAAATTAAGTGTGTTGATTATAAAATTCATTGGTGGAAAAAGGGCAAGTTGATCCGTACCCTTTGATTATTTTAATCCAGTTGAAAACTTGTATTATTATTATTATTATATGAAGAAGAAAATCATTTGTTTCTTTGAAATCTTTGGTGCCATGAAATTACTGAGGTTTAGTTTGGATTAACAGGTCGAATTGGTTATAACGTGTCAAGAAAGAGCCTTACAATGGCAGAAGATGATATATATACAAAAGATGGTACTGTTGATGTTCATAAGAAGCCTGCTATTAAGAAAAAAACTGGAAATTGGAAGGCCTGCCGTTTCATTCTTGGTATGTTTTTCCTTTGTTCTTAACATGCAAATTTTAATTACTATATGTTGAAATTTATAAGGATGGTAATTGTAAATTTAGGGAATGAATGCTGTGAAAGATTGGCATATTATGGGATGAGTACCAATCTAGTGAACTATCTTCAAATACGTCTCAATATGGACAATGTAACTGCTTCAAATAGTGTCACTAGTTGGTCAGGAACTTGCTACCTTACACCATTGATTGGAGCTTTCTTGGCTGATGCTTACTTGGGAAGATTTTGGACAATTGCCAGTTTCTCAATAATCTATGCCTTTGTAAGCTTTTCTTGCAAAAGAGAACAATTTTTTTTTAATTAGCGGCTGCATTGCGTAATGATATTATCTTTTGATGTATGGTCTTGCAGGGCATGACGTTGTTGACAATGGCTGCTTCAATCCCGGGATTAAAGCCATCGTGTGATAGTAGTGGTTGCCATCCAAGTGGAGGGCAAACCGCTGCCACTTTCGTAGCGCTTTACTTGATTGCACTCGGAACCGGGGGAATCAAGCCCTGTGTTTCGTCTTTTGGGGCTGACCAATTCGATGAAAATGATGAGGTTGAAAGGAAGAAGAAAAGTTCCTTCTTCAATTGGTTTTACTTTTCAATCAACGTGGGTGCAATGATTGCCTCCTCAGTTTTGGTGTGGATACAAATGAATGTAGGCTGGGGGTGGGGGTTTGGAGTTCCTGCAGTAGCTATGGCTATTGCTGTAGTGTTTTTCTTTTCCGGTAGCTCGTTGTACCGTCTTCAAAAGCCTGCAGGAAGTCCTCTCACGAGAATTTTGCAAGTTATAGTTGCAGCCTGTCGGAAACACCAGGTACACGTTCCAGAAGATAAGTCTCTTCTTCATGAGACCGCAGATGACATTGAGTCGAAAATCGAAGGAAGTCGCAAGCTTGAGCACACCAACAATTTTAAGTAAGTATATTCATCAATGCAGTTACTGACATTTGAGTTTCAACTATAGATTATCTTAAAATAAAACCTCCATTTATGATTCTACTATTTCATGATCAATGCTTGGAAGAAGCTAATTAGCATCACAGTGCTAGCCTTGATTATTGTGGATAGGTTGTTATATTATCGTAATTGGTGTTGCATTACCTCTATCATTTAGGTTCCTAGACAAGGCTTCTGTAGAGACCGAAAACGATCGGATCAAGGGCTTACCAAATGAATGGAGACTCTGTACGGTAACTCAAGTTGAGGAGCTGAAGAGCATTGTCCGGTTGTTGCCTGTGTGGGCCTCTGGAATAGTATTTGCAGCAGTCTATAGCCAAATGAGCACCATGTTCGTTCTACAGGGCAATACATTGGACCAGCACATTGGCCCAAGTTTCAAAATCCCATCAGCCTCCCTTTCCATCTTCGATACTATCAGCGTGCTCTTCTGGGCTCCTGTATACGATAGACTCATAGTCCCAATTGCAAGGAAGTTCACCAACAATGAGCGTGGATTCACTCAGCTACAACGAATGGGAATAGGACTTGCCATCTCTGTTTTCTCCATGGTTACAGCAGGCGCTTTGGAAGTTGCCAGGCTCAACTATGTTAGAGTGAACAACCTATACGATGTTGAGACCATTCCGATGTCGATATTCTGGCAAGTTCCACAGTACTTTTTCATCGGTTGTGCAGAAGTTTTCACATTTATCGGACAGTTAGAGTTTTTCTATGACCAAGCACCGGACGCAATGAGAAGCATGATGGCTGCTCTGTCTCTCACAACTGTAGGATTGGGAAACTACTTAAGCACATTGCTTGTTACAATCGTGACGAAAGTGACGACGAGACATGGGAAGCTCGGATGGATTCCTAGTAACTTAAACATGGGACATCTTGACTATTTCTTCTGGCTGTTGGCCATTCTCAGCGTGGTTAATTTCTTTGTCTATCTATTAGTGGCTAAATGCTATACTTACAAAAGGGTAACAGGTCATTTGCATTAGAAAATTCATACTTTATGCTGCTTAACATTCTCAGTTCTTATCTTTTAACTACATTTTAGTTGAATAATTAAAGTGGCTGTGTTAAGGAAGTAGTAGAGCAAATAGATATTGTTCTAACAGTTGGGTGTTTTTATCTTTTTTTGGTCACAAAATTATTTAGTTGAATAGTCAAAAAGTGTGGATGGAAGAAGAAAAGTTGGACGAACTTATTATTGTTGGGTGTTTCAAAGGTGATTTGACTTTGAAGGATTTGTTGTGTAATGTGGCTTTGTTATTTGTATGGCTTTTTGGGTAATGAGCCTCCGCTTTGTCTTCCACTTGTTTTTCTGACTGTCTTTGCTTGCATGAGGGAGGCTCGTTGGGATTGTTTCTTTTTCTTCTCTTTTCTTTTTCATTGGTTGCTTTGTTGACTTTGAGGGTAAATTATTGTTTAACAGTGTTAAGGAAAAGGATTAAAGTGCTAATTAAATGTATGGTTTGATTAATGAATGTCTTTGTTTTGGCTATTGTAATATTATTATTAGGTGAATAATCATTGCTAATCTTCAAAAAGAGAAATTTTGCACTATTTTTTCTTGACAGAGATGATGGCTCATATCTCAACCTTAAATTGTTCCCACCTATTTAGCATATTAAGGATACCAACCACAAGAGTTTTTTTTTTTATTATTATTATTATTATTACTATTCTTTTTTTTTTTTTTATGATTATGTTCCAAATTTGTCCCTAAAATCTATTCTCTTTTTTGGACTAATCAACCCCAAATTCACACTTCCTTTTGACATATTTAAGATTTGATTTGTTTGTTGCCTCATCTACTAATAATATGTGAAAATGGGAGTTGAACTTTTTTTTTTGTTTTCCAATTCATGTGTATTTGATTGAAATAGGCATGGTTTATTTATTATTATTATTATTATATTTTGGAATTTTTCTTTCAAAACAAAGGTACTCACTCTACCCTACAAATTAAATTCACAATTCTAGCAACAATGCTTTTGACTTCATTTATATATCAAGATATTGATGTCACATCAGTGATATTGATAACAAGAAACAAAACCAAGAACCAATAGTTTCATCATTTTTTATTTTTCTCCTGGGCATTGCCTGTCTCATTCTAAAGTGATTTTGCTTAGCCAAAACAACAATGAAATCAAATCACAGTTACAATGAAAATGTTTGTGTAAATTAAGAAGCATTCTTCTTCATTTTTGGTTGATCCATTCTCCATTCTACTCAAATGGAAAATTAAATAAAATTATGGAACTGTTTCTTCATCCATTTCCAATAAACCCAGTAAAGAAAACACTTGAACAAAAAAAAATTGATAATAAATATATAGCATCTTTGAACTAGAAAACATGTTTTTGAATTGAATCCTTCCCTTAGCCAATATCAAAGTTTTAATACAGTCGAAGAACACTTCTAGCAATGGACTGAGCTTGACTTGGTTTCACCTTCCCTGACTCGCCTCTCCGGCTGCCCCGCAATGGTGTCAAGTAGAATCGAAGAAGTCCATTGTCGACGTTTGTCGGAGATTGTCGAGCACTTCGATTCCTCTCCAACACTGGCTGTGCCTCCTCTTTCTTCTTCTTCCCATTACCATTAGATTCTGCATTGCTTTTCCTTGAACTACTGAAAGATCCACCAATCATACTTGCACTCCTCCAACTAACACTGCTGTTACTCCTAAACATTTTGGGATTGAATCCTCCTGCTTTGACATCCCCATTCCGATCCCCACGCAGCTCTGGCCACGACTCCGAATACGACCTCTCCACGCCATTGGGTCTACTACTCTCTCTATCTTCCTCCTCATCTTTGTTTCCACCTCGCCGGTTAATCAATCCCCAGATTTTCCAACCCTTCCCCCACCCTTTGGACTTTTTCGACTCTTCTTTCCGATTTGCCGTCCCGACCACTGAGGCAGCATCCTCGAACGACCCGGAATAGTCATCTCGCAATGAATTGGAATTCGAATCTCTATCTGGAATGCCTAGCTTTGGACCATGAGAGACATCTGTGGTTGCAGGAGAAACTTTGGCGTTTGAAACAGAGGATTTCATGTCATCAATCTCAGCCACAACCGCCGCGGCAGTCTTTCTGATGGAGTTGGACCGGTCGAGGCTCTTCCGTCGACGAGAAGAAGAGTCTGAATAGTACTCCCGGGTCTGAGAAGACCCGCCGGGGATATTTTCTTCTTCATTGGTTGAATTTATGGAGTCTTCGACGGGAATTTGGGTATCGGAACGGAAAACATGGATAGGGGCATCTTCAACGACGGAAAGCATGGTGGGCATTCTTGGGAACGTTCTACTGATCAAATACCCGTCCCAGGATGCTCTAGGTTCATCGAAGGAATAACGGGGATCGTCAAAGGACATTCGGCCAGCATCGAGAGAGAATCTCGGATCAATATCGCAAGAGCGTCGGCCAAATCCATAATCAGCAATTTCCGACTGGGTTTCTCTGAAATGACGTCCGATTGGCTTCTCCACCGGCAATGTCGTAGATCCACCGCCGTTTCTCTGCTTCTTCTCCTTCTGCTTATCCCTCCATTTCTGCAGCTTCTTACTGAAGACCGAAGCAGCCGACCAAAAGCTTCCTCTTCCGGATGGCTTCTTCGTGTGTGAATCGAGATCTATATGATCCTTCATGGTTTTGAACTCCTCTTGTAGCTGCACCGATTCTGACCCTAATTCAACCTGAATTTCTTCTTCAACAATCTCCTTAACACTGTTTTCAATCACAAAATCCCCCACATTGGGCTGTCCAGAAACCCTAATATCTCCGTCAACGTCGGGTATCGGTTCAACCCAGGACGAACTGGGGTCCTCCAAATTCTTAGTCTCAACAGCAATTTCAGAAGCAGCAGGAGCAAGAAGCTTAGAAGAGGAAGAAGCGTCCTGTGAAATGAGAGAGCAGAGAGTGTTACGAAGGCGAACGTCACAAGATTTCCTCTGTGGTTCAAAAATGGCGGTAGAGAAGGCTTCGTTCTTAGAAGCAGAGAAGGATTTAGTCCGACGAAGCTCAGGAAAAAAGGAAGAGGGTCGATTAGGAGGGGGAGGTCTGAAAAGTGCTCTAAGAGCAGAGGAAGCGGTGGAATGAGGTTTCCGGGAAGAAGAAGAAGAAGAAGAAGCAGCAGAGGAAGAATCAAGAAGAGAGAGACGCTCACAGAGACACAAAGGACAGAAAGCAGTGAAATGCTCTTGTGGGTGACGTGGGCAAGTGGCGGAAGGACGGTGAGGCAACGGCGGTAAGGGAGGAGGAAGTGGTTGTCCGTCGGTGGAGGGATTCATAACAAAGAAGAAGAAACTATGAGAGAATGAAGAAGAAGAAGAAGAAGAAGAAGAAGAAGAAGGTCATGATAGAATAATGAGAAATTTAGGAGAGATGAAAGTGAAAGAAAGAGAGAGGAAAAAGGGTCATTAGATAAAGAGAGCGATAGCCATAGCCTCTCTTTCTTCCTTCTTTCTTTGCCCTCTGCAAAGAAAAAATACTCAACATTGTAGTGTTTGGTTTCAACGGACACACAAAGACGAAGAGAGAGATTTTGCAGCTCCAACTGAGTTGGCCCCACAAATTCCCTTTTTTTTTTTTATTTCATAATATAATAAATTAAAAAAATCATGATTTATTATTATTTTAAAGCTATTTAATTATTAATTAACACTTAAGTTCTTTTTCTAGGGAGAGTCGCCTGTCAAATTACTATTCTACACCCTAAACCCTTTCAATTAAATCTACACTTTTTTATTTCCTAATTTTATTATTACAAATACATTTCACAACAAAGAAATTTGGGTTTATTTTCTTTCCTATTATGACATGTGAAACATTATATTTCATTTTTAATACCCTTCTAAATTTAACCATATTATACTAAACCATTCAAACTTAAACGTTATGTAAATATTAAGACCTAAAAATAATTATAAAATGTTAAAATGAGCATAGATCAAGTAATACATAAAGAAAGTAGGAAAAAAAAAAAAGTGAGAATGTGGGGTTGTAATGTGTAAGTAAGTAATATAATTGTTGCAATCTCTCACTCTTTTCTCCCTCACATTTCGCTTTCTCTCTGAGTGCTTTGGTTCTTTTGTTTTTTTGCTTTTTCCTGTTTGAGTGATGTGTTATGTTGGGGTTTTCTTTTTGTTTTTCCCATCTCTCTTTTCTTTTGCCCAACCAAACTCATACTCACAAATTATATATATATATATATATATATTTTTCTCCATATCTCCCCATGTCTATTTCAAATTTTATTAACTTTCAATTCTATTTGTATTTATTAACTTATTAAATTTTAAGATAGGGTTTCAGATAAGTCGATAATGATATATTACACAAATAGAAGTTATGGATCAAACAACCGTTTTGTTTCGTCGAGGTTATGTTAATACCGTCAAATCAAATTGCATAGAAAAAGAATGAAATTGCTTTCTTTTTGTTTTTTCTTTTCAATTAAATGTTTTTTTATAAATGATTCTTGAAAAGAAAAGGGATCTTACTGTTGGGTTATGTGAAAAAAAAATAATGACCTTTTCATAGAAAAGAAAAAATAAATAAAAATGATGATAAAAATTTCATTATTGCTTACTTATTAATTTCACAACTACAAATCGATATTCCCCTTCAAAAAAAAAAAAAAAGAAGAAAAAGTAAAGTACAATAATATATATATAACTTTGTAAAGGAATATTATTTAAATTTACAGTATGGAGTTTTTTATTCTTCAAAATTTTATTGGAATACCATAAACCATGTGGAGCTATAAGTTAGAGTTTAGAAGATAATATCGATTGTAAGTTATTTCTTAGTGTGGAAGTAGTAGTAGTAGTAGTAATGAGTTGAAAAGTGATTAAAAGAGCAAATGAATAAGGTACATTGCATTGTATTATTGTTGGCTCCGAATCCCAAAGAACGCCAAAAAGAGAATCTAAATTCCTCAATTCCCATTCACATTAACCAATACTAAAAACCTCTATTCTAAGGTGTTAAATCAGTTCTCTTTTTTAATTTTTATTCTTCAGTTCATATCTAATTTTCCACCAAAGGTTTGATCCCTCCAAATTATGAACTACATATCTAGAAAAAACTGAATTGTAAATAGTTTGAACGTTTTTGTTAATTTAAAAAACGAGAAGAAATAATCGAGCTTACCATTCAGAGGACTACACGTGGTAAGATATGATTAGTTGGGATTTTGGGTAATGATCCGGTGAGGGGAGATCCAGGGTGGGGAAAGCATATGGTGCAAAGTGCTTTGCTGTCTTCTATATTTAACTTTAATCTCTCTCTTTCTTGATAAAAATGTTTCTTTTTCGAAGGACAAAAGGCTTGTGGGTTTGTCTTCCTCTTTATTTTATTCATTTTAATTCTTTAATTAACTCAACTTTATAATCATAAATCAAATATCTGAATTATGCTTTTGTCTTTCTTAGCCTTTTCTATACTTAATGCTTCCTCTTTTATCAAACTCTCCTTACAAAACCTTTGATTAACGCAGGATCAAAAACGGTTTGGTATACTAACAATTTGTAGAGCTACTCAACTTCAATACGCCTACTCAAATAACAATATAATATATATATAATTCATTTCACGAGTATAGTTCAATTATAAGTTTGATATGTGAAACACTAGGATTAGGATTGCATGTAACGGCTTGATTTTTAAGAACACCTAATAAATAATGGATTACATATAGTAGAGACATTCATACGTAATATTAGACTACTAATTAAAACTCAAATTGTTATCAAACAATTTTATGATTTTTTATCGCTTTTTTAAGACATGAAAGTTAATGTTTACGATAAATTCTTTATTTTTTATTGAAAAAACATTCCATATGTTAGAAAATTATTGTATGTAATACGGAAAGTCTAATGATGTATTAGCTAGATACATCTAAAGATTGAATGATCTAGCGCATATAAAATTAATATTCTCTAATTTTACAATTGAAATAGTAAAGAAAACATAAAAATTCACAATTAAGAACCCTTTTGGTCATGAAAAATGTCCAAACTTTTCATTGGTTCAATAGAGCTTACCGAGATCGTCGTCGTTTATGAAAGCATGTTTAGTGATTTGGTAACAGTTTTCATTTGTTTCTATGTTTTCTACAAAAAAAAAAAACTATAATATTTAATAATGGAGGATGTGACGTTGAATATGTAAATCGTGCCTTACTAGGACAATTATGTATATTTCTTTTTTAAATAAAACATATATTGGAATTACCCATTTTATCCAAAATGACATGTCTTTCACTATACATTATGACGTTAGGATCGATATAAACTATATATATGGATGGAGATTTTTATTTGAACATGGAGAAAAAAAAAAGGATTAAAAGGGAGAAGCTAAGGTGGGGGCAAAAATGATAATTATAAGGGGTAGTTTGCCTAGCATCTTTGGTGCAGCAACAAACATAAATGTGAGTATTGTTTTGAAAGAGATATCCATCTCTCTATGTACTCCACTTTAATGTTTTTCCCAAATCTAATGTTCCTATTTTATTCCAACTTATAAAGTCCCCACCAAAATTTTCTACATTTTTTTTCTTTCTTTCTTTTGTCTCTCCTTTTCAATCCAATCATTCTAATCTCTCTTCACACATTTCATTAATTAATTCATTCTTCTTCTTAATCAATGAATGATGGAAACGAAAGTAATTAAAATGAAGATTATGGATGAATATTTATATGTATAAATAAAAGGTGTGAAGTGGTAATTAATCAGGTAATAATAGAAAACATAAACATGCGCACCCCATTGATACCAAAAATATTGCAATCAATCAAACCCCACCATTCCCTTTTCTTTTCTTTATTTTAACTTCATTATTAATGTTACCTAATTACCTTCCTATATCATTATCTTCCATAATTATATCCCCTACCAAAATTTCCCCCAAAATATTCATTTATAATTCTCCACCTTTTTTCTTTAAGCTCCATCAGTACTCACCATCTTATAACCACCTTTTCAATTAGCTCATTTTATTTCAAATTATAGAATTTTAATCTTCTCTCTAAATACTACTCATAAGACATTGTGTTTAGAATTAGAATGAAATATTTAGTTTTGAAAAATAATGAAAATATAAAGAAATAGAGATGAATGAGTCCGTAGGGGAAGAGTAATTTAATTCGTACAGGAAATATTCTACTTTCGGTGTAGAGAATCAGGACAACGTGGCAAAACAGTAGCCTTAGGATGTTGAAAGATGAGAGTGATGATTATGGTGAGAGAAAGTCCAAGAAGGAGCAAGATGATGTGTGGGAATCCCAAGAATATGAATGTAGAATTTGGCTTTGCCATTTGCATTTACATTTAAAGTAACACAAATTGACAAAATTTTAATAAAACCCCACCATACACATTACACTTTTAATAACATCTTATCATTTTTTTTCATTCCATCACAAACCCCCCCCCTAAATTTATGTTCACGGTTACAATTATATAAGTACACTAAAATAATTTAGAATATTATAAATTTCTGATAGAGATTGTGAAACCATTGAATTAAATGAAAGGAGACGAGAAGTATTAATTATTGATGGGTATGAATTAAAGAAACATATTATGTGCATCATATACTCAATAAGGCTTTAGGGTGCAATACTTCTCAATGAATTATATTTGGGCCGAGGCCCGTTTCAATAATATTCCTATTCCCCACATTTTAAGGCCCAAAAATCTCGACCATAGGTTTATAATTTCTTGATTGCGACTCTTACTATATTCTACTTGGTGGTGTTGTCTACGTTTCTTATTAATCAATAATTGAATGCTTCATTAATCATAACCAAACACCACACCCTATCAACCAATTCCTATTTTGTTTTTATAATAATAAACACTAAACACTAAACACTAAATATTAAATAATTTTCCATTTTTCTTACATTTCAAAGCTTGAAAAATACCAAAGTCTCTTCTTTTCTTACCTAAAAAAAAATAAGAATTGTTTATATAAACTCTTTCATTTCTACTATTAAATAGGAAGAAGAAGTAAGACAAATTAAAAGGTTGATAATGTAATATAATATATGTACCGTAAAATGATTATTAAGAATTTTAATATAACATACGTTTTGAAATTATATTTTTATTTTGTGTTCTTAAATGATAGATATGATATTCAAAACGTTGTTTTAAGTTCTTAACATATTTGTTCAAAGTCTTCCATTTTGAGGTCGACCTTCAAAGTTGGAGTTCTCACTCACTCCTCTTTTTCTTTTTATGTGTAATTGACATTTCCAAATTGAAAATATTGACTTTTTAATTCATTATTTATATATATATATATGAAGTTGGAATATCACTATCATATGAAAACAAAAAATCTTTAAATTTATTTTCTACCTCATATTTTTTTAAAAAAAGAAAAAATATTTCTTTAATAATTCACAATCAATAATAACAACATAATCTATAATCTGCTTTTAAAATAATTTATTGATCTTCTTGTGGATCACTAGAACCATTCATTCTGTTGTTGTTACCATAATATAATTTAGTTCTATTCTTTAAAGTTGGCAACAAATTTGACTCTTGTTTAAAAAATTAAATGTAAACCTTTACTATTAATCAACAGCAACAAAAATAAAATTATTAATGTCTTTTTTCTTAAAATTGTTTTATGATATAAAAAATATTGTTAATAGATGTATTAAGTAGACATGAAATTGAAAGTTTAAAGACGTTTTAGATGCTTTCAAACTAGTTATAGATTCGATATAATTTGAATGTAAATGTAGTCGAGGCGTTGTCGTCAACAACCTCACCAACTACGCGAGAATTAGGGATTAGGAAATAGGATGGTGTATCCACAACTCAACTGCGGTGGTAGGTAGGCAGGCAGGCAGGCAGGCGTCGTTGCCATTTGGTAGGTGAAATTGAGACTCTTTATTTCCTTTCCCTAAAACTTTCCAACTTTAACATTAACAAAAATCCACCCAACAACATATATGTATACTTTTATTCACCCTATGCTCCAACCACACCCATACTCATCATTTAGAGTGATTTCCATACAATTTTCCACACTCCTACTTCTTAAGAACAACTTATAATTATACATTAATTAAAGTTAGAGATACAATTACTTTTTTTTTATATATATAATGATCAAATAGCCGACGTGTTTCTACATATCTTAAAAAAATAGTAAAAAGTAATATTTAGATATATTAGAAGTTGTGTCATTTTTATCTTATCGCTTTAACTATACAATGAAAAAACTATGTAATCAATATCTTAACAAAATTATGAAGTTGTGATTATCAATACATGGTAAGCACTTGCATAACCACCGATATTGACCATCGCTCTACAACTTTGTTCTTCCTCTCCCTTTGTAGAGAGAGTTCTCATATTCTCTCGTCAACTACTCAATTAGTCTCTTTATGATAATTACCAACTCCAACTTAACTCAATTATGTGCTTTCATGGCCAACCAAATGTTTCCTAAGAGAAAATACAAAAAGAATGACATGTACGTATAGTTAAAAAAAGAAACCAACGTAGTATAGTACTGTACTTTAAAATTTTCAAGTTTTTTTTCTTTCATGATTAAATTAAACACAATTTTTTTTTTCTTGCATTGCTCATTGTTAGTGGCATCTTTTCTTTATTTTTATTTCTACTTTTTCACAATACATACAATATTATTTCTTGTAGTTTTCATAGACAATAATATAAGATGTGTTCTATAGCTTTTCATGATGCATACATACAGACATTTCTTGTAGTTTTCTTCAGGAAACTTTTTGAGGTTTACAAATTATGAAGGTGATAATTTTGTTTGTCTTTTTTTCTTAGTCTTCTTCTCCTTCTCCAATATATGAATGTATTTTAATAACTAACCCCATGTGTGTAACATTTTTTTTTCAATAGGATGCTTCTAAATATATAACATAAAATGAACGACAAAATGGAGATGATAGATATTCATAAACATAACATATCTATGCAGTATTTATCGATAGACAGTAACATTTTATTGTATTCGTAAATATTTTAACAACTACGTCATTTACAATAACTGTCGTCTTCCTACAATTCACGAAAAAAAAATGTTATACAAGAACTTCTACAATTCACAAAACATCTACTAAAAGAACAATAAAACTAAAATGAACAAATAAATGACAGTTGAAAATACTACATCCTAACTAACTTGATTTTCAAGTTTTATAACTCCAAGGTTATGATTTAAGTCCAAGTGAGTTTAGCTGAGTGATAACTGACATAATCTTTCATTCTAAAGATGAGAGGTTTTATTTCTTGTCTCGGTCACTGTTGTAGATTATGATTTCAAACCATTCCGAAAGGAATTAAATATATAAGGTAGGACCCACCATGAATTTGTTTATCTCAAATCCGATCAAAATGTACTCTCATTTGTGTGTAAGATATGTATGAATCTCATTCTTATTCCTTGTTGTGTAGCAATACATTACATTCTTAATCACCCTTCTCTTATAGATATAAATTTCATACAACTTTTATATATATATACAGTCTGTTCTTTTGGCTCCATGTTTTTCACACTTAATATATCTTCTTCTATGAAATGAAAAGATTCTATTTCATTTGTCAAGCACTCAATTACAAATCATTAATCTTGTTTCTTAGCAATAAAAGTACATTCTTGATTATTATAATTACTAATAATTCTTTAATTAAAGATTGCATTGACATGGTAATTATATTGTAAGAGATCTCAAATTTATTTCTGCTTATTCTAAAACACAAAAAGTAATAGCGTTGAATATGTTTGATTTCATTCCGATTCCAACTCATCCATGAGGAATTGGGATGTGACCTTAAATCATATTTATATATAAACATTAAAATAAGTTGTCTTGTAAAGTGGAATTGTTTGGCGAAGTTGATTTCTTCAATCAAACGTCTATTTAAGCATCCGATTTCACTCATTTTTCTGCCTCTTTGTTTACTGGGTTGTATTTTACAGCTTCTCTAATGGCCGTTTCCTCTCTGCCTAAACCTTCCACCACTGCCATAAACTACCTTTCTCCCAAATACCCATCTCGTTTTTCAACCAAAAACCCCACCTTCATCAATTTTTCCACTTTCCATTCCGTATTTCAATCGAAATGGAGGAGTCAGCTGGGGTTTGATTGTGTACGAGTGGCCGGAGACAGAAGGGGGTCGGCGGTGGTTCGGTGCACGGCGGAGGGGATAGAAAGAAGCATTCCGTTTGGTCGAAGATCAATTGGATCCACTGCTGAAGACAGAGCTGCCGCTGCCGCCGGAGTTGCATTCGGCTTGCCGGAGAGGTTTAAAGTGGTTGCATTAACAGCATTCGTTATGTGTCTTTGTAATGCTGATAGAGTTGTTATGTCGGTTGCGATTGTTCCTCTTGCCGCCAAGTATGGTTGGTCTAGTTCTTTCCTCGGCATCGTTCAGGTGAAGAAAAAAAAAAAAACAAATGGAACTCTACTCGACTCTTCACCCCCCTTCATTCTTCTTCCTTATATTGTCTTATCTTGTTTTGTTATTCAATCAATCAGGGGATTTCAGAATTCACCTTGTTTATGAGAACAGCTAGCTATTTAATGATTATGAATCGTTTAATTTGCATTTATCTCTCTTTCGTCATATATAGAACCACATGCACAAACGGCAGCTGTTTTTCTTTTATGATTGTTTGATGGGTTCTCGTTGAAAATGCGTTTGGTGTTGGAATCACCGATCGATCAAAAAGTTTTGGATGGGTTATGATAAAATTTGTTTTAAAGCTGATCATGTGTTTGTGGACTTTGGGGTTGAGGAATGGGGATTTGTATTGTAAGGCTGTGATTGAGTTTGCTTTGAAGTTTGACCCAGCTGCCTTAGCCTCGCCGCCGCGTCCTTAGAATTGCAGTAATCTGTGGAAGGTTGAAGCCAGGAAGGAGGGTTCTTACCTTTTTCTTACCAACCCAAGCAATTTGGTTCACCAAGTGCTCTGGTTTGGCCCACATGATCTTTTATTTTTGCCATTTGGGCCTTCTTTCATTTCTAGGCCCAACCAGACCCCAATAATATAATGCCTATAGCTTCAAGTATAGGAAAAGGATAAAAAGTTAAAACCTTTTTTTGAGTTTGAACTTTCAAGTTGTGTTTGTGTAGCTTCTTTAGTTCTATGAACATTAGGAACATTTGGGTGCTGATTTGGTAGGGTTAAATGGTAAGGACACAAATTTGGAAGTTGATTACCCTATAAGAAATTTCTTAAAATACATGGATCATGTATCAAGTGATATATAGGTTATTAGAAGTAGGCTTACATGAATACAAACTCAAAGTTGGTGAACCGAACTTGTAATTTAGGAAGAACATTTATTTTAACTTTTGGATATTTTAGGCTGAAATTTGTAAATATTCTTTTTGTTGAAGTCATCGTTTCTATGGGGATACATATTCTCGTCGGTGGTTGGTGGAGCGTTGGTTGACAGATATGGAGGAAAACGAGTGATGGCTTGGGGAGTGGCCCTTTGGTCTCTTGCTACTCTTCTTACTCCTTTGGCGGCCAACCACTCAACAACCAGTCTCTTGGCTATTCGTGCTTTCTTTGGACTTGCTGAAGGTGTTGCTTTGCCATCCATGAGCACCCTCTTGTCAAGGTCTCACCCTATTTCACCAACCATAAAGAATGATTCTTTGTGATTAATTAGACTCACTTCAATTTACCAACTTAACTTTGAAAGTTGTTGTGTTTGATCAGGTGGTTTCCTGGCCATGAACGAGCAAGTGCAGTTGGGATGTCAATGGCTGGTTTTCATCTTGGCAATGTTATAGGATTGTTATTAACCCCCATCATGCTATCGTCCATTGGCGTCACCGGCCCCTTCTTGCTGTTCTCCTCACTTGGGCTTGTCTGGTTGACGTCTTGGATTCCGGGAGTCACGAATAACCCCAGAGATAGTCAAAATATCAGCACATCAGAGTTGAGATTAATCGAAGCTGGGAAAGTCGATTCTTCTCGTCATAATGCCACACATCTACCTCTTAGCCGCCTTCTATCCAAGTTGCCAACATGGGCTATTATATTTGCCAATATGACTAATAATTGGGCAAGTATTTACTTCCTTTGTGTTTGAATTGAGTTGCTGCTGCTGATTCATGTTCTAACTCTTGAATTTGATGGTTTATATAACAGGGGTATTTTGTTCTTCTCTCATGGATGCCAGTTTACTTCAAGACTGTAAGCAACCTAATTTATAGAGTGTTGATCTGACATGAAAAGGTTTTGAACATGAAGTTTTGTACCGAAAAGTTGTAATGAACTTCTCTACTCGTTGGGTTTATGCAGGTGTTTAATGTGAACTTGAAACAAGCAGCATGGTTTAGCGCCATTCCATGGGGAACAATGGCGGTCTCTGGCTACTTTGCGGGCACTATGTCCGATGCTCTAATTAAATCAGGGTACCCTGTAACATTAGTCCGGAAAATAATGCAGGTTTTGTTCCATTCCCATGTTGTAGTCTAATAATAACACTTAGAGTGCATGCACAACTTTTTTATTCAATCATTGAAGAAATGACATTCATTGGTGCTTAACAACAGTCAATCGGCTTCATCGGACCCGGATTAGGATTACTTTGTTTGAATTTTGCGACCACACCAACAGTTGCAGCAGTTTTGATGACAGTAGCATTGAGCTTGAGCTCATTCAGCCAAGCTGGCTTTCTTCTAAATATGCAGGTAAGTTCTCAAACAACCCTTCCTCATAAACAGCTGTTTGAAATGATTCCTTCTGATGTGTTTGTTGGTTCAAACAGGACATAGCTCCTCAACATGCAGGCTTTCTCCACGGTAAGCTTCTTGTTACTTGTCAGTAGATAAGAAATTTCATTAGTGAAGAAACATGACATAATCAAACTTGTGTTTAACTGCAGGAATCTCAAACTCAGCAGGAACATTAGCAGCAATTGTGAGCACAATTGGAACAGGGTATTTTGTAGAGTGGCTTGGTTCTTTCCAAGCATTCTTGACTGTTACAGCAATGGTTTACTTCATGGCAGCTATTTTCTGGAATCTGTTTGCTACAGGGGAGCAAGTCTTTTAGGAGCCATCAGTTCAAAATGAACCATATTTTTAGCTGCTGAAACCTGTGTGGAATGGGAAGAGGATAGATTAATGTGGATTGATCCATTTTGATATATATTTTTTCTTTTATAAGTTAGAATTAAGTTGTTTATTCTTTTTTCCTGGGGTTAATGTAGCCCATCTTTTTGTTTTTGTTTTTTTCTTTCCTTTTAATATATATAAAAAGTAAGTGTATTTTACTCACATTGTAAGTAAAAATTAATTGAATGTATATGTAAATAAAATAGTATACTCCATGAAGATTTGAAACTACTGTTATTTTTGTGACTGATCAATTGTTCATTGAATGACAGTATGTGTTACATTCTGGGGAAAAAAGTATTTTTCAAGTCGTCTTTGTTCAAACTTGGTTATATAAAACAGTTTATGAAAATAGATTTCAAGAGATCAAAATCTAATGTTTAATTTCCTAATATTTCTTAATTCATATATTGAAGTTCTATAATAGTTTAGAGAGTTATTTTTGTATGATAGGGTACGTGGAGCTTGTAGAAGTTATTGTCATATTTAATGGTATTTCATACTCCATTGAAGATGACATCCTTGTGTGGAATCTTCTAGTTGAGAATTGTAAGTATGAGAATGAGGTTTGGGCTTGTATTGATTTTATTAGAGATATTTTTTAAGTGATTTAATTTTGTGCTATCTTTAAACTAATCATCGTTATAATAGCTTCCATGCTTGTTGTTTTGAAAACTCTTCATTGTGGCTCGAAGACCATCCTATTTGGTAGATCCTACCATTCATTTTGGTTTGCTTTATATGTTTAATGTTCTTATGTTCTATTACACGAATCTGAAAGTGTTGATTCAAATGTCTATCAAACATCGAAAATTCCTAGTACTCCTATACTACCTGCTTCTTATATTCACGTTTAAATTTTAAAAGTAATATATTATAATGAGTTTGTTTAATGTTATAGGTTCCACCTCAATTTGAAACCGTTATTGATATGACAAGCAATTAATGAAAGTAACATTGGTAGGATTGATAACAAATTTCACCATTCATATTCATTGTTAAAAATAATATTGAGTGCATTTCCAACCTCATCTATTTTTCTACATTCCTTTTCACAACCCACTAGTGAAGAAGAAAAAATGCATCTTCCTTTCTCACTGCTCACATCACATCAAAATTTTCATGGTCTTAAAATTTTTCATTTTTCCCTTTTTTGTTCATACTTATGAAAGAAAAACAAGGAATTTGGAGTATTCCATTACTCTATTAGATCAATTTCCTTTGGATGGCGTTTGTTAGTGTTTTAGGTTGTTAATTAATGCATTATTCTTGTACATTCATGAAAAAGGAAAGTGAATATTTTCAATTGATTAAAGGAGATTTCTTTCTGAATTAAATTTTTTGTTGGTGTACTTCATTTTGAGAATTTATTGGAGAAAAAGTGGGCTGAAGTTTTGTATGATCCCAAATTTCGTCAACCAAATCTAATTTAAACCCTAGATTTAGCATTGTGTAGTGATCCGAGGCCCAAAATCATTTTGCCGACATTTTGATTCAGTTTTATTCAAAACTTCAACCCTCTGAAAAATTTATGGCTTCAAAGAGTTTTCATTATTCCATTTGGTTGCGTATGTGAAGTGAACAAGACGCCATAACCCACCTTCAGTTTTCCATCACCCTTTCAAACCAAGTCACTCGGCTTATAATAAAATCCATGTTGGTAGAGTTGGTGATTCGTTTACCTTGTTGCCCCAATTAGGTTTTCAACACCGATCCATCTATTTCTGACTTGGGTTTTGAAATTCTTGATCGGGGTTTCTTCAGAATCCTCAAGAAAATCAGTTTCTGGTTTTTTGTTTTTCAACTCTGAATTTATGAATTTCAGGAGTTTAGATGAGTTCTGGGTTTTCTACATGAACCAGCACTCTAAACCATCGACGAGACGTTGGCACTTTATTGGAACTCTTTCTGCTATCTTCTTCTTTCTATGCTCCTTATTGTTTAGCTGGTGGTTTCTGTTCTTTGTTCCATTAACTGGTTATGGGTTCGCCTGGTACAGCCATTTCTTTATTGAGGAAAATGTTCCTGCCACCTTTGCCCATCCGTTTTGGTCTCTTCTTTGTGATTTCAAGATGTTTGGATTGATGCTTACGGGGAACATGGATAGAGAAATAAAGAGGCTGGGGAAAAGACCTGTGTTGCAGATTTTTTAATTCTAATGTAAGCTTCTCCATTCTTTGCTTCTGGTTCTGTAAGATAAATTCAAGTTGAATTGTTAGAATAGCTTGATTGGAATTTTGCTCTGTTTTCTGGTTGAAATGGATAATATCTTTTGTAATGTAAATCAAGCTGAAGCTCAAGCATGTGCAATTCTACATTGGCTTCCTTTAATTCAGTTAATTGATCTTTATAGTTTTATTCTTTGAAATTGAAATTACACAGTTCGTAGTTTTGAAAAATGCTCTATTGACAAGTTTATTGATGGAGGATAGATCAACCAACTCTCTTAGAAGCCATAAAGGACAGGAGAGAGACTAATCTATTCTTATCTCTCGAGGACTATGACTTAGAATATATTCGTCAAGCTCACTTAAAAAAGTTTTAAGAGAATCGGTTTATTTGTTCTACGCCCTTTTTGTCTTTTGATTGACAATAGATTGATCTGTAGCCTATATCCCCTTTTCTAGCTTGAAAATATCGACATCAAGTTCAAAATTTATGTCCTTTAATTTGGAGTTACATTAGTAACTCTCGAAATCTCTTGTTTCAAATGGAGTCTCAAGTGATTCCACTCTCAGACGTTCTTCATCTTCTCTTAGAATTGTTCTGCTTTCTGCTTGGTATCATCAGATCATGAATTAACAACTGACGTTGCCTGTTATTTTTCATCTGACAGAAGTTCATCTGATGAGAATTACCACAATTGTTTTTAGCATTCCTGTTGGAGAATCAGCTCACCCCCCCAGCATCTCTTTCATCCACATGTACAGCTTGCCTCATCATACAGGATCGTTCCCACAACAGTAGGCCGTTCGAGTCACTTCCAGCAGTTCTGCTATTAATGTTTTATGCTTCGTTTGCTGCTTTGGATGGTTTGAAGGCACTTTTCTTCCTCCCAACCTTAGAATTCTCTGCAGACCATTTACCTCCCTCAGGTTGGGCTGCTTAACTTGGAAAATATAACCAGCAAAACTCATTCTAAGGCTCATTGATTCTCCCAAATTTGATTCTGAAACTTGGCTTACGAACTGCAATAGTGCATCTAATTGTATTCTGTAAACCCATATTTATGTTTTATTTTGTACAATGAAGTGCATCAAAAAAGTTATGCTTTATGATAGGAATCTGACTATCCTGAGATATGTCTTCTCCAACCCTAATCAATCCATGTCAAGAAGCATCATTTGGCAGCAACTTTTAAATACATATAGAAAAGTTGACTGCATAGGATATGATCAGGGCTCTTATCACATATCATCATCTTATACAGGCATCCTTATTCACAACCAGAATCTTATGTGAATCTCTTGGCAGTTTATATATTAGAACAAAGGCAAGTGATTTAGTAATTCAAACAGGAGCACAAGAAAATACTGTGAACAATGGGGAATTAAAGGTGAGAGGGAAAAGTAAGAGAAAAGGGAACATCAGCATGTGAGCATGTGATAGATACAAAAGTTAGATGTTCAGAAGCCTGAATGCATTTAAGGAATCTGTTTTACTTCTGATATTTCTTGAAGAATAGCCAAAACTCTGTTACTTGAAGAATAGCCTGCATCGTATTTTTCATCACCAAATTGCCCAAGGGCTACGCTTTTTCGTATGAATGGTCGTAATGCTCCTATTCTTTTGTTTGGCAAGCTGCTGTGAGCTTAAACTGTTCCAGACAAATTCATGATTTACTAAAAAAAGAAAAAAGATTCTGACTAGTTATAAGATCAAATAAGTTTTTACATACCAAGCCTTTTTGAAACTCTTCAATATTTGTGAGAATTCTTCTATAGTTGTGATCTCAATTTCTTATTCTTAATCTTTTTTTTCTTTGAACGTCTCCCACAATAATTGTATTTATGAAATTCAATTTTTAGTAATTGTGGACTCAACTCTTAAATTTTCATTTCACTGTGTTTCTAGGTGTTGAATAAAAAAAATAATCCTGGAGATGGTGTAATACTTACTCTCAACCTACTTTATCTTAATCATTTCACTCTGATCTGTTTATCTTAATCATTTCACTCTGATCTGTTTTTCTTACTTGATCTTGAAATATTCCACATCTTTCTTCTTCTTCAACTATAAAAAGAAATAACAAATTTCTCTAACACTTTTCTCCCATATACTTCTCGATATGTGATGAATATAAAAACTTTTTGATTAGAAATCTTAAAATTATTTATTTCATCTGAAAAAACCTAAAATCTTCAATATTGAATAATGATGATTGATTTTCTCCATTTTTACCAAACTTTATTAAATGAAATTACTCGACAAAGTCACCAAAAAGTGTCCCAAGTCTATAACCACAGTGGAGAAGGTGACTTGACTATGAGAGTCGATAGGCTTCCTTTACTGTGTCACCTTCTTTCTTTTAGGTATGTAGATCTGGATTTTAATGAGACATGGTACAAATTTGAAAACAGATCCGCCACAGATTTCTCAACTTGATTCAAACCTACAACCGGAATCCTCGAATCCATCGCCTACTATGATGGGTTGGGATCAGGCTCTGTTCCACAACAGTCTTCTCGCCCTGTACCTCATTGGACCACCGACCGTCGTCTCCCTGAGGTTTCTCCAGGCGCCGTACGGGAAACACATCCGACCCGGGTGGGGCCCGACTATGTCGGCTCCATTGGCCTGGTTCCTCATGGAAAGTCCCACCTTATGGCTGACCCTCCTCCTCTTTCCTTCCGGCGATCACTCGTCCCATTCCAAGGCTCTCCTTCTCATCTCCCCCTTCCTCCTCCACTACCTCAATCGCACCTGCTTCTACCCTATTCGTCTTCTCTGGAGTGGAACTCGACGGAACGCCCAAGTCGGTTTTCCGGTGCTTGTGGCCATCATGGCATTCGGATTCAACTTGCTTAACTCTTACGTGCAGACCAGATCTGTGTCTCACTACGTAAAGTACGAGGGAGATGGGTGGTTTTGGTGGCGGTTTTTCGGTGGAGGAGTGGTTTTTGTGATGGGGATGGCGGTGAACATATGGTCGGATGGTGTACTGGTCGGACTGAAGAGGAGGGGCGGCGGTTATAAGGTGCCGACGGGAGGGTGGTTTGAGTTGGTGAGTTGTCCTAATTATTTGGGGGAGATTATGGAGTGGCTGGGCTGGGCGGTGATGTGCGGGTCATGGGCTGGGCTAGGGTTTTTCCTTTATACGTGTGCAAATTTAGTGCCTAGGGCACGTGCAAACCACACGTGGTACTTGAACAAGTTTGGAGAGGTTTATCCCATAAATAGGAAGGCTGTAATTCCCTTCTTGTATTAATGTCTTATCAAATTTCAATTTAAAATTAATAAATTCCTTTGCCTTATTAATTTTTTTTTTTTTTTAATTTGATGAAACTTATTATTAATTATGAGAACAAATTAAATTACATAATATATCAAACGTGGGGATAGCTCACGTGGAGAGCGCGTGTTCGAATATAATAGGCAAAGCAAAGTAGCGACTCTCTCTTCGTTCTTCTCCGATGGATATTATGGCGGAGAAGTCCCAAAATGGTGAGAAACCTCTACCAGTTTCTTCTTTCTTTATTCTTATGGTTCTTATTTCTTCCTTTATCTGATTTTCTTCCCTTATTAAGTTCGTTGTCTGTTTGTTCATCTTTGTAGTGTCAATTCTCGAGCAATTGCAACTAGGAATTGCTCGGTTTGAGCTCTCATCTTCTCCTGTAAGTTCAATTTCACCTTCGAACTCAGTTGCTTCTTCTTTCCCTTTGTCTATGAATCCCAGTTATCCACTCTTTGCTAAAATTGGACCCGTGCTGTAAGTTCATTCCTTCTCTTTTAATTTGTGGTAGAGCTTTTGAATGCCATTGTTTTTCCAACTTCATAAATTGATATTCTTAGGGGGATTGAATCGCCTGCATTGAGGAAAGCTGAGCAATACAAAGTTCAAAAAGTTACTGGAGATGGACGCTGCCTTTTCCGTGCGCTTGTAACCTTCATTTCCCTATTTATTCTGTTGTTCACTCCTGAACTGAACTTATTTTGTGATTTACTCTGTTTGTACTAATTAATGTTTCAAATTATCTAATTGTGTATTTATGATTTTGATAGCCATTTCATCTTCAGTTATATGTTTCTGGAAATCCGATCTGTTTGTTAATAGTTAATTTATTTTGCGATATATTTCTTATTATTATGATCACGTGTTTTTGCTTCTGAAATTTTACTCAACTTGTATGAAGTGGAAGACAAATCAATTGTTAGGAACAAGGGTATTCTTTAGAAACAGAAGATTAAAGTCTGTCATTTCATTCTTAATTACTGTCATAGTATTTGTGTTCTCGCTTACTGGATGCAGCAAAGGGAGTGGAAGCTAATTTTCTTGCCTATTAAACTAACTTCCTCCTGATAAAATCAGGCTAAAGGAATGGCTTTCAACAGGGGGATTCCTCTTCGTCCATTTGAGGAGAAAAATGATGCAGGTTAGCTCAGATATATCATCTCTAGTAGGTATATTGCTAGTCTAAACATATATTATTTTGGATAATTGAGTGCAGAACATAATGTTCAAGTTGATAGAATAAGCAGGAGGATTGTCCAAATATTTTGTTTGCTATAACAGCCAAATGTCTTTGGAAGGTGCTTCGGTTGTATGCTACGTATAACTCAGCATCAGAGCTAGAATCTTGAAAGAAAAAAAAAAAGAACTTCATACTTTTGTGGCTTATGAAGTGATGAAGTTTTTGATTAAATAGCTTGGCCAAAAAAAAACTGTCAAGAGGAAAATGATATACTACCTAAATTTGTAGCAATCGGTTTGTGCTATGTTATTTAATAAATGATTGATGCTGGTAGATTAAGCATGCAGATGATTTACGCATGGCCGTGAAAGAAGTCATTTGTGACAATGGCAAAGAAAAACGGCAGTATGAAGCAGCCCTCATAGCAATTACTGTAGAGGAGCCATTAGAACGGTTAGTTTGTTTGCCCATTACTTTTTCATTATGTGAAACTGTCCTTTTAGATTTTTGTAGTTTTTGCTTGCGGTCTGATAATGAGAGCTTCCAAAAGTAAATTTCAGCTATTGCCAACGAATTCGGACACCTGATTTCTGGGGAGGAGAGTCGGAGCTATTGGTTAGTTCTCTATTCCCTTCCACTAGCGCGTCTTCACAAGGAATACTCAGAATTTTATTTATTTCTTGCACATGTGTGCTTTATGTGTGAAGGTGCTCTTTGTTGAGATAATGAATCATGATCTGTATTAATCTCCATCAGGTATTGTCAAAGCTCTGCAAGCAACCTATCATTGTCTACATACCAGAGCATGAGGTATACTTTTATCAATGACCATAAAAGTGTTGGTTTGATAACTGAGGTTGATTATATCCTCTGATAGTTTCCTGGGTTATTAACAGTGTAGGAACAAGATTTGGTGGTGTTACCCTTTTTAAGTTTAACTTTGATAATTTTACTTAGTCTCATTTGATTACACTTTCATTTTTAGTTTCCTATTTTAAAAAACAAAACTAATATTTTTAGTTAAACTCTAAAAATAAAACTAAAATTTTTAGCTATGTTTGGTAATCCTTTTGGTTTTTGGTTTTATAAAATCGTGCTTGCTTCACACAATTCCTTGATCGTGTTTCCATATTTTCTATGTAAACACACATGAATCTTTCTTTCCCCAAATTTAAAAAACAAAACCAAAATTTTAAAAAATATTATTTTTTCAGTTTGCAAAATTTGAATTTTGAAAACACTAAACAATAAAACACACAAATCAATATATGAAAGTGGTGATTATAGTCTTAACTTAAAAAAAAAAACAAAAAAAAAAAACCAAAATGGTTGCGAAAGGCAAAGAGGGGCTTAGTTTTTAGATCTTGGCTTGGTTTTTAAAAAACGTGGGCAAAGAGTGGATAGCAAAATAAAGGAACTCAATATGCAGGGTTTTCAAACAAAAGATTTGTTAGATAAACATGTTTAATTCACTTCTGTTTACTTGGATTTTGGTTTTTGTACTTGATTTGCAGCACAGAATGGGTTGTCGGGGCTCTAGCTTTATTCCTATTGCAGAATATGGAGCTGAGTTCAAGGGAGGAAAGCCCAAGAAACCTGTGAGGTTGCTTTACAGCGGTAGAAACCACTACGATCTACTTGTTTGAGAATCTATTTGAAGGCCATCTCATTCCCACCTTGTTTTTTTCGAGTAAAAATGGGTTGATAGATTTGAATCAGGAACCACTTGTTTTTCACACCCTTGTTACTGATGCTATCTAAACATAACAAAAGAAATTGAGGCATGGTTGACAGGGTACAATTAGCCTTTCAACAATGGTAGGATAACCTCAACAACACAACAACCGAAGCTCTCTTGTGGGCAATCACTTTTTGTAAAAGCTGTTGCATTTAGTTTTAAAAAGTGTTGTATTTCGTGAGGATTAATGGGGAGAGTAATGCACTTTACATATAAATAATTGGACAAAGGACACTTTTAAAATGATTAGGTGAATAAGAGTACTATTTTTATTTATATTGAAACGGGTCTCTTTAAAAAAATGCATTCCACTATAAGATATAGCAAGATCTGTGTTAGATAACAAATTTATAAATTAAATTTCAATTTAACTTTTGTTTAAAAATGTGTTTAGAAAATATATTTATAAACTAATTCGTTAATCACTAAAGACTTTTTTTTTTTTCTTTTGAGCTACTAAAGACTAGATTGAATATACACGGCTACTACTTTGTTTATGAACTAGTTTTATATTAATTTTCATTTGGTGATATCTAATCTAACACAATACATTAACTATCAAACATTAAAAAATCAACAAGAACAATTTATTTGCATTAGTTGAAATACAATTTTTACAAAGTTTATTTGCATTGGTATTTATGATTATATAAAAAGGAGATGCACACGCTTGAAACAGTTTGGGAACACGTGTGGAATTTGAACTTCCGATTCCGTCGTAGAAACTGACAAAAGGGAAAAAGATCCAATGCCTCTTTCTTCCTTATTACCGCATTTCCCTTTCTTCCTTTTCTTCCTTTTCTTCCTTTCCAAATACTCAAATAGAGAGAGAGAGAGAGAGAGAGATAATAATAATAATAAGCATTCACCAAAAGTTACACGCATTCCTTTCTTCTTCCCTCTAATCTATTCTAATCTAATCTAATCTAGGGTTTATAATTTCTTCCTTTTCCTCCTCCCCCCTCTCATTCCTCCGATTATGGACGGTGCCTGCAATGGCGGCATGTTGTATCACGAGGTTCAGGAATCCAAGCTCTGCGCTGTGCATTGCGTCAACACCGTCTTACAAGGTCCTTTTTTCTCCGAATTCGATTTGGCTGCTCTCGCTTCCGATCTCGACCGCAAAGAGCGCCAGATGATGCTTTCTGGTTCCACCACCGGTGACTTTCTCTCCGAAGAGTCTCACAATGTCTCCTTAGATGGTGATTTCAGCATCCAGGTTTCCTTTCTTCTTCTTCTTCTTCCTTCTACTCAACTACTATCGTCGCTTTACTCTAACTAATTACGCTTCTTCCTCTCTGGAATTTTCTTCATTTAATTTGAATTCCATTTGTCATCTCACTTGACTACTCGAATTCTAGGTTTTTATTGCATATTTCAATTGCATTCAGGAACAGTGGTTTGTGTGAATATATAATAATATCTTACGGAAAGTGATTGAATTTTGATTCTGATATCCTAGTTATGTATTCTTTTTACAGTAGGAATAGGCTAACCGGTTTAAGCCACTATGTGACTATTTCTAAAGACAATGTTTGTTCCCTACTTGCACAAACCCATATCCCCTATTCTCCCCTATGTCCCAGTGTCATCTGCCTGAGGTAGCTGTGTTGATGAATAACATGCCAATGCAGGACCTTTGTTAGTTTTCAAATCCAAATGACCTGCGAGTTACTAAATGGGCCTTAATTCTTGAATTTAATTTGAATTAGCACATGGGATGGTGGGAGATCACTTGAAAGATTTCTGTTGATAAGCACTTGATAAAGGAGAAGATTGTTCAAGGAATAATATGCATCCCTTATCTTCCGACAGTAGAACAAATAGTAGATGTGTTAACTAAAGGTCTTCCAAAGTGGCACTTCAATAACTTAATTGACAAGCTAACTATGGATGATATCTCCAAACCAGCTTGAGGGGGAGTGTTGATTATTTTCTTTATTGTCAATATTTTCATTGTATTTAAGATATATTTGAGTATTTATTTTTCACTTATTTGTATTTTCCTAATCTGTATTGGGTATTTCTTCTATTTAAGAAAACCCTGTTCTTTCTAAGAGAAGTAAGAGAAAAACACCATTGAGGGGTGAACTGAGGGAGTAGACAAGGATTTAGTGAGTACTCAAAGAAGACTGAAAGTGGCAAGTGAGGATGGGGCTCCCAAATCTTGTTATTTTTTCGTTCTTAATGTTAAAAACCTTTGTTTCCTGTGAATTACCCCAGACAAGGCACGTTGCGTATGAATTTTGTGTATATTAGACTGATGAAACTCGATATCTTGTTTTGGATACTCGAATTTGCACACTATATCTCCTTTCTTACTTTTCTTTTTTGTATCTTGGGTAATGTTTTAATGTAAAGCTGTGTAGTATTTAGAGGGATTGCAGTTCATTTTGTATAGATAATTTTTTTTCCTGTATTTATATAAAGCAAGCAAAACGTTAAACTTGGTGGGATGATCTTATTTCTTTAAACCACAATATATTTGCTTGCAGGTCTTACAAAAGGCTTTGGAGGTATGGGATCTCCAAGTCATTCCTCTCAACTCACCAGTTGCTGAGCCTGCGCAGATTGATCCTCAACTGGAGAATGCATTTATATGTCACTTGCAAGATCATTGGTTTTGTATTAGGAAAGTGAACGGGGAATGGTACAATTTTGACAGTTTATATGCAGCCCCTCAGCATCTTTCTAAGTTTTACCTTTCAGCTTACTTGGACTCTCTAAAGGGCTTCGGTTGGAGCATATTTATTGTTAGGGGTAACTTCCCTAAGGATTTTCCCATCTCATCCTCTGAAGCATCCAACGGTTATGGTCAGTGGCTTTCTCCTGAGGATGCTGAGAGGATAACCAAATCGTGCAACTCCACCCAAGCCCCCCCTCCTCCTCAAAGAGCAAACTGGACAGAGCAGCAAGATACGTTTCTTTCATCTGGAGAAACAGAAATGCTAATAGACATGGAGGATGAGGATTTGAAGGCTGCAATAGCTGCCAGCCTTATGGATTCCTCAGCAGTCATGGCAGCGGGAGTTGCTAACCCTCCAAATGAACCTGTAGTTTCCTCCACCCAAGCTGGCTCCCCTCAGAATGTACCTGCTGTTGCCCTTGAAACTGCCAACACCCAAGATGTACTCGCAGTTTCCCCAAACGCCTCCATCCTCGAAGATGTTCCTGCAGTCTCTCCAGAAGCTGCCACTCTGCAAGATGTACCTGCAATTTCAGCCAAAGCTGCCTCCCCTCAAAATGCACCTAATGTTTCTCCTGAAGCTTCCACCTCCCAGGATGTATGTGAACTTTCCCCCAATGCCGCCGATATCCCTCAAGATTTACATACAGTTTCCACCGCCAAAGCTGCCATCCCCAAGAATAAATCTGCAGTCTGCACGGAAGTTTCTGTTCATCAAAACGAGTCTGGAAATGAATCTGTAGGCAATGCAGACACTGCCTTCTGTGACAGTGGATCTGCAGATAATACAGAATGCGCCGTTTCCAGCCCTCGAAAGAAAATTAGTCGTACGAATGAGGGAACTGCGTGAGGAAGAATGAATGCTTTCTGCCTTGAATATGATTTTTGGTTCAAGACGGACAAGAACCGGATTGGCTCATAAACAAGAATAAGAGAATTTTCAGGAGAATGGGAACCCAGATCCTTATTGAAGTTGAGGTTAGCTAGTAGAAGTCGAATTCTCATGCTTTACAATCGTTCTGTGCAGTGTAACTATTTTCAACTTTTTCAATTTTCAGATTGACTGTATAAACTTATAAAAAATAAGCCGTCGTTCGGCCCCGGATTGTCACAGCTGTTCGTTTTACAGAGCTGCATTTGTCTTTGAAAATATTTTTAGAGTTCTCAAAGCATTCCCCCACTATCACGTCAAAATCTAATCTCATATTCCTTTGTTATGAGTAGCCCCAACTCGTATCAAATTATCTGAATTCATTATTAGTGTATTAGTGGATTTAAATACACATTTCAACCAACCTAATTTAAATACTCTTTTATTAGGTTTAGGTTAGAGTCTATCACTCAAATAAATATACAATAAATTCACAATTCAAACCGTATGGTTGCATAAAAAAACAAGCTTTTCTACTCAAGAAAATCCAACATATAAAAATGTTTAATTAACTTGATTGGATGCCACTTGACTCATGAATTTTTGTGTAAATCCAGAATTTGTTACTTGGGAACTATTATATGAAGGTAATTCTTATGGGCGTACTCAAATAAAATAAAAGGATGAATCTTTAAATGCCCATGTGAAATAATTCATTTGATCAGAGGATTATACAGAGAACATCCTCTTCCTCTCTCTCTCTCTCTGTAACCAGTCAAAAAAAAGAAAAAGGAAATGAATGTCAATACCAATTCCAATGGGGAAATGAAGAAGGAGAGGAATAAAAAGGCACGAGGGACATGGCGCTTTTGACCTGTCAGCTGGCCCATTTCATTTCTTACCATTCCAAATAGTCTGCCTCTCAACACTGAGTGGACAACAAATAAAAGTTAAACACACGAACTTCTGTTTTTCTTTTTCTGTTGGCTGGCTGCTTCAGACCTCTCTGTTTCTGTTTCTTTAGGGTATTTTTGAAATCAAGATCCTCTCTTTTCAATTCTTTTCATGGGTTCCTCCGATCGTTTATTTTGTAAGCAGCGAACCCTTCATGAAATTGTTGGCGGCGGTATTGGTATGTTAAGATCTTCTTATTTCTGGGTTTTTTTTTTTCCTTGATGGTGGATCCTTTTAAATTTCTTTTGGATTGCTCTATTTCGATTTTCAATTGACTTTGCTGTTGAATTTCATAGCAGTTATGGGAAATTTTTAATCCATCAACTATTTTCCTCTTTTCTTCATCCCAAATGAAATTCTTGCTGTGGATTCTGCTTTTCTCTGCAGCTGCTAGAGTTCTAGGATCCATTTCTTTTGCTATAAAATCACTAAGGATTGGATTTAACTTTTGAGTTTTTAATCTGTTCAGTTGCAGATGTAATTCTTTGGAGACGGAAGAATCTAACTATGGGGATATTGTTAATAACGTTGGCGACTTGGTTGGTGTTTGAGAGATGTGGTTACACACTTTTGTCTTTAATCTCCAGTGTTCTACTTCTTCTTGTTACCATTATTTTTCTCTGGGCCAAATCTGCTTCCATTCTCAATAGGTAACTAATCGGAGATTGCCTCTTGACTTGCCTGTTATAAACTATCTCTTCAATTTGAATATCAACGAAGAACGGTGAACTGATATATAGGTTTGAGAATGCATGATCTTTAATAGATAAGAGGCATTTCCCTATTGGATTTGTCAATGGTCTTGAATAATGATTAGGTCCTGGTTCAAATTCTCTAATTTTTCAACTACTTAATCTCTTAATTTGTCCTTGCTTTCTTTTACATTTGACGAACATTTTGGGATTTCTACTTCCGTGAGTTTCATTCACTTAGTAATACTACGAGATATGTAAATGCATTCGGTAGTTTTCAAGCATTCTAAAACTTACCAATTTAAAATATAGTATTTAGTTTTTGATCCACTGCTGTCTCCTGGGTTCAGAAGTGAAAATTGTTCTTGAATTTATATCTTTCCAGGCTTCCTTAGTTGCATGCTAATGAAGTGTAGCTTAACTTCTAAGTACTTTGATTAAGATTACTTCTGACTCTGCCACTTTTCTTCCTGAACAGACCAGCGCCGCCTCTTCCTGAGTTGTATCTCTCAGAAGATATGGTAAACGAAGCTGCATCTTTCATCCGTTCCCGTGTGAATGCTTTTCTATCTGTTACGCAAGATATAGCCATGGGAAAAGACCCCAGGTTGTTCTTCAAAGTAGCTGCTTGCCTGTGGCTGATCTCAGTTATCAGTGGCTTGACTGATATGATCACTTTGGCTTACACCAGTAAGTTTTCAATTTTCAGTGTCCATAATTGGACGATGATCAATGGAATTCATAGACATTTTTTCTCTCTATGACAGGCCTTCTACTCGTGCTTACAATCCCCGCATTGTATGAGAAGTATGAAGATTATGTAGATAGACATGCCATATTGATGTACAAAAAATTGTATCAGTTTTATGTGAAATTGGATGAGATGCGAGTTCTGACATACCAACAATGGATTTTGGAGAAAGAAAAACTGAGCTGATCAGCAATCTTTCTTGCTCATGGCTTCCTCTCTCTCTCGCGCTTTCTTCTTGTTTCATTTTGGATGTGTTTATGGGGTTCTTTCAACCCACTTTGGCTGATGGCTAGCACCTCATGAGTGACAGAAGTGTGAGAGAAATGATTGTATTTTGTTCATAACTTTGTTTTCATTTTCTCTAATTCCTGCTAGAGAAATGTATTTAGAAACGGCATATTAAGAATTTTGAATCTTTTTCCCCATTTGGGTGATTGGGGGTTTACAGGCAAGTTGATATATTTATATACATATGCAGCCTTAACAGCAGCAACTATAATTGATGTTTCCTTACCATCATATGCTCTAGGTTGTTTCTTTGTGATTGTGAATGATGGTAAATACAATTTGTATCTCCAAGTTTTTTAATGACAAATAATGATTGCAACAATTTCCTATAAATCTTATTCAATAAGCAATGTCAGAGTTGATAAACGTTATAATACTTTTACCAAAAACTTTCCAGAACTCCTTCAATGATGATAATACTCTTAATCCTTATCTACTGTACACTATTGCATATAATATTGATCTCGAACCTCTCAAATGACAATGTTTGTACTCAAAAAGGCCTCCAAGGGCAGAACTTTTACCATCGAGCATCAAGGTTCAAATACAGACATTATCAAGCTGATGCAAATTTTTATCAAAACAATGATTGGAACTATATGGCAAAGGACATAAAGAATGCCATGGGGAAAAAAAATATTCAATCTTGGCCACTTCCAAAGCTATCTCGACTATGGCTGTCATTCTGCCATCCAAGGCTTTGCCCATCATGATCCATATCGCCTGAATAAAACTTACCACGTTTGTTATGTGACATGTATGGTGGGGGCGGTGGAGGTGGAGGCAATTGTATTAGAGGCTGTGGTGCCAATATACCTTTACCATCCCGTATGTCCATTGCATTACCTGCAGAAGAATTCACAGGCATACGTCCAGGGCTGCGTCTATAATCTCCTTGACCTCCACCAGCATGCTCATAAGGAATGCCAGCTTGTGCAGTATTCCAGGACTGTGGATACGTTGCTGAGAAATTCATTCCTCCTGCCGCACCTGGTGGAAACCCTAGGAGTGACCCTTGCTCGGATCCGGTCTCTGCTGCAGTGTCTTGCCTTGATACTTCATAGGGTGTATTGTAATATTGTTGTGCTCCCTCAATTGGAAAAGGGGGATAACCAAATGGTAGAGGGGGAGTCAACATTGGATTGGAGTTGGCCGGAACCACATAATTTGGTGGTGGAATTGGTTGTAAAGGAGGATACTGTGAATATGGAGTATCGGATAGAATTCCTTGCTGCTTCTCTGGAAACTGACTGGAGTCCTGATGTGGAGCACCCTGTGCATCGAAGTTTTGAGGGGGAAAACGGCCATGAGGGCCATGTCGATCAAAGCCTTGTGAATGACCACTGTCTTGTTGAGACTCAGATGTATTGTTTTGGTTCTGACCAAAACTTGGCGTTTGCTTTTGCTGCATGCCAGATCTGGGTTGGTCTCTAGATTGTTGACGATGAAACTTTTCATCACGTTCTTGAGGCTGGGAATTGGAACCCGGAGATATGAGAGGTCTCAGTGGACCTCGGACAGTGGATTCAGAAGCTGTAGATTGTTTCGCACTATTAGCCTCAATTTCATTTCCATCTTCCTTGTCTGCATTTGGCTTAAGAAGGTCAGCATGGTTCTCGTGTATATGAGATTCAAATTCAGACCTCTTAAGAAAAGACTTGAGACAGTGTGGGGCTGCACAAATGAAGATCCCCTCCATCAATTTTATAGTTTGAATCTTCTGGATACGATCATCACAACTGTGTCACAAAAATCAATTCTGATGTCATCTTCAGAACATTACAATGAAGTACACAAGTATCAATATCTGTAAAAATTACAATAAAACGAGACTTGATGGTTCACAGTGTAACTATTGCTGATCTGTCAGTCACAGCAGCTTTGTTTTTAACATTGAAATGGCACAAGGATGGCTTTGAGTATACTATATATATATGATTCTTTGTTGATCAAATTTCAATTCAAACAGACATGAGTATGTCCACTACAAATATCATTGACTGATCTTCAATTTGGTGCTTTAAATTCATGCTCCATAAATTATCTTAGTAAAGACAAAAGGAAAAGCTGAATCCTGCTTTTACTAGAAAACTGTGTAGTATAGTAACTAATCAGCAAAGAAAACAACTGATATTTAAAGAGCGAAAGTTTTTGCAATAGCCGAGGAAAAAATGCAATGTACTAAATTTTTATTTTGTATAAGAGTAATGCACTAAATTTAAGCAATCACTTTCGACATTCTGGACACCAGAGAATCTTTTGATGGTCTCGTTATGACCTTGAAAGCCTTTTTACTTACAGGTAGCATAAAGAATCGCTCCTTGCACAATCAAGACAGAAAGCATGCTCACAAGGACTCTGCAAGAAAGGCAAACTACAATTTAGCTCTTGAGAAGCATGTCAAAGGCCTCCAATCAAGAGAGGCAAGGACATTGCAAGATATGAATAAAATGACCACATCGAATTGATATAGCTCTTAGCCTCCTCCATTATATTTCTATAAATTGACAAGCAGCCAGTACCCATATATTTGATAAAAGTGATGCAAAACAATTTGGAAAAATAAAAACCAAATTAAAAACAGTGTTTTATATATGAATGATTCCATGGACCAAAAGTAAACAAAGCAACTAGCAAAAATAACAAGAAGTTTGGGGAGAAAAATACCAGGCGACCATAAATTGCAATAGGAAAATCGCATCTGACACAAAAATGAACTCGTTCTCCAAGCTGCCGGCGAGACCTACGACCCACAGACTTAACAATGGAAGCAGCGGTAGCCGCACCAATGCCCTTTGCTACAGGAAGATCAGCAAGAACGAGGTGGTCAGGGCATGCGACCGTCACAGTCTCCGCCGGCAAGGGCTTTACTGCCCCACCACCACTTTCAGCCAGTGGAACTTTGCTAAGCCGGATCTGAAGCATATTTATCCCCTTTGAAAATTCCCCCTCGAATTCCTTCCCTAAACAAGAATCAACCTAGTTGCCTCCCTCTTCAGAAACCCAATCTTAAGAAACAAAGTGTGATGAGAATTTGTCAATAGCGCAAAAAAAATATGTAAAATATGAATAAAACAGAGAAGGCTGATAAACAAAGCAGTCGGAAAATTGAAAACGAAATGCAGAAACATCCCACTTTGAGGAGAAGAATTCTGAGATTGAAACGAAAGTAAAGTTTTGCCATAAAACCCTAATTAATTGTGGCACTCATACATTGGAAATCTTCCAGATTCAACATTACATTCAGAAAGAAGCTAACCTACAAAGAGGAAAACTATGTGATTCGCTTCCTCCGTACAGTCGTCAGTCCGTCCTTCGTCCTTTCGCTTCTTCGCTCCCAAATGGAAGAAGAAGGGTTGTCCGATTCCGATATATCAGTGAATAGAACGACACGTCGTCAACTTTCTGGCGCCACTAAACTTTCATACGACGCGTCGTCTTAAGAACCCCGTTGGGCCTGTGGGCCGAATAATGAGAAAATAAAAAAGGAAGGAAAAAAAATCCGACCTGCCGGATTCGAACCAGCGACCTAAGGATTATCTGACGGCTTTTCACCAACTACAGTCCTCCGCTCTACCAACTGAGCTAAGGTCGGTTTGTTGAAGATGAAAAGTTTTTAAACAGTTTCTAATATTGAAAGTCTTTTATTTTCTTCTTTTATCCTTTTTATTTCTATTGTTTTAATCAAATTTCTTCAATTTTTTTTTTATTATTATTTGAAACTGAACTTCATTTATTCATTCATTGCCCTACTTCTCAAACCCTAAACTATTTGATTGACAATCTGACATTTATAAAAGAAAATAACTTGTGATATTCAATCTATTTTTCACAAAATTAAAGTGCATCACATATCTAATGAGCCTCTCAAAATCATAATCACTATCAAACCTATCCCAACTTCTGTTTATGGGTCAACATATTTGACAACTAGAGGTTTGTATAAGAAATGGGCTCCATTAATTGTCCCCTTCATTGAAAAGAAACAAATATTATAGAATGATATGTTTGTGAAAGAGTAACCAACAACGCTGACCAATAAAGGGTCTTTGATGGGCACTCATTTTTAAGTTCAATTTCCATTCCATATTATGCAGAGGAAAGCGCTTTGAAGCTTCCTTTTTGCTTACCAAATTTCTTTAGTCAATCTTTCTTAATTATGTCATTGCCACCCAATCCTTTTTCATTCAAATCTTCTAGTTTCTTTGCCTATTGGATGGCTACAAAAAGAATTATATTTCTTAACCCGACCCAAGAAAAACAAAAAGATAATATCGAGTGAAATATGATTTTCAACTAAGTGGTCAAAAAATATATATATATAAATCATAAAATTGTAAGAATTTTCATGATTTACTTACTATACGTCAATTATAGTTATTTATATAATTATTCATAGAAAATCAAAGGAAAGGAAAGGAATGAGATTATAAAAAGAAGAAAAAAACAAACAACATTTAATTTCAAATTTTTCATTAAAGCCATCTCTTTAGTGTTTGGCTAGGTTTAGAATAAATATGGTTGACCGTTAGTTTTAAATTATTTGGACTTGTTTAATTAGTGCACCATGTGTTATGTGATTTGTTTTTTGACTGATATCTTTAATTTAATACCATACATAATGATAATTACTTTTAATCTAAAGTGGTGGAAATGCCTTATGAATTTTAGAAATTTGTTGAGAGAATTAATGGTTAATTAATTATAAGAAAAGTTTGTAATTATAAGTATTAATTTTGTTTTCTTGACACAACTCATTCTACAATTAGAAATATGAGCATCACATGTTGTCCCTTCTGCAATCTGCACCAACTTACCATTTTGGGGGAAATGGAATATATAATGAATTATGAACCACATTATTTCTAAATTTTATATATACGTACGTATGTTTATGTTTATTAAAAGAATATAATAAGCTTATACAATAACGCATGCTCTTTATACTCTTAACACTTTTCTTGTATTCTACTCAATTCTGTTGCCATTCTTCATAAAAGTAATTGCAAGTAGAGAAACCTTTACTTTATTTTTTCTCACTTTTCCACTAATCAAATATTACCCAGAAAGAAATAAACAAAAACTCAAACAACTCGTAATTGATTATGATCATCATTCATGATAAAATTTGGCCAAACACTCATCTACTGTTTATATATCATCAACTTGTAAGTGAGTGTTAATCTTTGGTATAGGAATCAAAGCAAATTTTTAAGAGAATATCATGAAATTTATCATGCTAAGGAGGATGAATTTATGATCTCTTTAGTATTTTCACCATAATATCTCTCTTTTTCTTTTTTGGTTTTTTAGTAATAGGATTCTCGATGTTAGATTGGGTCGCAATAGGTGCTAGATAGGAGCTTTTAGTGTATAGCTCAAAGATTGAGGTAAGATACTCTCAACCTTGCCTCCTAGAGACATACCAAACAACTCTCGTAATTGATTCATCCTATCTTTCACCTTACATAATATACGTGGAATTAAACTACAAAAATGATAGTGTTTTAGAAGTTTAATTAATAGTTCAAAATATACATAAGTATACATGTGTGTTTTGGTAACTTGACTAAATCTAATTATTTGAAGTAAGAGATCAAATAAACGTAAGCTTAATTCGATAGTAATTGACAAAATATATAAAACAAAGAAGAAATATTGTTTTCGAAAAAAATGAAAAATGAAGAAGGGAAAGGGAACTGTATGCTTGTAACCTAAAAAAAATAAGAAAATTAATCAATTAATTAATTTTGTTTGTGTGTTAGGTTAAGTATCGCAACGTTGACAAAGTCATGGTCGCGTGACCATTGCTAGGCCTCAATTTAAAGTGCCTCATTGACCATAACATTTTTAACAATTCCTTAGGTCTCCTTGAAAAAATAAAAGACTTTTTTTAGTTTTCTTTTTCCAAAATCATTAGATTAAACATGTAAAACGAGAGGTTGATAATATAAATACTACGTAAATTGGTTTATTATCTTTTCTAAAAAAAAAAGTATAGAAATCTTGATTTAGGTATTGAGTCCATTCTCTTAACTAGAATATTTACAATAACTTTGTCACACTATTTTCCGTTATATAAAATATGAAAGTATTATTCCTAAACTAAATGCAATTATGACATTTAAGAAAACAAGCGTGACATTATTTATTTGTACAATATTTGTATACTATGTCATATAAACTATAGAAGCATTTAAGTATTATTTATTTTGTGACGGTTGATTTCTCATTCAAGTTTAGTACAATGTATTTAATTTTAAAAAATAATAGTGGTGTCATACTCTTAAAACTATTTTTACCATAGTTATTATAGTTAAATTTAAAAATTATTTTATAAATGGTTAAAAATATTTTCAAACATAATTTTTTTTCATATTAATAGATAAAATTTTGCAAGATTTGTATTAAATATTAACTTATTTTTTGTTCGAAGAAAGGAACTCTTATAAATCATAATTAAACCATGTCCATAGGGTTACAAAACAATAATCACATCAAGATCAATAGGTAGCAGATATATATTATTAACTGTCCACCCTATATATCCTCCCAACTAAACTAATTAAGTTATGAGTAGTCATATATCGCATTACACAAATAAATTTAATACCAACTATGAAAACAACATCCTTGTTTTCCAACTAAGTAGAAATTAAGACATTTAATATAAAAATTAAATTTATATTTGTGTGTGTGTGTGTGTGAATAATGAATAATTCTTCCCCACATTGTCTTTAAATCACCTTTTCTATGTCAAATTTCACCAACTTTTTCACTAAACACTTTTGCCATCACTTTCCAACTAAGACCTGTTATGCAGGATTTGACTATGCATTTTTTTTTTTACATCTAGAGTGGAAGAAAACCTTGCATGATTTGACTAATTAAACAAAGTATACATTAGCTGAATTTTTAAAAAGTAACAAATTATTTAAATTGTTTGCAAATTTCATTTAATCTGTTCATATATGTAATAATTCATCCAAAAATTAAAAAATTCTAACAATCTTAATCAAACATACATAGCCTCAACTAGTTAATAGTAAACAAGAGTAGATATCGTGAATTTAATTCATGTGTCCAATTAATAACAAGTTTTAGTACTATCGATCTTCATTCAAATAATAGTTGTTAAAGAAACTTCAAAGTAAAGTTTGTTAGAGAAAAAATTAACCTAACCAACTCGGTATATGTTTTTACGATCTTAATTAATATTAAAGATTTTTTTTTTTTTTTTGCCTTGCAATTTAGTTGGCATGGTTTAAAAATTTGCAATATAATCTGTTATTAGTAACATTGTTTAATCGAGTTATTTAAAATAAACAAATACTAAAATAAAAATGTAACATTTTATAATCAAGCTATTAGAAATAAACTACCGCTAATCAAATCTTATTTTATATTTTTTCATATTGTCTTATACTATTATGATTTCTTTATAATCCGACTTAATACGTACTGATGACCCAAACATATAACATATGTGAGCATTGATTTTTTTATAAAAACCAATATTAGAACACTAATAAGTGAAGTGATGTGGAAGGGCTATGAATGGGCACATGCCGTGTGTGCCCATTGTGCTTGAGACTATAATATGATGTAAAGTTGAAGTTTGGTTTATAGGATTCAAATTCCATTTATTAATTATAATTTGCCGGACATAATAATTAGTCCCACGACAGACCAATCAAATAAAAGCACGAATACACAGAGATCGTGCAGCCCTACAATATTATTCTTCATACGACGAAACTCTCCGTGTTGAACTGTCGTTTGGCCTTAAACAAACAATCCCCCATTCCCATTTCCCACTTCTATTTCCACCGCACTATCGTCTTTCATTCTCTACATCCCCTCCTTACACTTTCTCCATCATCATTTGATCCAACGGCAACCAAAACCCATACCAATAATCATGCCATTGCTTCGATTAACCTGATCAAGCCACGTGTTGCCCACCGGCTTTTGTGTGGAACTGGCAACGCCCGAATTAAAAAGGAACGTTCCATTCCATAATTAATATCTGCCCACTTTATATCACATTTAAATTTATAAAGTAATAAAAAAAGTGAATTCCCTAAATCATCCCTTGAAGTGAATATTCATCCAATTCCAAACGGTAATCCAAAAGTATGGGTGGAGTGAATTTCTTAATTTATATTAATTATCAAAAGTGGTGTCGTTTTAGAGGGAAGTGAACGCTAATCTTTGGAAACATAAAAGAATGAAAACTCCCTTTGCAATTTCCGTCATTTTCTTTTAATTTTATTCTTTCTAATTCATTATTACTCTTGTTTTAGCTGTTTTAAGTCTTTTTGTTAACAATGCTTTCGATAATGATTCCATTTTTCTATTTTTATAATTTTAAAAATATAAACTTCGTTTTTATTATTTTTGGCTTTTCTTTTTCTTTTTTTAATTTCAGAAATTGTAACTATAAACTATTATACAATATTGAATTGAAATGTCTTTTCCTATTTTAGCTGATTCTCAAAGGTGGAGTGAGTTTGAAGATGCTCTATTTAGGAACATATTCCCTTGCTAAAATTGATATTTTTTTTATTTTACTTTAATATAAATTCCTTTGTGTTTTAGATAATACCATTTAATCTAATTCTGATTGCTTTTTATTTAAATTTAAGTAATAGAGCACGGAAGAAACAAAAGTTACTTTTGGAAGCTCCATTTATTTTAATAAATTTTTTGAAAAAATAATAAATTTAAAGTTTACCTAATGAAAAATACAAAATACAATGGAAGCCTTAACTAGCTAAAATTGTATATTTTATTGAAATATATCTTAATCTAATTACATCATCAAATCAAGTATTCACTTCTGTATACAATGAGAAGATAATATCTACGAAATTAATTATATATTTTTTTTCATTCAAAATTTCAAACTGATTTTCTTTTAAATAAAAGATAACATTAAACTTTATCTTTTGTTTATGAAAAATCATCCATAATCAAAATACTAAAATTCAATCTGACTATGCAATTAAATAACAATAAACCATAACAAATAATCTTTGATGTCATAATCTCTTCATTATATAATTCAATGGATGGATAAATTAGATAACTCGAAAATCCAAAAGGAATTTAAAAAATAAAACCAATGTTTATCAGTTATCACATTAACCAATTAGACATAATTAAAATTAATTATAGAAAAAACCTAACCGAATTGGCACGATACTTGCAATATCAACCTTCAACTTTTAATAATTTTTTCAATAAATTCTTTAAACTTTTATCTAATTCTAATAAAAAAAAAAATCTATTAGGTAAAAGACAAAGCTTTACATGATAATTTGTGTATAAACTTAAGATAACGTGATTGATAATAGTTACTAATAGTTGATAGAAACTAGTATAGGACAATTTAGTTCATTTTAAACGGTAGGTCTAGAATAATTTAACGATTAATATTTGCACTAATTTGTTAGGTTTAATGAGGGTAAACTATGTCTCATATGTTACATAATACATAATGATGGATAAAAATGAAAGAGTTAAAAAAACTTTGGTATTTTTGTTGGTGATACAAAATTTATAAATTTAGTTATAAAAAGAAAGAAAAAAATAGAATTGGGTAAAAAAAAATAGAATACAGAAAAGGAAACTTTTTAATTGGGAATTAGAATGTGGCCTATAAATCCAAATGTAATCATTTGGTTTTAGAGAGAGGGAGAAAGGGAGAGGATTTGGCATCGTCGGATATATTCCGAGAGCTATATATAAACACCCGAAATTATATTCACGCCCTTGCCGGCCATACAATTCGGGCGGCCTCTTCTTTTTCCAAATCATATTCATACCAATTACGATTTTGAAATCTCTTTCTTTCACGATTTCTCTTCTTTCGATCCAACAACAACAACAAAAAAAAAAAAAAAAACAATCCATACCCATTAACAATTTGTTTCAAATCGCACCGGCGATGGCATCCGGCGGTCCTAATAATTCCTGCAATGGAAGTCCACGACACGGTGGTCCGGCAACCAAAACAAGACGACGCGTAGCAGACTTTATAGACCCTGATACCAGACTTTCCAACTCTTCAGATTTGTATGATGAAGAAGACAATTCCAACGGCTCTATTGTTGGGTCCCACCTTCACCTTCACAATCACCATCTCCATCACCACCATCATCCTGTGGTTAGGCATTTTTTGTTTCGTAATCGGGCTTTGTGTTGGGTCCCTGAGCCTTGGCTTCTCAAGATGGAGGAAGGGTTTTTATTGACGGTCATGATTCTACAGTCTTTAGGATCGGGAAGGAACTTCGGCCGTAAGATTTTTGGGATTTTGATGTTCATGGCTGTTTTAACCGTCTTCTTCAAATTCTCCTTCCTTAATACACATGTGGAAATTAATGGTAAGATGATCGATAAAGGACAATTGATCATACAGACTTTCAAAGAAGATTGGGCTTTGGCGCAAAGAGCCGTCGCCGAGGACGAAGCCGTCGTCCCCAAACGCCGTCTCGAAAAAATCTCTGTGAGTAATTTTATTTTATTTCAAAAACTTTTTTACCTCATTCATCCACTGGAAAATATTCCATCGCCTGATAGAATTAAATGATATCTAATCTTAGTCAAAGGGGAAGATGGCGTGATGTGTGGACCTTGTCGAGGAATTGAACTTTTATTAATATTTTTTTTCTACTTTTTTTTTTCCTTTTATGGAATGAAAATTCCTCTTGTTTTTCTATTTTATTTTGCATCTCATTCATTCTGGAACTGTTTCTGGAATTGTATGTTGGTGATATCGTTGGGTTCTTTTAATTTTCCGGTAAAGTTTTTGACTCCAATAAATAGTAATGGGGTTGGCAATAAATGCATCCTATTTCGTTTTCTTGTACTTTGAACAACCCAAATTCATTAAATGTAATTAATGAAATTCTAAATTATATGTTTAAGTTATAGTTGGCAATTTGTGAGATTCATTACTGATTATGTTGAGGTTGTTTGATATTATGTTTTTAGCAGACGCCTGAAATTTGGATGAAACCAAAAAGCGACAATTTCCATCAATGCATTACTCGACCCAGGAATCGAATAAGTATGTTTAACTGTTTCTTTATTTTGTAAAGCAAGGATTTTAGAACCCATTTGAGTTAATCTCTAATTTCTAAACTTGACACTGGTAGGACCTCGAGGTAAAACAAACGGATATCTTCTTGTTCATGCCAATGGGGGATTGAATCAGATGAGAACCGGGGTGAGATGTTTTTACTGGTTTCTAAAAAATTGTCAGCTAAATCATAGCCATGTATTCTCTTTCTGACTGAGATATGCCTCAACTTGCTTCCAGATATGTGATATGGTTGCTGTTGCTAGGATTATGAATGCAACACTTGTTCTTCCTTCCCTTGATCATGAGTCATTTTGGACAGACCCAAGGTACTTTTGTTTTTCATTTCATTCTTACTCCCTAAGTCTTTGGTAGCTGCTGATGATTTTGCATACAACGTGTAAACTTTGGTTTTTGCAGTGATTTTAAAGATATTTTTGACTGGAAGCACTTCATCAATGTTCTAACAGATGATATTGAAATTATTGAGACCCTGCCTCAACGGTGGGAAGCGGTGAAACCCTTTGTCAAGGCTCCAGTTTCCTGGTCCAAGGTTTAAGAATACATCAATTATAGTCTAAATGTCAATAATAACACTTTGATGATTTGTGCAAACTATTTGGATGTTATTTCTCACAATCTGTTTAAATGCAGGCTAGTTATTACCGAGGAGAGATGCTACATTTGTTAAAGAGACACAAAGTGTTAATGCTTACCCACACTGATTCTCGTATCGCCAACAATGGTTTGCCATCTTACATTCAGAAGCTTCGATGTCGTGCCAATTATGATGCTCTACGGTTCACTAAGGAGATTGAGAATCTTGGGAAGGTCTTGGTTGATAGATTAAGAAAGGATGACGAACCATATATTGCTCTTCATCTGAGGTACTCTCACCTGTTCAAGTACTTGCATTACCGTGTCATTTGATATGCATAGAGTAACACCAAACCATGCAAATGTTGATTTCAGGTATGAGAAAGATATGCTTGCATTCACAGGCTGCAGCTACAACCTGACGGCAGAGGAAAATGAGGAGCTCAAAGCTATGAGATACAATGTCAAGCATTGGAAGGAGAAAGAGATAGATGCAAAAGAAAAGCGACTTCTAGGGGGCTGCCCAATGACCCCTATGGAAGCAGCCATGTTACTGAAGGCCTTGGGTTACCCTTCCACGACAAAAATCTACATTGTTGCGGGGGAGATTTATGGCAGCGATAGCATGGAGGCTTTTCGATCTGAATACCCCAATGTTTTTTCTCATTCAACTCTTGCAACTGTGGAGGAACTGGACCCATTTAAGCCATTTCAGAATCGCATGGCCGCCTTGGATTATATAGTGGCAGTAGAGAGTGATGTTTTTGTTTATACCTATGATGGAAACATGGCTAAAGCAGTTCAGGGCCACAGGAGGTATGAAGGATTCAGGAAGACAATAAATCCCGACAGGTTTGTTCGTAGTTCTCATGCACAGAGCCTTTCAAAAGGCACTATTATCATCTCTGTTGGTTTGACTACGGAGTCCAAATATAAACTCTTTTTCGTTTTTCAGGCTAAATCTAGTGAGGTTGATTGATCAGTTTGAGGAGGAAGCCATCTCTTGGGAAGAATTCTCCAAAGAAGTGAAGGAGTTACATAAAGACAGACTGGGTGCTCCATATTTCAGACAAGCTGGAGAGACTCCAAGGCTAGAGGAGAATTTTTACGCTAACCCGTATCCTGGCTGTCTTTGCAACAAGGCCCAAAATCGAACATTAAGACTAAAAACCGACGATAAACAAGATCTTCAGGCTTCACTGCAGAGATAGAATTATGATTTTACTGCAAACTCATTGCTTCTTCTGCTAAATTGATGATATGTGCCCATTGCTCCAGGGCGCACACCACGTGCCATGCGTTCCCCAAATTTGACTGGCATTTTCCAAGCCATGAGTTCAATACATAACCCAGGTGGAGAGTAATACCGAGGTTTTGCTAGCTTCCTTTGGCTTCAAAAGCAGAAGTTCAAATCTTTTTTCTTCACATTTTTTTAGGTAAATGAATGGATAATAGGATTGTTGGTAGGTGAATTAGAATCGGTTCAGATGTAGTTTTTCTTTTTAATAGTAAATCAGGTTAGTTTTTACACCGACAGCTTCCCTGTCAATAGTGGAGAAAAATTATTCATTCCATTCGTTATTCTTTGCTATTATCCCCCCTTGATTCATAATGTAAACATTTGGAAAGGGAAAGGTAAATTGCCATTTCTTCCATGATTCTCTCTCTCTCTCTCTCTCTCTCTCTCGTATTCGTTTTATACACTTCCAACTCTAATGCCTAGTAAAAGAGTCCAGCAATCTTTCCAATATCATCCGAACTGCTAACTTTTTACTAAGAATAGAGGTAGATAACCAGAGAGGAAAGAATTACTATACATTCAATGGATTGTTCTATAACTCAAATTATATAAATGCAAAACCAATAAACTTACTTCTTTTGAAACCAATATGCTACAAGAGAGACATTTACATCCTACCACATTGATGGTACATAGACCTGCTCTTTCAGATTCTGTGTTGCACTTTCGGTAGGAAATCCTCTCACTGCACCAATTGTCCACTGAGAAATAATCCCGGCCGCGATTGCGAATCGAAGCTGCCTTTCCAAAACATCTTGGTTTTCAAGCATTTCAGGGAAAGTAGTAAGCTTTCTCATGATCCCAGCCACAACAGCATCACCAGAACCCGTTCTATCACAGGTGAAGGGTGTGATGAGTACATCTTCTGTACCTATTGCCACACCATGAAATGAAGGAGAATAGTAATGAATCCGCAATGTTCCATCTGTCACGAACAATAACTTGAGGCGATCATGCCACAAGGGTGATAACTCCTCCGGCGTGTAATGATAATGGTCTCGTCGATTCTTTGTTTGTTCAATAGTTTGAGCATAGTATTGAGGCCTATAGTTTCTTTTCTTTTCATAGTATTCTTCATCCAGGAGAAACTCCAGTTCTTGCCTTGAAACCTCAATAATGTCAGCTTCTTTCCAGGCTTTCTTAATGTATTCTCGAGTTTCGTCGCGTGATTTCCATAACGGCAATGGCAAATTTAAATCAAAGAAGATAAGTCCACCAAACTTCTTGGACAACTGGATTGCCTTGAAGAGCGTTGGTTCAATTGCAGTGGACAACAAACTTTCTGAATTGAAATGGAAGATCCTTGCCTGCGATGAAACATAAACAATTTCTCTTGTTAACAAATCTCTAGACTCAAACAATGAAACAACAAGTTCGAATGAACATTGGCTAATTTACCTCTTTCAGCACCGCAAGGTTGAGTTCAGAGCTAAGTAGAGAATCCTCGGCCGGTTCCTTCACCGTTTCAGTCTTCAACTTTCCATCTTCAAACTTTATCTTCATGTAAGTACAGGCAGTTTTAGAATTCAAATCGAACTTCACAGCTCGAGTCTGTACCTTCTCTTTGTTCATCATCAACACGAGTTCGTCCCCAAAATCGTCCTTCCCTACTTTACCCATGAACGCAGCTCGTCCACCGAGCCTAACGTGAGCTATAGCGACATTAGAAGGCGATCCCCCGGGTGCCCTAGCAAACTCCGGCGGATCCCATTGGAGCATTTTCCATTCCGAGTACTTATCATGATGCATTTGGTTATCGTGTACACGAATTGAAGGAACAAATTCTTTCTGTGCAGCGCCGAAGCAACAGATCAATGGAGGATCTTCGTATGGTATGTCCATTCCATCGTCGTAATTATCTGCTATTGAATCGATTGACTCGTCTTCGGAGATATGAACAAATGGGTTCGCTACTGTGATTCTATCTGTGATTTGGGGTTCCTTAGAACGCTTTGTTTTCTTTTGAGCAGAAGTAGAAGAAGATGGAGACGCAGTTCCCTTTTTCCTCCCTCGGCGAGTGGGGCCGGGGGTTTCAACAACCCCATTGCCTTCGTCATTGGCGGAAGCTCTTGGTGGGTTTAGTTTCAGCGTTTTAGACAAGCTCTGTGAATGATGAAAGTTGAAAATCAGAGATAAATCTATAGGTTTAGCTCTGTAATTTGATGAGTAGAAAGGAAGAAAACAGGAAAATTGAACATGGGGGAGAGGAAGTGTCGAAGGAAGGAGATGAAATGAAGCCATGGCTGCTCCAATTGTTAGGGTTTATCCAAATTTGCCAACAAAACTTATCTTGAAACCCAAAACCTCTAAAAGAAATTTACTGTCTGTCGAGCTGGTTTGTCTTTTTCTCTCTAAATAGAGTCGGAGTCATCAAAGCTTGAAGTTCATCCGACGGCTATAACTCTACTTCATCATCAAAAATCTCTGTCAACCGCTCGATCTGATCGTCCCCTACAATTCTTTTCTTCCACTAAAATCAACAGGTTGTTTGACTAAAAATCTCTGTTCTCCAAAGCTGAAACTCTCTGTATTGCTCGCTCTCAGAATTCATAAAAAGAAAGGTGAGAACGAGAATCTCTATTTGGCTATGTTAAGTTTTGATTTCTCTTTCGTGAATTTCTTTTTCTGGGTCTCAAAATTCGTGATTTATATTCCTAAATCATTAGTTTTCCTTCAAGATATTGGAAACCCCCTTTGCCTTTTCTGTTGTAAAGTTGATCGGTTCATGATTTAAACAAGCTTTCTCGTTCCGCTCATGAAGCAGATATGTGGTTCTGGACCTTCTTTCAAGGGATTCTGCTGTTTGCAAATGCCTTTGCAATTCTGAACGAAGATCGTTTTCTTGCTCGGAGAGGATGGACATTAGCAGAGATGTCGAGAGAAAGAAGAAGCACGCTCAAAGGCCAGGTAATTGGGCTCATCCATGCATGTCAATTCTTGAGACTTCCACTCATTCTTCTCAATATCATCACCATCATCGTCAAGCTCTTCTCTGGTTGATTAAGTATATAACGCGAAAGAAAACCCTGTATATTTCTGTATCTTGAAGCATCACATATTCGAATTTTACTTGTAATATGTTTGACTCGAGCTTTTGCTCTTAATTTGGCTTTCATTTTCGTTATCAACCCACTTTCTGAGTACATTTCTAAGAATCATCCAGCATATTCAGTGGCCTTAAAATAATACTCTGTTTGTAAGCACATTAACTGATTTATATGTTCTAAAAAACAAGTATGAAGCAATCCAGTTGATCTCTACAAATGAAAGTATTATTCAAAAGAAAGAAACAGAGCCTATAAATGACAGTAGTACATCAAAATGTCAAACACAGAATGTCTAAAAACACTAGAAATCAAATCAATTCACTTTACTCTACTGGTATCATAACTTCATTGGTTCTCAAAGAAGGCAATGTCCAAGGTGGGTTATATCTTGCCAATACATAATCCCCAATCACCTTGTGTCCATCTTTCTCCAAGCTTTTCTTTAGCTTCTCCACCTTCTCCGCCACCACTCCCTCCGTCGCAATTCCGCTAAATCTCACGACGGCTAGTTTTCTCTCCCCTTCTTCCTTTATCACAACCCTTTCATCCGCCGGTTTAGGAGCCTCCTCTGCCTTCTTGTACTTGCTAGGTAGCACAAACTGCATCGTCACCGGCTTCCCTTCGCCGCCGCCACCTTCGGTCACCACCGGAGCTGTCATCGAAATCTTCTCCGATTTGGTGATCACCGGCGCCGTCATGGCCACTTTCTCGGACTTGATGTTCTGTGGCTCACCAATGGCTCCAATGTATTTTGCTAATACGGTGAAGCCACCGTCTTTGTTGCCTCTGAACTGGGTCGGATCGTAGGCGACTTCGGCGACCACCGATGGCTCGTATTTGCGGATTTCGTAGTCGGAAGTGGATTGAACGAGCTCGTATTTGGGTGTTTCAACACTGATCTTTCCGAGAATCAAACCCATGTTTGGAAACTTATGATATAGATAGTCTAGGGGTAGCTGATTTTATACATTGAGAAGAAAGACGGTTGCTTGAAGAAGGGGTTGGAACTGTGAAGTTCAGCCATGGAATAAGTGGTGGAAGTTGGAGGAGGGTGTGTGTGGTTTATCTTCGTCCACGACTACTTTGCTTGCAAATGGATCTACTGAGCCGAAGAAGACGAGTGAGAGATTTCTTGTACAATAATTCGATGGAATTGTTTAGAATCAGTTGTCTTTGAAAACGTTTTGAAGCTTTTTCATTCAAGTATGGAAATTGAACGTTGGAATCAGATTCGGGCTGGACTATGACATGGGATCTTAATTTCTCACATTGTTTGTAGTGATATCGGTGTAGATTCATTGCTAATCCTTATTATTTAACTTTGGTTTGATATAGTTTTGAAAATATTCATGAAGTGTTGGAAGTATAATATAATATTGTAACTTCCTCTACACCTTACTTATCTATAGTCTCATATGGAAGGAAAAGAGGAAGCCATATCATTGCAATATACGTATTAATAAACTTCCAAGAGGATGTAAGGATTTGTTCTGGAAAATGAGCTGTGTGTGCATCTATTTTACAGGAAAAATGATGGCTTTACTTTCCATTGAGTTGATGAACTCTGCAAAAGCCTTATTTGAACAACCCATGGTTTTGGACGAACTTTTGAACAAATGAAAAACAAAAGAACTAAGTTAATCTGTAAAGCTGGTGAGGGAGAAGTCCTTTTGAAAACCTTTATTAGATGTGTATCTGTCGTAATAATAATGTGTGTATTGTATAGATAAGTTACTTGGTAAATTCGACTCCTTGTAAATGTAATTAGCTAAGTTTAGTAATGAAGCATTAACCTGTGTAAGAATTTTCTCAACACGATCTCTTCAACCAATCACATTCGTTACAACTTTCTTCCCAACACTCTGTTTTGAAGGCATAGACCGTGTTGATAAAAGATCAACAAATATATGTAGAAGAGGAGCAAAAAAAAATCCACTGCTAGCTCGAATTGATGAAACCTGGAGACTACAATATGCACATCACTGTATATAAATTATTGATACAAGTCCAGTTTTAAGGAGCAGCTTATAGTCATAATGTATTTGTTTTTCAAAACGATCTCTTTTCATAAGAGACCAATCCATGAATTCCACCTTCGACCTGTGCTGCCACCTTACGAACTTGCACATAGGTAAACCCAATAAATTGACAACGATTCTAAACAAATTCATGTTCACAATCAACAAAGCATAAAGTGGAGAAGCAGCAATCTCTTGGAACCCTTGCTTGACTGCTTGCGTGGTATAGAGTATGAATTTCAAGACTGAACCCTTATCAGCAATTGCTCCAGCAACCCCCTCGACTATCTTAAGGGTTGCAATATCCCCCAAGTACCTGTCGTCACTTCCTCTGGCCATTGCCTCTAAAGACCCCATCCCCCAATATTTCTTCACAATCTAACCATTCTGGAAATGACAAGAACTAACGTCTTAGAAGTCATTTTTTACTTCACTAATGAATTGTCACTTCTTATAACTTAAAAGTGCAAAAATTGTGTCATGTAAGCAGTTATACCTGTGACTCGTACGAAAAATTTAGACGACCAAAAGATAAAAGATCAACAAATATATGCATGAACAAATTGAAGTAAACTTCGTGAAGCATTTAAGTCAACAAGTACGAGCGTAAATCGTTCTACCACCTAAATGTGCCTAAATGAAGTGCAATAGTTTAATATATAAAACATCAATTACTGAACTAAAATTAATCACAATTTTCTATTATTATTGAATTAAAAATAATACAAAAACACAAATTTTAAAAAGCCCTAAATCCCAAAGGGTAAAATGACGTCTCTGCCCCTATGGCACTTATGTAATGCTTCCTTCTTCGATCATCACTAATAAATCTCTTCGGATAACAGTGTTAGGGTTTGTTTTCTTGGCGCCACCGTCCATCTTCATTCCTTCTTCTATAAATCTTTATCGTCGGCGACGTTTCTTTTCGTATACTCGGCTATCGATGGTCCTTTTAAGTTATTTCTGTTTTTTCTATTCCGTATTTTACTGTTAATCCGACCTTTAATCTTATGTTTTCTGGTGGCATCGATGATGAAACAATCTATTTGTTATCCTTGCACTTTGATTTACAGTGAAGAAAATCATGGGGAATATTGTTCCTGAGATGCATTTGTTGTTTAAAAGAGTCGGTAGCTTCGATTGTGTAGATTAGGCACTGTTTTTTTTTTTTCAAATTTTATATTTGGATCGATGATGTGATTTCAAATCTGCGTTATCTATCTGCAATTTCCTTTTAGGAATTGAAGATAACCTATCATTTCTGAGATCTGTTTATCTTACGCGATTGTTTGCTTCATTTTCTGTAGTTTGGGTTGGGCTGTTTGAACTGTCTCCTTCTGAGTTTCATTGCATTTCTCAGAGATCTGGGCATTTTTGTTCCTTTGGTTTATTGTTTATGAGTGTTTGTTTACTAATGCAAACCCTGGATCCGTGATGTTAATGGAAAACTGCGTTATCTATCTGTAAGTTCCTATATGGAGTTGATGATACCATGATTTCTGAGATCCAAACTTGTATTGTTTTGTTGTATGATTTTAGGTGAAGAGTTTCATTTTAAAACATCTTTTTTCATGTTTATGTCGGTTGGTGGCTCTGGTGGGTACTGTTGCCAATTGTGATTGAACATTATTTTTCACTTTGGCCACAACCTTATCTCTTCACTAGGTTGAGTTAGATGACCTCACACTCTTAATACTTCTTGCTAATGCTAACTAGTTTAAAGATGAAATTTCTGTTGGTGTAAAAAGACTAAAGTTTAAACGGGTATTAATGGTTATCTGATGACCACTGCTCCACATCGACCATTGGCAAGAGCAGGTCATTTATAGACGATTGTGCTTTTTTATGGCTGATGATAGATTTTGGTTCCATTATTAAGCTGGCTGGGTTTGTGATTAAATATTCAAAAGAAATGTTTCACTCATCAGTTTCATTTTTGTTTCTACTTGATTCTTGGTGCCAATATATGTACTTTGGTTTTTTTTCCCTTTCCTTTTTCTGCTGTTTGGGGGTTTTCTATTTAACTTTATGGGGGTATGACATTGACATCGATCACTTATGATACGAGGCCAATATAGTAAGGAGGCAGGGTTTGTGTTTTTGTTAAACCAAGGCTTAGTTAAGCTTTTTGAAAATTGTTTATTAGGTTACCTTTCATGTATTATTATTGTAAACAAATGAGGAACTTTTTTTTACTTGAATCAAGGAAGAAACAATAGGTTATACGATGTATTTACAGGCGATTCCAACACCCTCGGGAAGTGAAGATATTTTTTTCCCTCAGTTGGTAGAGTCATCTTTTCGAAGGCAAGTGGAAACAAATCTGAAGACTAATCAAACTTTAGATCTTACAATCTAAAGTATATAATTACTTTGAAATTTGGTCTCCAACTTCATAATCCTCAAATAGTAATCAAGGAAGCTCATGTGTATCATTTAATTTTAGCTTGATAATAGAAAACAATATTTTGTTCACGTTATATGCAATTAGACGTTACTCTCTAGTCACTTAGTATTATAGTTATAACATTACTTAAACTATGGACTTGTGTCGGGCATGAATCTTTTTATAAAATATAATTTATGAAAGTCTAATGCTTGTATATATTTTTATATATACAATCAGTTTTACAACTCATTGCAGCCCAGTTATGTAATTTATTTGGTTGGATGATATTAACAATTTCTTTGATTAATAAAAGAGAAAAAGAAAGAATCTGGAAGCAGATCTACCGTTCAACTACAACACAGTACATGGATAACTTTGTTTAAAAATAGTTAATGACAGATCAAGATTTGTGAAAAAGTGTTGAAGGAATCGTTTGGTTGTGCGGTCACTATTAATGAAAAATAACACATCACAATTATACATTTGGAAAAAAAATAAATGGTTAAAACACATTTTCCAACTTTCAAAAATCAAAATCAAATAGAAAAGAAAGAAGAGAAAAAAAGGAGGAGGAGGAGGAGAAAACGTCAAAAGAAAAAATGAATGGTGTGGGGCTACGAGCAGCGGGGCGCGGCCTTTAAAATATTACCAAATTTTGTCCGTCAAAAAAAAAAAAAAGAAAAAAAAAAGAAAAAGAAATGTCACATTGGTATTGGTGGAGTCCAGCTGTGTCCAGATAATTATTTTCATTTTTCAAAATTTGAAGGCAAACCCAACGGCAGACCGTTACTTTTACAAACGCCGGTGGTGATGCATGTGGCTTCCTATTTCTTCACTCATTTTTTCTTTCTTCTATCTTAACCCTAACTTCTTTCCCGCTCATTTCTTTCAAATTCCCTAATTATAATTTTAACCGTTATTTCCTTTTATTTCTATAAAGATCCCTCCGTCCCCACTTTTCCCTTTAACCCTTCATTTCTCCTCTTCTCCCTCTCTCTCTATCTCTCTATCTCTCTCTCTCTCTTTAGGGTTTCTTCAACTTTTTTCTTTTCTTTTCTTTTTTTTGTTTCTCTCGCTTTCAATTTTCACTTCCCATTTCTTGTAAAGATGCGTGAGATTCTTCACATCCAAGGTGGACAATGTGGCAACCAGATCGGTGCCAAGTTCTGGGAAGTGGTTTGTGCTGAGCACGGGATCGATCCCATCGGTAAGTACACTGGGGATTCTGATCTTCAACTTGACCGGATTAATGTATATTACAATGAAGCCAGTTGTGGACGGTTTGTTCCTCGTGCTGTGCTTATGGATCTTGAGCCTGGTGTTATGGATAGTATCAGATCTGGACCTTATGGTCAGGTTTTCAGACCTGATAACTTTGTTTTTGGTCAGTCTGGTGCTGGAAACAACTGGGCTAAAGGTCATTACACCGAAGGTGCCGAGCTTATTGATTCTGTTCTTGATGTTGTTCGTAAGGAGGCTGAGAACTGTGACTGCTTGCAAGGTATTTTTAAGTTACCGACACTTTTTGGTTTTTTCCTTTTCTTTTTTTGTTGTTGTATGTTTGTAGTTGCTCAATCTGGTTTGGATCTGGTTTTTAGGGTTTCAGGTGTGCCATTCTTTGGGAGGAGGGACTGGATCTGGAATGGGAACTCTTTTGATTTCCAAGATCAGAGAAGAGTACCCTGATAGAATGATGCTTACGTTCTCTGTTTTCCCATCTCCTAAAGTTTCTGATACTGTTGTTGAGCCTTACAACGCTACTCTCTCCGTTCATCAATTGGTTGAAAACGCCGACGAGTGTATGGTACTTGATAACGAGGCTCTCTACGATATTTGCTTCCGGACCTTGAAGCTCTCCACTCCAAGCTGTAAGTTCTTTATACATGGATCTCAGATCTGTACTGTATCTCAATTCTTCTAGTTCTCTTTCTTATAGTTTCTTGTGTTATTGGGCAGTCGGTGATCTGAACCATCTGATTTCTGCGACTATGTCCGGTGTTACCTGCTGTTTGCGATTCCCGGGACAGCTCAACTCAGATCTTAGGAAGCTTGCTGTCAATCTTATCCCATTCCCGCGTCTCCACTTTTTCATGGTGGGTTTTGCTCCACTCACTTCCCGTGGATCTCAGCAATACAGAGCTCTTACAGTACCTGAGCTCACTCAACAAATGTGGGATGCGAAGAACATGATGTGTGCTGCTGATCCAAGACATGGTCGGTATCTTACTGCCTCTGCTATGTTTAGGGGTAAGATGAGCACCAAGGAAGTTGATGAACAGATGATCAATGTTCAAAACAAGAACTCGTCATACTTTGTAGAATGGATCCCCAACAACGTGAAATCTACAGTTTGTGACATTCCTCCAACTGGGTTGAAAATGGCTTCCACTTTCCTTGGGAACTCAACATCGATCCAAGAGATGTTTCGCCGTGTTAGTGAGCAGTTTACTGCTATGTTTAGGAGGAAGGCTTTCTTGCATTGGTACACAGGGGAGGGTATGGATGAGATGGAGTTCACTGAGGCTGAAAGCAATATGAATGATTTGGTTTCTGAGTATCAGCAATATCAAGACGCTACGGCTGAAGATGATGAATACTACGATGAAGATGAAGTTGGTGAACCTGATGACTGAAGTATGTGAAGGTGTGTGTGTTAATCTTTCAATTGCCAGTCTCTGGCAAGTTTGTGGGTTGGATTTATGAAGGCCTAAAGCAATTCATAGCTGTAGAATGTTTTAGGCCATTATATCGTCAATTAAGATTGCTTTTTCCTTTTTGGTTCTTAATTGTGTCATCTGGATAATGGAATATGAAGAATATCAGTTACATATGCCCGTATAATTTGTTATTCTGCAAGTTTTTCTGTTTAAACAATTTCTCAGATTTGAGTGTGTTACTTCACAGGTAGGCTTTTGTTCCGTTCACACACACATGATTTCTGCAATGATTCATTCAACTATTGTTTGCTGTTGATGTAAGAACTTAGAAGAAACCTGTTTGAATTGTTAATGTGCAAATATATGAGATTTGATATGTGACTACTTGGAAACCCAACTATAAGTACAACGTATTAGTTCATTCTTTGGTTTTTTACACTCTTAAATTCATTTCAAATTTTACTTCAAACATATTTGTTTACACGTACGAGTATGTTGTGTGTACCATTATAAAGTATGCGTTTCCAGCGATAAAAAAGTATGACGAAAGTGGCAAATAATTTCCTTGGGGGGTTGCCTTACAAAATAAGCTTGATGTGTTTCTTTGCTTTTAAGTTGTTTCACTTTTGAACTCAGTGGAACTGCGAGTTGAACAGCACAACCAGAGTTGACAATGTTTGGGATCAGATCTCCTACCCACCTTTTTGATCTTTAAGAAAGCAAAACTGAGATTTTCACCATGTCACTAAATTTGAGGGAAAATAACAGGAGAAAAAGGAGAGGGCACTGAGATGCTGGGACAATGATATAACCATTGTTATGTTATTGTGTATTCATGGAGATGTTGAAAATTTACAGCTTCCCTTTTACAATAACAACGCAAAAGGATCAGTTGAGTAACTGAGATAGTGAAGTATCAAATACATATAAATAATAATAACTATCTACAAGGATTTATTTGCTAAACGTGTCAATTGATCTTATGAAGATTTCAAACACGGTTGAGAAAACCACAAACAAGGCTTGCTCAAGAATGGGGAGGTATGTCTTGCTCACCCATTGTCCAAGGTTGAGCAACCTCAATGTTATAACGTTAGCGTCTTCTGATGTTAAGATTTGCTCTCCTCCTTTGACGAGCTCCATGTCTTTTTTAACTCTGTTTATCGTGGATAGTTCACTTTGAATCCCTCTCTTTTATATAAACTTTCTTCACCTGAAGAAAAAAAAAATCACTTTATCAGTCTTTGTTGACTAGTTGACGAAATATCACAAAAATGCTTTCTGCAGGGATGCCCTAGCTTTTCTTCAACCTTTTCCGTAACTCTTCAATGGCACTCGTCTTTTCAAATGGTCGGTTTCACACCCACAACTATATATTGGGATGTAAACCAGGTTCTTCTTAGGTATCTATCTGGATATAAACAAGACGCAACAAGTTATAGATATTCATGTCAATATGTTAACTAAATTACATCAGATTAATGTGGCAGTAATCCAAAGTAGTATGAGTGCTAGAAATATGATTAAGAAGTAGACCTCGAGATACAGGTTGCTACTATATACCAATAAGAGGAGGAAATGTTTTCACAATTAGTACATGAAAATTAATAAGAAGGTGCTACCTAACTATCCTTATCGACTTGATTGCACCAACCATAGTCCCATGTCGGTCCCTTAATAAATGCAGAACAAATTTCTGGGGTTTGACCCAAACAGTGCAGGATAAGACAGCTAAATTAACTTGTTGTAGTATAAATTTGTTAATTACTTTTGGAACTAAGAAGTTCCCACCCATAGGACTTATTTGAGACGGTGAAGCACGGGAAGCAACACTCAAACACATCAGGGGAAACACACAAGTAATGAAATAAATTTCTTTGACAAAGAGAAACCACACCTTTAACGTCACAAATCTCAAAAAGTAAGACAGAGTAATACATTTGCATGTGAACCAAAAATTGACTGAAGGGACCACTAAGCTTTCCCCATCCAATTACTGCAATTTTGTTGTTGACTGATCTGGGGATACATATCCATTTGCGAATACTTCTAAATCCCAAGATAATTAAAATACAAAATAAACCAAGTGTTCAAGGGATTTACAATATAATGCTTACCTCCTTCCCCAGTCGTTGTATTTTTAACCAAAGTTCCCTAACAAACTCCTTAACTAATTGCTAATATACCCTTAACACTAATTTTTGTTAGCATTCCAATCACAACATTCCTAGTGGTACTCAAATTATAAGGTCAGAGAAGTATACATGTAAACGTATTCATAGATACTTTTGATATTCTTGAGACCTAAATAATTCTAATTTCTAATCGTACACCTTTTTTGTAGGTCCGTGAAAACCTTATGCACATGCAACTGGCTTGGGTTTGTTAAACTTTTTGTGATGTTAAAAAGAAAGGGGGTCATCAACTTGCAGGCTCAAGAAGATAAAAGAAGAAAATTCAGGAAGCTCACCTTGATGCTTAGCTCCAATAAATTCTCCCAACATCAACTGATTAAACTTTTTCTTTCTACACTGCAAAGAGATGGACATTCATAAATTAGGCACGAGCAGTAGTTGATCACATTGTTAACTACATGGAAGAACTGTAACACTTTTAAATATTAATTGCAACACTTGAAAAGTGCACTAAAACAGTGATATAACAATAATTATTTGATCAGCTCGGTATGATTTGTGAGATAGAACATTCTTCAGGACATGGTTCAAGAAATCAGCTATTCAACTCAGACATCTGGCACTCCGAAACCAATAATTTAGCCCACCAAAATTTTAAGAATGCTCTTAAATCACCGATTGACCTAAAGGCAAGTTTAATATCACATCATCTAACACTCTCCTCGCTTGTGGGTTGAAATATGCGAGACTGTTAAGTTCTAACCAAAGTGGGACAAAGGCATCTCATACTACCTTGGTTCCCAACAAGGATCCAAGAAATGGAAATCAATATTAATTAGAGGGCCAAAAGTTTAAACTAATGGGTGAAGTAAATTTTAATATCATATCATATGTGTTCGTACAAGTGAAAGAGAGTTCAGACGACTTTAAATGTTCTTTTCTCTAGTCAATTTATTATGCCATTCGTGCACATAAAATCAATAGCGATTATATGCCTCTTGAATTCAAAACCCATTACCATGTTCTTCTTCTCCCTATACACATAGAAGTAACTGACGGTATAGTAAAAAGCTTATAAGTTATTTAATGACCTTACCTGAGATTACAGCTTATTCCTTACTGCATGCCAGAACTCTAGGATAAGGACAATTATAAATCTTAAGTGGTAAATAATTTTCACGATTCCTTGAACACTGGTGAAGTATGATATCATTAACAGCACAGAAATAAAAATATATCAAGTGCCAAGCAACAACATTTAATTCTTTGATCTTATAATAGAGCACCAACCTATTATTCATCGTGACAAATCAGTTTATATAGGAAAAACTTAAACATAAGAAAACATAGAAGTTTCATATTGAGAAAACATCTCCGTAACCATCATTTTCCACTGTAGCTAAAATAGTGAAGATGGCAAAGTTTCACTGAGAGCTCCATGATGCAGTTTACACAGATCAGGGATTCAAGTTTGGCCCTTCATCCTCTTATTGCTGCCCGGAAATTGAGGAACAACTTAAGCATTTGAATTAGGATCACGAAGTTAATTGTGTTATCTAGCCAATCGTGAGAGATGTTCAATGCCTCCAAATGAACTTAAAAACTTGGCACAGCAAGAATTGGCTCAACAGAGAGCATTGTTGCCTTCATTTGGTATTTAATGTTAAACTAGAAGACCATGCTAACTATTTTAGAAGCAAAAATGTAAAAAATAGACTTCTCTAAACTATGTTGAAGTGTGTAAATAAATACTTCTCCAAATAGACATTCGTCCGTGGAAGAAGCCATAGCAATTTCACTGCACTCTATAACATAATTTCATAATAACATCCTGCTCACCTGTGACCAACTTTGAGCTTCTGAGGCAATAACAGCCCCGGTTTCTTCAAACACCCTATGCCTCCCCTCGTCGATCGGTTCATAGATTGATTCCCCTATGATTTGCTTGTCTCTGCACCCACTCTTCTTCACATCGTAACGTTGAATTGAACCGCGCGAGAACCGGAGAATAGAAGATGAGCTTCCACATCGGAAGAGAGTGTCGCCAGGTGCAGCACTCCGTCGGTGGATTTCTCTCTGATCTTCCGCGGTTGGATTATTCTAGTGCTGGCTATGGGCCACTATTGGGCCTCAAATTTAGGCCCAGTAGTGGAAAAAAAAACCAACCAAGTCGAGCTAAATCTTTAACTCATTTAATTAACGTTATGATAAGGCATTGTTTAAAATAGTAAAACATTATTACTATTTACTAAATATAATGAAGTTAGTATTTAAAAATGTAAATGTAAAGTATACGATCTATTTAACACAACCTTAAAAACCTTATGAATTATAATGTAATGGGTGCATAAGTCTATTATTATATTTAAAATTGAAGGCCGGGCGATGAAGCGAAAGAGCAGTGCGCGGGAAGGGAGTTGATATAACCGCCCGTACACCTTACCCGCAAAATATTTCAAAATCTCCCGCGTTTCCCATTTTCCCTTTAAGACAAAATCCCCCATTTTTTGCTTCCCTCCATTTTCCATCTTATGTAAATCTTCCACTTCCCTTTCTTTCCCTCCGATTCCCATCTCCGGATCTTCATCTTCTTTCAATCACTCTCTCCATTCTGCATCTCAAACCTCCACCTTCTGACCACAATGGGGAAGCAAATCAAAGCTAGAAGATCCGACAACGCTGCCAAGGGGATTCGTAACGTAACTCCTATTCAAGTCGCTTTCATTGTTGATAGATATCTCTCCGATAACAATTACGCCGAAACCCGCTCTGTTTTCAGAGTTGAAGCTTCATCACTTATTGCAAAATCTCCAATCCAAGAGGTACCTGTTTCTGCTTATTTCGAGATCTAGGATTTTTTTCCCCCATTACTTAGGGCTTTCCCTCATATTCGCCGTATGTGATTTGATTCTTTTGATTTTCAGGCTCCAAAGAGCTTGCTGAGTTTAGAAGCTATGTTGGATGAGTACATCAGTTTGAAAGAGCAAAAGGTGATTCTGGATCAAGAACGAAGCTATTTGGAGCAAGAGAAGATCCGTGTCCACGCTCTTCTGCAGGGTATGCAGACTGTCATGAGTGCTTATAATTCCAGTGGAAGGTCTTCAACGCCTTCGATTTCAGCTGCTCCAGATAAAGTTGGCGTTGTTGGTCAATCTGAATCTCCAGTAGGTAATGCCCTAAAACTTTATCTGAGTTAAATGGAATGTATTTGTTTTCTGAAAACCCCACTGAAATGTTGTTAGGATTGATTAAACGTTTGAATCTATGAATATTATTTGGGAGTTCCCTTACTGGCTTACTCAATTTGATCAGTGCAGGAGAGAACGGCATAAATGATTTCTAAACTCATCAGGAGTGAAATCATGCTTTCAGTCCTTTAAACATTATTAACTTAGGCTATAATCTAGTTCTAGGTGGCTGCCTGTTCTTTGTTTTTCTTGGAGGCTTTTAGGGAGTGGGTTTTTCTACAATTTTTCAGTCATAACTGGGTTTTGCTAAGCAGTGTTTTTAATTGTCTGTGAGAACTTCCAACTACTGGTGAATTGTGTATACAGAAGAACAGTCTAAGACTGTTCTACAGTAATTTCCCCACCTAATTCAGCAAAATTTGCAAGCTATATCATAAGTTAGGAAATTGTGAGCTTGAAACGTTTGTGTGAATTTTAACGAGACCAACTTCTCTCAGGTTGTCCCATTAACATCAAACAACCTGTTCGTCCAGAGGTCACACCTCAGAATTCTAATGGCAGACCTCAAAGTTTCATTACACCCGTTCATAATGACTTGGAAGCAAACAAGAGAAAAAGTTCCAAGACTTCCATTGTTGTTCCTCCGGCTTCTAAGAGAACTCGAAATAAATTATCTACCAAGAAGTCGGCTAGCAAAGGCAAGTTTTTTTTTACAGTTTGTTTGTGAATATGATTGAGGCGCATTTTTTCCAATCATATCTAATGAAATTCATGTCAATTGCAGACGCGGATGCGCTTTCCCAATCAACGGAAGCTAGCAATCTTCAACCAACGGTTCGGCACTCTAACGAAATTCAGTCATCGTCTCCTACCTGTCCTCCCAATGAGACCGTGGTTGAAGGATCGAGTGTTGTAAAATGTTTATTTAATCAGCCTTCATTCTCTATTCCAACAAATTCTTCTGGTCCAAAGACTCCGCCCCGTGCCAATTCTTGTCAAAGTGACAAATCTACATCTCCACACGAGATTTCCTCTGCTGCTGAGTGCAGCAACATCAATACTCCACAAGACGTTAGTCCTACTTGTTGCACTGTAATTTCATCTTCAAAAAGAGTGACAATAAGTCCTTACAAGCAAGTTGCTTACTATTCTGTGGAAAGGAACCATAGCATTTTATCTCCTTCCCCTGTCAAGACAAACGCTAAAAGGCAGGGTAAGAGAGATCAAGTGAAGGGGCGGCTAGATTTTGATGTCTCAGATGTACCCATCAGCTCCGACAAAGGGATTGAAAATGAAGTTTATGCAGCCGAATCGGAAAAGCAATTGGACATATTTGACATTGACTTGCCTTCTCTAGATGTTTTTGGAGAAGACTTCTCTTTTACTGAAATGTTGGCTGATTTGGATATGGATTGTGAAGTAATTGGTTGTTCGTCCGTCCCAACCTTGGGTGCTTCTACAGACACTCATTCTGGGTAAATTTCTGCTCATCACACAACAATTCCCGCGAACTATCCTTCACCTCTTAATCTGAAAAATTGTTCCATTTGTCTTCTCCCAGGTCATCTCATGAATCCATGGACTGTAACGTGGGCACTAATCAAATGATGTCAGAATATTCATCAACCGTGACACAAATTTTATCTGGAAAAGAGTTAAATACAGAAGGTAATGTAGTTCATCTTCTATACATCTTGAAGTTCCATTAAGCAATGCATAAGTTTAAGGGAATTTATTTTACCAATGTAGGCATGGACTCTTTGACAGCAGTGAAGTCCACAACAAAATGCATAAGAATTTTAAGCCCAGGTATAACCATATACAACCTATATTTATGTGCATTATATGGTGTTAGTTAAATTATGCATGTAGTTAAATCTTTACCTTTTGATATTACAGCCAAGAAATTGTAGTTCCCTAAATCCAAGATCAACATAACTCAGCTCCTTCTGCTATAAACTGACTGGGGATAACCGAAGCTGACAAGAAACTTACTATTAACCTAAGCAAATATCTATCTTTTCACTTCCAGAAAGTTGTTTGGTAAGATTAAATCACCATTCACCTATATTATTAGTCCCATCCTAGCTAGGCATTCTTTTCCCCTTAATTTTGGAAACACTGATGCAATGATCTGTATATGCAAGAGTAGTTTCATCATGCACACATTCCATAATTTGAAATATATGAAATGTAAATTTCCAGATGGAGCTATCCGATGAAATTATGTAAATGCAGTACATATGAGTAAAAGATAAGAGATTTCTTTGATATTTCCCTGACTGAACGACAAGATAGACTTTTACTACAGGAATGATCAACTTGGATATTGACTTGGTCACATTATTGATACGGAATTTTACATGTGGAGAAACTAGAAAGTGAGATGTGAATGAATCTTCATAAAATGATAGTGAAAGCATATAATATAATACCATAATGTTTCATCTTCCATATAGTCGACAGCATGTTTGTTCCCATATTATAAAAACCCCATGCCGTCTTCTAATTGTATAATAACAGGTCAAAACTTTGGCTTCTACATTTTACGTCTACATTTTTCTTCCTACGTTATAACTTATAAGTTATATCCGAACTAACGAATGCATATCATCATAATCGGCTGCCCATCTAAGGTTTGCAGTCAACAAACTATTTTTTTTCTTCATTTTATGTTTGGAGGTTCAACCTTATTTTCTTTTTAATATTGAGCATAATTAATAGTTGCAGTTCTTATTTCCATAAATCATGTGCATTTGGACCAAGTAAAATTATATATGCATTCCAAATTTAGGGTTTTTTTTAATAATAATATATGTGACGATGTGAAATTGCAAGAAAATCCACTTTATGGTAAAAAATTTGGATGTAGGATAATATTTAAGTAGAGTAAAATAAATTAATATATTTACACAATATTCCAAAGATTTAGAAACCATCCATTGTAGACATTGATAGAACATATTTATAATAATTTTTTAATTTGTATCATATTAAATTCTAAATAGGTGGCTATTTTTTATTGAACTCGTTTTTTTTTCTAAGTTTATATTTTTAATAAACTTATGCCATTTATTATTATTATAATAATTTTAGACAACTTATGTTGTTTAGTTACAAGAAACTAATAAACTTATGTTAGTTTATTTACAACTAGATTAATTCATTAAGATTGTGTATCTATTTGTTAACTTAGTATAATTCAACTAGTTAGGGAAAGACATACCATAGAATCTCTACTCTTATACATGGTTGAATCCATACAAAAAATAAATAAACATTCATTTAACGTCTAAATTTCAAAAAATGTATTTTTTATTTGGCCAAGTTTTATACTACGATTAGTTAGATTTAAAAAATAGTGTATTTTAGTCCTTTGATGAGGGGAGGGAAATTAAACTATTCCAACTTTTAGGTTACATCATTTAAATTCTAAAATTAATAACTATATCAATAAAATTTTAATTTTTTATAAATGATCATATTATTGAAACTTTTTGAAACTTCATAAGGGGCACAATTTGAATTTTTGTTGTAATTGTCTATAAAAATCATAAATATTTAAGTTTCATACATGGATCTGCTTCCCTAATATCAGATTAACAAAATAAGGATGAAATGTTTTTCATATTCACTTGGTTTCTCTATGCATTTATCAATAATCAAATATCATTATTTTTTTATTTGTCAATTTGGTTGACTTATAGAGAAGAGCAATGTTATATAAATGAAATTGAGATTAGAATAAGTGAAAATAGTTCACATTAGTCGGTGAGAGGAGATGATTTTTTATAAAAAAGATTAAAAATTAAAACACCTTGAGTTTGTATCCATTTTTTATTTAATAAGTCATTGGTATATTTATATATATTTTTTTATAAAGAAGTAGTTTGATAACGAAAATTAAATTTCACGTTCTAACCATAACTTTAAATTTCATGTGTTAACGAGTTGTGAATTGAAAAAAAAAATGTTGAATGGGTAAAGATCCATCGTATACAAAATTTAAAATATTACGAATATATTACACAACATCGAAATTTATTTGATATTTTCTATAGAAAAAAAAATAGAATTAGTTGTGATACTATCAACTAGAGTAGTTTAGGAAGCCAAGTAATTGACATGTACATATGAGTATGAGAATTTTCTTTCAAAAATTTAGCTACCTATTCAACTTAACTTTGAAAATAATCCATTAAACATAAATTTGGTACTTTAACCTTTAATTTTGTTACATATATATATATATATACGGATGATACTCCAGAATTAAAATGTTACAAAATTTAAATTTTAATCTTAAAATTCACTAAATTAGAAACATACAAACATGTTTAATTCAACCTCAACCTTATATGTTTAATATAACTTATCATTTATACCTAGAGTCCTATTTACGAGCATATTTTTTAATTATTCAACGTACCATAGTTTGTTTAGTTAAAATGTATATATATATATACATATATGTCTCTACCATGCAAAGAAAAAAAAAGGAAAGGAACAGAAATAGTTTCTCTTGGAATAAATGTGTTTCAAGATTTTTCTTTTTCATAACAAACATATTTGAGTTGTAATTGGCAAGATTTCTTTATCTTAGAGATTATAAATTAAGTCATATTTCAACCATTTTATTCCTATAAGTTTTTGCTAACCATTCATATAGATTTAAGTTGCAAGAAAAAAATTTAGCGTCAAATTTCAATTACATATAAAGTCAAAAAAATTGACAAAATATCCATGTAGTATTTTGCTAAAACAACTTCTATACCAAAGTCTAGTACATAGGTTAAAGAAATTTTTAAAAAGTTATAATATTTCTTGGACTTCAATAGTTCAATTAGGGAGGTCTAAAATTTATGGGTTGGAGAAAAGAAACAAAATAAAAAGTTGAAATTATTATTAACATAAGATTTTGATTTGCTTTTCATCGAAAAGAGAATAATTATATTAAATTAAAAACCACTAAAATTGGAAGTCAAAACAAAGCTCTCACACTATTTGTTTTCAAAATTTATTCATCATTAAGAACATTTATTAAGATTATAACATTTAAAGAAAAAATATTCTATGATATTGGATTTTCATTGTTAAAACTACATGAAATAAATCACCTAAATTAATTATAAATATTTACGTTAGGTAAGTCACTACTTGACATTTTTTTTTAAAGAAAAGAATAACATTAAGATAAGTTTTATAAAGTTAATCAAGTTTATAATATTTAATAACCCTAGTAGGTGCTATATATATATACATATATATATTTATTTTTTAAAAAAGCAGTCCACGTTTTAGATTTTAGGTAAATTACATTTTTGTTTTGGAGGCTAAATTAGTCTCTAAATTTTGGAAGAGTTGATATGGTAAAATCAAAAGTAATTTACAATTGTAGAACCAAATGCATTTCTTATATTTTAAAGAAGTGTTAATTAATATAGTTCTTCAAAGTTGTTTTGTTAATTTAAATAATAATTAACAAAATATACTTTGAAATCAATGATAAGCTAACTAAGAATATTTTTTTTTTTCAAAATTCTATTAAAGCCACTAAAATTATATTTAATTCTAATGATTTTTATTGTATTTTCTAAAAAAAAAAAGACAATCTATTTACACACAAAAAAAACCCAGTAAATACTTTGACCATTTTCTGCTTGTAAACTCAATAATTTAATTTGATTAAGATTTCTAGCAAAAATAAAAAAACAAATTAGATGGTTGATCAATCAATTTTATTTCATAAGCACAATAATGAGTTGAAATTACCAAACAAATAAATACGTGTGAATAAAAATGCCCAAAAATTATTCTCTAACACCCTACCTACCATTTAACATATTCTAAAAGAAAAAAAAGCCCCCGTACCACCACCTCGATATATTAATATGATATAATTGTTAGCACGGGTTAAACATACACGACCTTCACATATGTTTGAACTCGTACAAACCTCGTAATACATCCTAACATAAACAAACAAACTATTTATCTAAATTAAAAAGTAATTACTAGTTTTTTCTACTTAAACCATTAAGAATGTATTAATTGTATTAATTGTATTTGATAAGAGTAATCAATATTTTATTAAAAAATAATTTGAAAGGAAAAAGGAAAGGCATTCATATGGTTACACCCTGGAAGCTTCTTGGACGTGGAAGCCTTCAAGAAAGTGATTCTTCCAATTTCATTGTTCTTGTTCAACTAAAAGAAACCCCAAATGGCAAAGAAATGCGAATGCCTTGAAAACAAAGAGATTAAAAATTGACTTTGAAGACTTTATTAAATATATATAATTATAATTAAACATAATAATAAAAGAAAAATAAAATTGAGTGTTCCACAAACGCACAAACGCACAAACGTGTTGGTTTAAAACGCGTCGTTTGGTATAGGAACTAAAAGGCAAAGACCAACCGCCCTTTAAAAGCCGGCGTTGCTTTGTTTCTCTCTATTTATAGTCCTTTCCCCTTTTTTCTCTCCACAGTTTAAATTCTTTTTCTTCTTTTTCATATATATACAAAAACTGAATCTCCTCTCTCAATAATTCCTCCCTCCATTTTCCAATTTTACTTTACATTTCTTAGCCACACACACAAACATCTCTATTTACCCAATGGCTATCCCCAACAAATTCGCTTTCCTCTTTTGCATCTCATCTCTTTTCGTCTCTGCAGCTTTTGGTACGTTTTTCCTTCTTTCACACCTATTAATTTTGTTTGTTTTCTTTCCATATATAATCTCAACTTAATTATTTATTATGATTGTATTCATTTCTTTGTTAATTAACGTTAACAGGGGAAATTGTGTGTGAGGAATTGTCTGTGGATGTTTGTGCATTCTCAATAGCCTCATCTGGAAAGAGATGTTTGTTGGAGACATCAGAGACGAAAGAAGGAAAATTTGAATATCAATGTAGAACCTCTGAGGTTATTGTTGAATGGATGGCTGATTACATTGAGTCTGATCAATGCATCAATGCCTGTGGCCTCGACCGTAACTCCGTTGGTATCGCCTCCGATGCCCTCCTCGAGCCTCAATTCACTGCCAAGCTTTGCTCCCCTTCCTGCTACCAGAAATGTCCCAACATTGTTGACCTCTACTTCAACATGGCCGCAGGAGAAGGTCAGCAATATTTCATAATCTCTTAACAAGATTTTCCTTTTTTAATCTCTTATAGCGCTTAACTTGAGATCAAAGGAAAGAACTCATTAGTTCTATTAATTAATATTGCATGATTATTTTAACTGAAAAAAAATTCCTTCATGATTAATTCTACTTTTTACTTTTCTTTTCTTTTCTGCATGCATTGGGAAGCTTCATAATACCTTGCTTAATTCTCTTGCAATAACATTTATATGAATCTGAAATATCTTCAACATAATAATTTCTTTTATATATTTATTAATACGTCATAAATTTTAATTATATTGCAGGAGTGTTCTTGCCTGACCTTTGTGAGAAACAACGTACGAACCCACGCCGTGCCATGGCACAGCTGTTGAGCTCCGGTGTTGCAGCAGGTCCAGTGTCATCAGCACAAATCAATGCAGTATTCCCAACCATTATCGCTGAAGCCCCAGCTCCGATGTGAAAAGGAAGTTAATATTTTATTATTTGGTTGGTTAATATTGCTTCTTCATTATTGTTGATTTAATTTCCTTTGTACACATACACACACAGCTGAGGAAATAAATAGAATTGGTAAATGGGTTGTAAGGGAGAAACAAAAATATGAGTGAATCTCTTTAAAATTCACTTTTGTTTTGATAGCACTATACGTGAGACGTGACGATGTATTACGTCCTTTTCCATATCTTTTATTTTTCTTTTCAATATTCCCCATATAATACAATACAGTGAGTTGTGTAATAAAACTTTGTTTAATTTATTTATTAATTTCCTTCTTCCAATTTTTATTTATTTATTTACTACTCCATCCCATGCATATTCATAAATCCATTGACTCACTCTAAACACAAGTTGTATAAGAAAAATACCCATCAAATTAACTTCTACTGTTTTCTTATAAAAGGGGTTTAATTAATTTGAAGAATACATTTCTTGTGAAACAAGTAACTAAGTTGTATATACTTTGTGGAAATTAAAATTAATCTTTTTTTTTTTTTTTTTTATGAATTTTCAATGTCAACTATGTTTAAGAGATTGACCAATTCCAAGTCGACACCAATGGATTTTTTTGACTTCTTCTCATTTCATTCAACTTGCCCATTTGTAAATTATAGAACCGACCCATCATTATTCTTTTTATATACCCAAATAATTACAGCCTTTTTGTTTAATCTTTTACACCCATTTAATTTGTTCTTTTGATTTTGATTTATTACTTTTTAAAACTATAGTTTTTCTTTTTCCGATCTTTTTACTTTTGGTTGAGATTATAATGTCTTAGTAAATTAAATTATGCTCAACTGGGTGCACATATAACGTATTATATCTAGTGTTAAATAATAATAAAATACTATTGTTTGTTTTCATAGCTGAGCTTATAAAATTATTTCAATCCTATTGTTCTCTTTATTTTGTTACTACTTTTTAGAAATGTTCTCTGAATAAAAATTTAAATATTTAGATGTGAAAGAAAAAGTCAAGTTAGAATCAAACAAAACACAAAAAAAAAACAAGAGTAAACTATAGTATAATTTTGTGATAGACTGTATCACTGATAATAACAAGTAATTGTAATTGATTCATTTGAGAAATAATAATTAAAGATATAGAAAAATTTTAAAACAATTGCAAATATAACAAAACTATTGCTGATAGATTGATCTATCTGTGAATCAATATTTACAACATGACCTAATCTATTAGTAATAGATTTTTATAGTATTTAACCAATTTTGTTATATTTACAATTTTTTAAAAATATTTTTATATACTTAATTATTTTAAATCTAATTGCTGAATTTGCAACCACCCCAACTAATCATAATCTATTAACAATAAACAAAATAGTTGAAATGGGCTCCAACGTGTTTCAATTCCCATATGAAGCTTAGATGTCGGTTCGGCCCATGATAATTGGGCCAGTGTATGGAGTTGGTTTAAATTGGGTAGGTTCAGGTCCAGGAAGAAGAAAAAGATTAGTAACCCACGCTTACCACATTTGTTTCCTTAGTGAGATGATATATCTACACTACGCACTGTGTGGAATTGATTAGTGTCATGTCATCCAACAAAATACTTCAATCAAAGGACTTACCCTATTACGATGTGATATGAGTTAGTTGTAATGAAAATCTATAGATTTTGATTACTCTAACACATGTGTCTTTCTATTTGCATGAGGTTTTCAAAAATGTTGCCCCAAGTTGATATTGAAGGTTTGAATAAAATACATGAATGTTCTTAGTGAGGTCCCACACACATGGGTCAACATCTTTCAATAAGAATAGAATAAACATTCCTTATTCAAGAAAAAAAAAAAGGGTAAATATATATATTAAAAAGAATAAAAGAATACAGAAATTGGTCTCTACGTCGCGTGCACACAACGTTTCAACAAAATATGGACCACCATTACTTTTGGGCCCCAATTAATAAACGGCCCACCTTTACTTAACCCACATATGTATTATGTATAATTTAATTC